>NC_037295.2:5614297-5950095 GCF_000002775.5 Populus trichocarpa
ATATATCCTTCTCTTTACACTTGCATGATGTGTTCTTCCCTTTGTCTTGACAAATGCTATCTATATTCTTGTTACCTGTCCTTTTTCTAGCCAGCTAATAGTTGTGCTAGCCATTATAAAACGTACATGTTGTTCATCAAATAATTATTAGAATCGATCACACAACCGCATGCTACTCCTTTATTTGATAAGAGCAGTGTTATTAATCTAGCTCATATGGCTAAAATAAAAGGTAGATTCTGGCCTAGCTAGCATACAATATCGCCAGAAGGGTTAACTATATATCCATTTAGTGCTTCATCTATTATAGTATGAACTCCATTAAACTACTGTCGTTCTTCTTCTTGTCAATCAGAATTAAGTTGTGTTCATTTTGTAGCCAAAAAGTTGGCATTATATATAGTCGTATTTGGTTTTGATGCTGACCAAACTAAGCCTTTGTTTTCATGTTTCAGATCACAGAGATGCGAGTGCATATGGATTGTGCTGGCTGCGAGACCAAGATAAGGAAGGCTATTCGAAAGCTAGATGGTATTTTATGTTGCGTTCATTTCAAGTGTTTTGATTGTTTCTCGTGTGTGTATATATGACGTACTGATGGTTAAACATGGTTTTTGTTTGCTTCACAGGAGTGGATGATATCGATATAGACATGGCTATGCAGAAAGTAACAGTGATGGGATGGGCAGACCAGAGAAAGGTTCTTAAAGCAGTGAGGAAGACAGGGAGAAGAGCCGAGCTATGGCCATACCCTAACAATCCAGAATCCTACAACTTCAACCAGCAATACTATTATCAGAAGCAACATCATGAAACAAAAGTAGTTAATCACTATACAAAAATGCCTACCTCTTCGTACAACTACCACAAGCATGGCTACAATGACGAGGAGTTTGGTCGCTATCAAAAGCCACCTTATGCCACCATTTTTGATGAAGAGGCTAGTGCCATGTTCAGTGATGAAAATCCTCATGCTTGCTCCATCATGTAATGGCATGACTTGAACAATATCTTTGAATTTTCTTGTCATTTTTGTATAAAAGATGTATTTTAGCTGAGTTGAATGAAATATACAATAAAGTTAATTCCTTGATGTATTATACAGTATATTAAATTAAACGGGCTTAGTATTCATTCCACTGTTTACCTAGAGATGGATTATTGTGGATTGAAGTGTCTTTGCCATGGAAACATGCTAAGGATGCAATAGGGGTGGAGTTGTCTTTTTCATATGATGCATTTGATATTAAAAAATAATTGGAGATAAAATGATCAATTCAAATTTTATTAAGTATGGCAAAACTACCTGCTCCAAGCGCGCGGGGCATGACATAGCTACCAGACACCTGGTGCTGGGGCATGGCATGATTGTCATACCCCAAATACTCAGGTCAAACAGGGCAGTCAGACCCCAGTACTCGGGTTAATCATGACAGCCAGACTCAAGCCTTTGAGGTTGCTTTTGAGGTTTTATTTAAGCTACAAGTGTAAATGAATTGATTATAGATTAATTTTGCATTTTATTTTGCAATTTTGTGTATATTATTTTTTAAATAGAAAAATGGTTTAATTACACTTTTCTCTCGTTTAAATAATCTTCATATGCATTAAATTAGAAAGTAGGTAAATTCATATACTTACATTAGATTATATGCAAAACCATTTATTATTATTATTATTACTACTATTATTATTATCTGTTGTACAATATTTAGAAGAATAATTAAACTAGTGAGCATGTATTGTTTAATTTATCACAACATGATCATTTTAATTAAATTAGTTGTCCAAGTAAAAATTAGAAAACATACAAGTTTAGATTATAAACTTGTAATAATATATATCATAGCAAACATGTAATCAAAGACTAAAAAACATAAAGATACTAACATGTATACTAAAAATATATATGAAGTAGCACAAGAGATTTAATTACAATCCTAGCATATATATTAATTATATAAAATATTCATGTTTAAATTAAAAGAAAAAAATATATTTACTTGTTGAAACACTTTAAAAATAATGATATTTTTATTGTTTTCAAAGATTTTTTTTTTCCCCATAAAACTTTATTGTTTCTCACTTTGTGCAATTAGAATGTTTGGAGTAAGTCTCACAAGATTCCAACAATAACACCTTGTTTGGATGTATTTTTAAACATGGTCAACAAACCAAGAAAAAGAACTCAAGTATTTCTCAACAAAGATTAAACATAAACTCTAGATTATAAGAAAAACAAAGCTTAAAAATAGAGGAGAAAAACTAAAAATCTAAGGTTAGGAAGAGTTTGAAAATTATGAAAAAATAATGCACAAAAGTCTTCCTACAACCTTCTTTTAGATAGTGAGTTCTAGAATCAAAATTGATAAGAATTAATTATGATAAGTAACATAATAAATCCTTTTATTATCAACTTTGATTACCCGTTATAAAAACGGAATCAAACCTGTCAGTTTTGGTTTTAAAGAGCTGGAAAAATTGTTTAGGTTATGAAGAGTCAGTTCTAGAAATTTTTTTTGAAGAAGTTAATTAGATTTAATTCATTGGTTGGACAAAACAATGGCCTAGAAAAATAATTTTTATTGGATTAGATCCAAATCTAAAATTAAAAAATAAAATCTTTTGTAATCTAATAAACCCAAGCTCAAGCCTAAGGCATGAGTATGAGCCGAGTTAGGCTACGTGTATGCATTTAGATGAGGATTTAAGCCTAAAACTAACTTTGTTTAAATTTCTCCCTTCTAACAACTTTAGTGTCATTCGAAACCAATATAACTTTTCACATTTCCACTATATAACACAACAAGCAAAGTTTTTTTTTTTTACATTGGATAAAAGTTTTTAAAGAGATTTGAGTTTTAAAATATGTCAACAAGTGGTTATTTGAGATCAAATTTTTATAAAAACCATAATTTATTTAAATCATATTAATGTTTCATATTAAAAAGCTCATGTTAAATATTAGATTTCAATAAAGTTTTAAACTTTAAAAATAAATGGACCTCATTTTCAATTTGACAATAAATGTGCCATAACCATGTTTTAAACAAAATTTTCAACATTATTATTATTATTATTATTAAAAACTATTGGTTTTGTAAACATATAGGATGTATTATTTAAAGTTTTTAGTTGAGATATTTGAAAAATAATATATAAAATAGGGACTAAAATAAACTTTTATGGGTCGTCCCCTCTAGCCTTAGCATAGCTCCGATTCTAGTTGATAAATAGACTAACATATTGGTTTGTGCTCCGTATTAGGTCAATAATAATTTTTTATTTCAAATGTAAAAAAACATGAAGCGTGATTTTAAGTGTCTTAGATCTAGTTGCGGAGTCAAACTCAATAGCTTTGGGTTTGGAGCAGAGCCATATCCAATATCATTGGGTCTGGCTATTTTTGTTTGTCATCACACCAAAATAATACAAAAACATCAGAAAATATTAATTTGAATTAAAGAAAAAAAATCAATTTTTTTTAAAAGCATTTTTGAAACACAAAAACAAACATGCTTTAATAAAAAAATTCGACCCAACTTGAAATGACAAAAAATTATCATCACCCAACTTTTGTACAATATAAAAAAAGTCACATCAATTTATTTCTTCTTTACAGTATGAAAAAAAATCAATTAGAGAAAAGAAAAAAATTAAAGAGGAAAAAAATAAAATTGGAAATATCATAAAAGGAAAAAAATTAAAGGAAAAGAAATTAGTTGTCGGTGTATTGGGCGCTGCTCTGCTAAGCGCTATTCATGGTGCTACTGTAGAAAATATTTTATTTGAAAATGGTGATGGTGCAAATACATTTCATGCTTTTAACCCAACTCAAGCATTTTTACATTTGATAAAAAAAAATGTTATTGACCCACTGTAGAGCACGGGTTAATATGCTAGCTATTATATTATTATGTAACGGTTATTTTTTAAAACAATATATTGAGATAATATTTTTTTATTTTTTCAAATTGATTTTTTATATCAGCACTTCAAAAAATATAAAAAAATATTAATTTGAATTAAAGAAAAAAATAAAAAAATTTCAAATTCTTTATAAAGCATTTTTGAAAGGAAAAAGCAAGCATGCTTTATAAAGGAAATTCAAGCCAACCTCAAATGAAAAAACAATTATCATCACTCAACTTTTGTACAATATCAAAAAAGTCCCATCAATTTATTTCTTATTTACTGTATGAAAAAAATTAAAAAAAAAATTTAAAGAGGTAAAAAAAAAAATTGGAAATATCTGGCTGCCCAGCCGGATCCAATAGTGTTGGGTCTGGCAGCCAAGCCAGACGCAACAATATTTTTTGACTAATAAACAGAAAAGACAACGCCCCCATGTGCTACAGTGTTGTCATAGTGCAAACACTCTATATTTATAGTGTGGTCCACAGTGCAATAAGTCTATGTCCACAGTACTATTTTTTAAATATTGTTTTTTAAAAATATATTGAGATATTATTTTTTTATTTTTTAAAATTTATTTTTCATATCATCACATCAAAATAATAAAAAAACATCAAAAAATATTAATTTGAAGTAAAGAAAAAAGTAAAACATTTCAATTTTTTTAAAAGTATTTTTGAAACGCAAAAATAAACGTGCTTTAATAAATAAATTCAACATAACCTGAAATGAAAAAACAATTTATCATCACCCAACTTTTGTACAATATAAAAAAAGTCACATCAATTTATTTCGACAGTATGAAAAAAAAATCAATTAGAGAAAAGAAAAAAAATTAAAGAGGAAAAAAAATATAATTGAAAACATCTTAAAAGAAAAAAAATAAAGAGTAAGAAATTAGTTACCGGTATATTGGGCACTGCTCTACTATTCACTATTCATGGTGCTACTGTAGAAAATATTTTATTTGATGATGGTGATGGTGCAAATACATTCCATGTTTTTAACCCAACTCAAGCATTTTTACATTTGAGAAAAAAAATGTTATTGACCTGCTGCGGAGCGCGGACTTATATGCTAGCTATTATATTATTACGTAACGGTTATTATTTAAAATATATATTTTTAAAAAAAAATATTGAGATAATATTTCTTTATTTTTTCAAATTGATTTTTATATCAGCACTTAAAAAACATAAATAAAATATTAGTTTGAATTAAAGAAAAAATAAAAAAATTTCAAATTCTTTTTAAAGCAATTTTGAAAGGCAAAAACAAACTTGTTTTAAAAAAGAAATTCAAGCTAACCTCAAATGAAAAAAAAATTATTATCACTAAACTTTTGTACAATATAAAAAAAAAGTTCATCAATTTATTTCTTCTTCACTGTATGAAAAAAAAATTAAATAAGAGAAAAAAAATCTAAAGAGGCAAAAAAAAAATTGGAAATATCTGGCTACTCAGCCGGACGCAATAGCAAGCCAGACCCAAGATCGATGGGTCTGGCTGCGAGCCAGACCTAATAACGATGAGTTTGGTGGCCAAACACGCGAGCATTTTTTGACTAATAAACATAAAAGACAACTCCCCCATGTGCTACAGTGTTGTCCATAGTGTAAACACTCTGTATCTACAGTGTGGTCCACAATGCAATTAGTCTATGTCCACAATACTATTTTTTTAAATATTTTTTTTAAAAAATATATTGAGATATTATTTTTTATTTTTTAAAATTTATTTTTTATACCATCTCATCAAAATAATACAAAAACATCAAAAAATATTAATTTGAAGTAAAGAAAAAAGTAAAAAAAAATTCAATTTTTTTTAAAAGTATTTTTGAAATGCAAAAACAAACATGCTTTAATAAATAAATTCAACTTAACCTGAAATGAAAAAAAAAATTATAATCACCCAACTTTTGTACAATATAAAAAAAGTCGCATCAATTTATTTCTTCTTTACAATATGAAAAAAAATTCAATGAGAGAAAATAAAAAGAAGTTAAAAAGAAAAAAAATATAAAATTGAAAATATCTTAAAAGAAAAACAATTAAAGGGAAAGAAATTAGTTACCGGTGTATTGGGCGTTGTTATGCTATGCTATGCGCTATTCATGGTGCTATTGTATAAAATACTTTATTCGAAGATGATGATAATGTAAACATATTCCTTGCTTTTAACCCAACTCAAGCATTTTTACATTTAAAAAAAAAAGTATTATTGCCCCGCTGCGGAGTGCGGGCCAATATGCTAGTTATTATATTATCATCACCTAACTTTTGTACAATGTAAAAAAGTCTCATCAATTTATTTTTTCTTTACCGTGTAAAAAAAATTTAAATAAGAGAGAAGAAAAAATCTAAAGAGGAAAAAAAAATAAAAAATATCTAGGGGATCAATCAGACCTAATAGCATTGGGTCTGGCGGCCAAGCCAAACCAATCAACACTTTTTGACTAATAAACAAAATAGACGACTCCCCAGGTACTATAGTATTGTCCATAGTGTAAATACTCTATGTCTATAGTATAATGAGTTGATATCCTCAACACCTACATAATGTTTTTCCACGTCTTTTAAAGTATATAGAATAATTTGTTATTTATATCATCATATAATAAAAAAAACATAATTTACTAGTTTTATATTCGATAGTTTTTTTCATCAAGCAACCTCATACTCAAGGTTTTTTTTCTTCTTTTTTTAATGCAATTTAAGACAGCTACCCTATAATACAATGGAAAAAGGTTGAATTTCCAGAGGAGTCTGTTTGAATAATACATATATTTTGCTTCCATTCTGAAATATCTCACGTGGTACTAAAATTAGCAAAAGATAATTGTTCTTTGTTCTACGTTGAAATGACTCATTATAAATAAATCAGTTAAAATGAAAAATATTTTTTTCTTAAAAAAATGGAAAAGAAATCTGTGGAAATGATTCCAACAGGAAAAAGAATAAAAAACATAAACAATCACCAAAATTAATAAGTATTAATAATTAGGCATACTAAATGGATTCATACCTTATAAAAAATTAATTTAAAAACGTAGAGTTCATATTCTAATAATAATAAAATATTGACTTGATTAAATTCAATTAACTGAATTAAATTAATCAAATCTAGTTGTATTTATATCAAAAAATAAAATAATAAAATATTATTTTTAGAGAATATTTTTAAAGAATATTTGAGAGTGCAGTAACTATTATTTTTTAAATTGTTTTTTGATCTGTATCAAAATAATATTTTATTTTTATTTTTTTAAAATTATTTTTGACATTGATTAATTAAAAAAATTAAAAATTATAAAAAATAACAAAAAATAATTTTTTAAAAAACTTTATTTAAAATAATTTTAAACAGTCCCTTAATAAAACTAGATAATTCGAGTTGATTAGATGAATCAATAATCTATATTATTTTTGTTTTTTTACAAATCTGTATCTACCTGACCATCAAGTCATACAATTGGCAGAACCCCATTGGCTAGAACAAATAATAAACATCTTTGACTCACACTAATTTATTCTTGTTGTTTGGGCCTAATAGTTACAAAAGAAGCAATCTAATCTCAACTCAGACATGGGCATCCATCCAAACGTATGGGCCTGGCGATACCATCACCATCATGATGTTGAAGATAATGGCAGCGGAACATTCGGAACCGGGAATTTTGGAAAATTTCGGCCACGTTTCTCTCTCTGTTTTGCTGAGCTGATAGGGCGTGCCGTAAAGGTGGGAATATATACATATAAAGAAGCAAGGGCATTGCAGATGGCAACAGCTTCTTCGGCATCGTTATTCCAAGCTGCTCGATATGGATATTCTCCTTCTCCAAGATTTAGTAATAATTGTCATTATA
The DNA here is from genome assembly GCF_000002775.5 of Populus trichocarpa. Classification (NCBI taxonomy): domain Eukaryota; kingdom Viridiplantae; phylum Streptophyta; class Magnoliopsida; order Malpighiales; family Salicaceae; genus Populus; species Populus trichocarpa. The sequence goes on from NC_037295.2 coordinate 5,622,081, forward strand.
GTGTAAGAAATGGAGGTGTAGCTGTAGGTGTAGGTTCTTCTTCTTCCGCTTCTTCTCCTTCTTCTTCCGCCCACCACGGATTCAACTTCTCTTCTTCTGGTTGGTATTTCTTTCTTCCTTTCTAACAATTCTTCTTTTTATTTCTGAATTCCAGCAGCCATTATTATTATTATTATTATTATTATTATTATTATTATTATTATTATTAAAATTGTAATTATTAATTAACCTCAATTGGGTATTTGTGAAGGTTTGGATAATTGCGAGATTGAGTTGATTTAGGCTTTTGCTATAGGATTGTGGGATACTGCTCTTATGCTCCTCCCTCCCTCTTTTATGTTGAAAGTAATCACTGGATTTTTGTTTTGTTTTGTTTTCTCTTTTTGACTTTTTGGGTATCGATTTTGCTTGTAATTAGCCTCATCTAGCTTCATGCCAGGATTATTATTATTATTTTTCCTGCAAGTGTTCTTGCGCTAGCGTTATAAATACTGCACAAAAATGGAATGGTGGGGGGAGATGTAGAGAAGGTACAGACTTGGAGAGAAAAGCTGCCAGGGACCAAATTCCATTGTTAGGAGAGACAAATATCGCCCACAAACAGCTTTTTGTTTCGTCTTAAGTATTACATACCTTCCATCTACACTGAACTAGTTTATCAAAGTGTGTTGAGCGGTCCCCTATTGAATTTGAAAATAAATTACATAGCAACTCTACTGTAGAGAGGACAGTCACAGAAAAGATTTAAAAGAGTCAAACTTAGGTGTGGGTGTTTGATCTAGGCATGCTGTCCCATCCAAAATAAATCCCATTGGTCTTAAATGTCTTGGTAACATCACCAGATTCGACCTCTCAATAGCTCAGCATACTGTCGTCTCAAGAGAAATCTACCAGCTGTAATTTAGGTATCCTAAGCACAAGCTCAGGATACGGGATTATTATGTCCTTCTGGAAAAATTATGCATGATTAACTTCCAAAAACAATTTTGTTTTTCATAATAAGCGATCACACATTATATTGGCAATTTATAAAAAGCTGCTATTATTTTTCCAAGCCTCTGTTTGTTGAAACGTTGTTGAATATCTCTGTTAGTATAACCTGGCCTGCTTAACTTATCTCTTGCTTGCACAAACAGGTTTGTTGCGTCTGCGTGCATTTTCTTTGTGTGTGTGTGTGTGTGTAATAAGCAAATATGCTCTGGTTTTCTTCTGTTTTTTTTTTGCAATTCTATATGCAAGATTATATGTATTCATGTATGTTCAACTGTCCTTGAGGATATTAGATAATCTTTTGCAGGTGTAAATAATAACTGGAAACCCCAAGGCATTAAATCTCAAGCTACGAATACTGCCACTAAAGGAAGATTTTCATCATCCAGCGGCGCAATGAATGGGAAAAGTGAACCTGATCATCTTCTTGTTCTCGTACATGGCATTTTGGCTAGGTATATGTTGACCAAACACAGTTCACCAAGTAAATATACCCAGTCACTATAATTTAGTGGTAACATTTCTTTTTGGCTTTTAATTCTCAACAAGTACTAAATTGATATCATTCACAAATGCAGTCCAAGTGACTGGACATACGTGGAAGCAGAGTTAAAAAGGCGTTTGGGAAAAAACTTTCTAATTTATGGTATGTTCATCCCTTATTCTGGTGATCTCTTCTTTCTTACATGCCTAACCATTGTGTATTTCGATATTGTTTTTGGAAGTTGATAAATGGTATAGAAAATAATCAGAAAGATGAAGAAAATTTCGAGCATCCACAAACACCAAAATAGGGGATGATAGATTGAAATGTTTTTGTCACCAAAGTAGAGTGGCTATGACTCCGTGTTGAAGTACTTGATGTCTGTTCAGTTATCAGAGGCATGTGGTCAGAGTTTTCTGCAAATCTGATATCTTATTTTTTCAACTAATGACTTTTGTTTTTATATGAATACTGTTATCAAATCTGTATTTATTATACAATTAGTCAGAGATAGGCCGGGAATCTGGTCAGTTGAAATTTATTGTTTTTTTGTCTTTCTGCAGCAAGTTCGTGTAACACCTACACTAAAACATTCTCTGGGATTGATGGAGCAGGAAAGCGACTTGCAGATGAAGTGAGTACTGACATCGTTGCAAAATATATTTATTTAGTTTTCACTTATGGTAGTTTCGAGTAGGTTCTTGGCTTGTTGGGAATGGAGGTGCTGCATATTCAATGATTTTCCTCATTATCAATTTTATGAACAGGTTATGCGAGTTGTACAGAAGAGAGAGAGCCTGAAAAGGATTTCCTTTTTAGCCCATTCTCTAGGTGGCTTGTTTGCAAGACATGCTATTTCTGTGCTTTATTCAGAAATTGCTGTAAATACTGGCCAATCCATTGATGTGGCTGCTGATACTTCGCTGCCTAATTCAAATACAACTTGTTCCTCAAGACGAGGTATGATTGCCGGGTTGGAACCAATTAATTTTATTACCCTGGCAACTCCACATCTTGGGGTGAGAGGCAGAAAGCAGGTTTGTTCTGGACACTGGTTCTTAATATGTAGTTGTAGTACCATGTAGTGATCATGCAATATTGACGAATCTGGGCTCCATTGCATCACCTATTACCTTAAGCTCTTTTTTTTTCTTTCAAGTTATCTTACATTATCCTATGAATGATCTCTTGATAAACATAAATCTAAATGTTCTTTTTTGGTTGTTTGCAACACTATGGTTTGGATGTTTATTGGTTGTTTGCATCAGTGTCAGTCATTTGCAGTACAGTTTAGGATTAAAAACAATGCAACGTAAGCTGAACTTAAATAATTTTCTTTACTGTCAATAATCTTTTATTATCTTCTTTGAATATGTTAATTTTAATTCTCATACAGAATGGACAGCTATTATCTGTATGTTATAATTTTTTTCCTCACATAATTGGTATTTTGCTTAGCATTCACAAAGTGCAGTTCGTTTAGCTATTTTTGTTTTCTTTTCAGCTTCCATTTCTCTTGGGTATTCCCATCTTAGAGAAACTTGCTCTTCCAATAGCTCCTATTATTGTGGGTAGAACTGGCAGTCAACTGTTTCTCACTGATGGTAAACCTAACAAACCATCTCTTCTTCTGAGAATGACATCAGACTCTGAAGATGGGAAGTTTTTGTAAGTAGAAAAATGCCATTGTGATTGGAGACAACAATTCCTTTTTCTGCCAGCGTAACCTAATGGTTCTTAAATGTTTCTTGCTTTTTTCTCTCCAGATCTGCTCTTGGTGCATTTAGATGTCGTATTCTTTATGCAAATGTATCTTATGATCGTATCCTACTACATATCATCTTCTATTTTGCACATTTAGCTGTCTTATTTCTCGGCATTTGCTCAGATCCTTGACATTAACTAGATATGGTTGGTTGGCGTACATCCTCCATAAGGAGAGAGATGGAACTTGTCACGGTGAGTTGATAGTTCTTATTTACTTTGTTTGACACAACTATTGTTAACAATCTTTGACCGCATAATTGAAGAGACCATTCAAGTTAAAACATAATAAATAAATTAAATGCTGTTATCTATGAGTTGCTTTATCATTATGAGTGCAAGCATAATAAGTAAGGCCGAGTGTCCTTGTAGAAATTGGAGTGAGTTTGTGTCCTTCATATTCATTTTTCAAGAAGAAATGCTGATGTTGATTATTCTCGGTATTTTATAAATGAGACTTTGATAGATGATATTTTCCTTTTCTCATTATGTTTCCTCTTTACTTCAAATCTGTTATCTGTTTTTATGAATCAGTTAACTTGATTTCATAGTTAAAATCATCATGATATTAGATAAATGGTTCCTGCATTTTGTTCATTTTCTTTTTATGAGAAATTATCAACTTTTTCACTGAGATATTTTACAAGTCTTGGGATAAAACCGTATGTCAGGAAAATCATAATAGGCAAGTAGGGATTCTACAACAGCCATGTCTAGCTAGAGTTACTACCTTTGTGGAATTAGCGGTGCAGTATAGAATTCAAACATTGCTGCAAAGAACTAGAATTGGGTATGGATAACTTTCTCTTGGACTCGTCCAATTAAAGCAACATTTCTAGGAAATTTGAGGTCAAGATTACTTTGAAATGTATTCTTTTAGCATAACTCTTCTAATATGACCTCTGAAGACTTGAGTGGAAATAAGATGCAGGGAGGCTTTGGTTCTGTTCAATAAATATGTAAATTGATCATTAAGGTTGCATTAAGGTTGGAAGGGAAGTATTTGAGAGTTTGTTTTCAAGGGAAGTTCTTTCGTAAGTGAAATATTGAGTGCTTCAGGATCTGGCTACTCTTGAGTAGTAAATATGTAAAAAAAATAGGGTGCAAATTAGGTAGCAGTGGCCTCGGATTCTTAGTGCTATGTCCTGGAAATATTTTTTTTCCTCGTGAATTCTGAGTGCTTGAGGATCAGAAGTGCGAACATGTGAAAAATCTTTTGGAAGTCTAAGAAAAGGAATTAATCTAAATGTAAGAAACTGTCTTGCTTCTTGGAAATCACTAATTCCAAATGCTACATGTTATTGTAGCTTTCAAGCTAGAAAGAGCAGCAATGGATAATTATTTGGATAAACAAATGCGGTGGAAATATCAGTGTTAAGATAGATTTCTAATGTTTCTGCATCGTTTTGACATTTCTAAATTGACAGCCCCCTATGCGATCTTTGGATGGTTACAAGCACGTTGTAGATGTTGAATATTGTCCCCCAGTTTCTTCTGACGGCCCCCATTTTCCTCCAGAAGCTGCCAAAGCAAAGGAGGCAGCACAGAACGAGCCCAGCATGAAAAATACAGCAGAGTACCATGAACTCATGGAAGGTAAAACAATACGTGGCATTTAAGAGTTCCCCCCCATATTGAACGCCCCCCATTCAATATCTTTGAATTATCTGTTCATTGTCCCATGACAAGAGTAATGATTGCTTTCAGTATGTTAACAGAGGAAATGATAAGTGGCTTGCAGAGGTTGGGATGGAAAAAAGTTGATGTCAGCTTTCACTCAGCATTCTGGCCCTTCTTTGCTCATAACAACATACATGTACTGACGCCATTTTTATTTTGGGTTATGATAACTTTACTTTGCTGATTCACTTCTTGATTTAACTTTTTTTTTTTCACATTTCAGGTGAAAAATGAATGGTTTCATAATGCTGGCACTGGGGTGATCTCTCATGTTGCAGACAGCCTAAAGCAACAAGAATCCGCCATGTATATTGCTGCTAGCTTGTAGCTCTCAAGTACTACAAGGTAGGGCACTTGTTCAAAGATGTAAAATAATTGAATTGATGATGAAATATAAAAAAACTGCTTCTCCATAATTTATTTATGCTTTTATTCTGTCTAATTCAATAATTTTTTGTCCATAGCTTGCTGCTAAACCTTTATCAAAGCCTAGAATAATTGCTTCAAAGTTGGGTTGTTATAGATAAAAATTCATATAAATTACTAATGAGATATTTTCTAAATCTTTTTAGGTTTAGATGAATTGCTATGTCTTTAGATGTTAACTTTTTTTTTCATTTTGTGGCCTTTAGGTGTTTTATAATGTTGTTTACTGTGTACTATTTAAAAAATAAAAGGTATAATATTCTATTTATAGAAAAACCTGAACACCTTATAAATAGTTAAATATCAATTTGCTACTAGAATATTACATACATTATTTCAGGGTAATTTTAGAAATTTATTCAATCAAGTTCTTATTTGATTTTTCCAGGTTTAAAATTCTAATTCTATATATAAATTACATTTTAATAATTAATTTTTAAAATTTATTTACAATCAAGTCACACTTTATTAATTATTTTAGTTTAATTTCTGACCAATGGTTCTTATGTGTGTAATTTAAAATGTTTTCTAATAAATTGATTTAAATATAAATCACAATCCTAAATAAAGTATAATTAAATAAATTAAATTATTATTAACTCAATAATTAATTAATTTATATTTAAATATCAAATGTAATATCTAATAACATGATGCTTAAATATTAAAAAAAATCAAAAGTAAATGGAATTAAAGGTGAAAATCAAAAGTAAATGGAATTAAAGGTGATAAGCGCTTAAGCATGCATAAGGTTGAAACGATTAAGAAATTACCATTATATTTGAATTTTATAACTTTATCATCAAATTAAAAGAAAATTAATAAAACCCTAACAGATAAATTAAAAAAAATAAAAAAACTACCCATGCTAGAACGAACTCCAATAAATAATGCTATTAACATGTACACCTGTCCTTGGAAAAAGCTTTATCTCGCTAAAAGAAATCTCAGCAAGAACTTTCCAAGATCCATTTACAGACGAATAGATCTCAAATTCATATCTTTCAAGATCAGATGCAAAATCACAAACCAACTTGTATTCAACAACAAAGTTTATTAGTGAAGGATCAAAGGCGAGCACAACGATGGATGTGGTGTGCATGGCAACAAAAGAACAATCCAATCATCGCCCAATTTCCTAGATTGATGAGACACCTGCTGCTTCCTATACTTAAAAAGCTTCTTCTAGACGCATAGAAATTGACATTAGTGATGGGTAGAACACTGCGTGATTGATATGATCTTCATCAACGCAGAGGAAAAAACAATAAAAATGCTCGCAACTGTTCCTTTTCCACTGCAGTCTAGGCTTGTGCTTCTCTAGTAAAAAGATGTATTCTATTCTATTCTATTCTCGTGATCGCTCCACCATCCAATTTAACAATCCCAGCTCTATTTAGTAATACAAGGGTGTGCCATAAAAATAACGTATAATCTAAGGGGTGTAATTTAAAATTTTTTATTTTTTTTTCTTGAAAATGATTTTTTATATATATTTTTGAATTATTTTGATGTGATAATAAAAAAATAAATTTTAAAAATTAAAAAAATATTATTTTAATATATTTCTAAACAAAAAAAATATCTGTAATTATTGTAAATATTAATTTATTAAGCATAATTTCATTGTAAATGGAGTGAGTACATCAAGAAAACCAAAACTCCATTTCAACTTTTCTAAGAGCGTGTTTGGCAGTGTGGTTGTGGGTGCTTTTCAAATAACTTTTCGTGTCAAAATACATGCCAATGATGTTTTTTCATTTTTTAAAAATTATTTTTGATATCAGCACATCAAAACGATTCAAAACGTACAAACCATATTAAATTTTAACAAAAAAAAATTTAATTTTTTTAGGAACGCGAATTGAACCGCGTTCCAAACGCTTCCTAAATCTAAACCTAAAACCCACCGAATCAATAATTCAAACACAACAAACAAATCCCAAATCAAAAAATTTGCTTAAATGCCCAACGGCTCAAATTCTTCGGCTATACACCGGGTATTGTCAGTAAATAAGCATTCTGCTTGTTTTCCTCCTTTCTCCTTTGTCCACTACCCTTTCTTTTACCTCCAATTCTCGCAATTCCAATTCCAGTTCTAGGAATCTCAATTCCAATTCCTATGGAATCATTTTACGAATCATTTACCATTTTCTCTCCTCCTAAGAAATTGCCACTTCACTCTCACCACGCTTGATTTCCAAGAAATGGAAGAGAATCCAATTGTGAGAACCAGATTCTGAGGTGACCCATGATGATAAAGAGCACGAACTTGCAAATTAACTTAGTTTTAAGAAAAGAAGAAGGGCTTGGAACACCACAAATCATTGTATTGAGGGAAATGAGATGATAGTATGCCTGGTGGGGATTGAAAAAAGAAGCCTGATATTCGCCAGGTCTAAGATTTGCTCCTCTATGATCATGAGCTTGAATCCCTTTAAGGTCACTGGAGACTTACATGATCGTTAACTTTAAGATCTGTGGGATTAGTTAAAGTACGTGCAAGTTAACTCAGACACCCATATTAATAATAATAATAATAATAATAATAATAATAAACCTGATCACAAAGAAATTTAACTGGTTGTAGAAAAAAAAAGGAGTTGAAACATGAAGCTTCCACTCCCATTTAACAAAATAAAAACCCAGAAAAAAAGGAGAGAATTTCTATCAAACAAGCACAAAAGTAGAAAGAACAAAATTATATATGAGAAGAAATCTAAGTTGAAAATTCGATCCATTTTGGATGAATTGATGTGTAATTTGTGTGTTTTTGTTATGTTATGTATAAGGATATATTTGGTTTTTTTTTTTATCTAATTTTAAAATTATATTAATCTAAAATGTAATTTATAAAAATACAGAGAATAGAAATCCTGAGAGGCTTGGAATAACATACCTTGTATGATTATTATTTCATTTGCAATTATATATTTTAAGACTATTCAGGCCACTTGGTATTTCATATGTAGTATTTGGTATGAATTACAATATTCAATCCTAAAAATAAATATTATCTCAAAGTAATAGTTCAATTATTGATCTTCTTGATTTTGAAAATGAACCCTCAATCTTTAATTTTCGGTACTTGATAAATTTTATTTGATTGAATTGATTCATTTGATTGTTCATTAATGCAACTATTTTTTTATGATTTTTTATTCATATTATTATGATTATGATTTTGACTTTGACTTTGACTTTTTTCTTATATTATCATAAATTTATTATCTTTCAATTTTTTTTCTATAATATCATTTATGTATTATGATAATTTTCTCCTTTTTTTCCCACTCTTTTTCTATTTTTTGTCTCAATATTTCTAGGATAAGTTAAGGAAGTAATATTTTTAAGAAAACTTTTATAACACCATATATATAATTTTTAATGCGATTTCATATTTCCTACTTGTGAGAAACAATTGCTGCAATTTTGTTTTCATAAATTGTATCACTCCAAGTATATTATACACGCATATCAACATGCAAAAGATTTTTCATTTAAGTAAATGAGTTCATCAGAGTTTTTCATATCCGTAAGCCTTTTCTAAACTTTTAACAAGGGATTGTAATAATTTTTCAAAATTATTAGGGGCTAGAATGAATATTAGTGAAAATTTTATTTTTAAATGAGTTGGGTACGATGAATAGCTTCAACCCTCTGAAGATCTGCATCGTGCGCTTATTAATTAATTCACACTTTCGACCTCAATTTCTAGCTGTAAACATTCCTGATTCCTTGAGCAATAGACCTAAAGCCAATTTCTAAACATATTAAAGCGATTCATTGCATTTATAAATTCGTTTTCACACTCTGTAGAACTCCCACAATTTGCAGAATCATAATTGTGTAAGCTTTCTTATGGCTAAAAGCAAGAGAGAAGGATAACGACATCTACATCAGTATTCGTGCTTTTTTTCTCTCTTTTTTTTTAGTTTAATATGGGTGTTCAGGCCAGCTTGCGCGTACCTCGACTAATCTCACGGGCCCTGAAGTTAACGACCATGTAAGCCTCCAGTGCTTCTTTCCTTTTAATCAGAAAGGATAACGGTAATGTATTCGTGCTTCTTTCCTTTTGCATGATCTCTACTTTTATTTATTATGTTTTTCCTAATTAACGTGGATATTCGGACTCATTTATGTATATTTTTATTAATTCTATAAGTTCTAAAATTAATAACTATATAAATTTTTAATAATTTTAAAATTTATAAAATTTAAACAAATAATTTTTAAAAACAAATTCAATAACAAACCAGTTAAACTTCTACTACACCCTTCATTATTCATTATTCATTTTCTTTCTTTGAGAGATTGATGGCCTCCCTTGTACACTACTTTCAATCAAATCCAACGTCGTTTCAGTGCAGCAGTGGAACTGCTAGTCGTGGAAATAAATCTTTGAGAGCTACTGGATCAATCAACAATGATGAAATTGCTGCACGATATCGGCTGCCGTGCCGGGGTTTCTTAAAACATATTGTACTCTACAAGTACACACATGAGTGCACACTATACATTACAAGAAACAACAAACATGTGGAAGAATCATCGTGGCTAAAATGTTTAAATTTCTTTTCATGTGGTTTATTTGTTATTTTATAATTATTTGGAATTCTTTCAATTTTTCTAATTTTTTTTTACAGTAAAATTATTTAACTATCCTTAAAAAAAAAATTAATTTTGGTCTTGGAGTGTTTTCGAGATTTTCTTTTACCATGCACAATGCAATTACTCCATTATTCTTGGAACCAAAAATCTTAGCCTTGGCTTTGGGGCTATCTTTGTCATTTCACATTGGTAATTTTGCAATAATCATGTGGTTCTAAGGGTAATTTGATAATTTTCTTGATAAAAATAAAATAATAGTAAAAAAAGCTTTTAGCTTGTTCATTGAACAGGCTAGCGAGGGAGCCACCTGTTGTCTTAGGACGGTATATGTAATGGCTCACAGCAGAGAAAAGCTAGTTTTCTTGATGTTTGCCGATTCGTCATGGCAAGGTGCCAAGGTCTATCTGACTGGGCGACGCATGTAGAGTAATTTCCAGTGGTTTGTCGATGATTGACTGTCTTCTTTTATTTTTTCTTTTCTCTCTCTCTTGATTTCAATGTCTGCACTTGCAACATTTCACAATAATTTTTCAATTTGTTTTTCTTTATATTTTGATCCTTGTTCTTGTTATGTAGTTTTAATTACTTATCCTTCACAACAGTCTTTAATTTCTTCTCTTCTCTCTCTCTTCACGCCTTGTTTCCACTTTGAATTCTAATGATTCTGGGAATGGGACATAGATGGATGGAGTTTCAATTTTGTTACGGTGTGGAAACTGTGGAAATAGAGAAGCTTGAAGTTTTGGTGATGGGTTCAACAAGGCTTTTAAAACTATATAGAAAATTTGCAGAAGGATCTTCTAGCTAAGGAATCTTCACAAAAGCAACTGAAAGATGAAGTTATGAGTATTGTGCATGATATTATGCAAGCTAATTTCCTAGGAGACAATAAAGATTGTGAATTTTTTAGTATAATCTTGATTATATATTGGTGGGGTATGGATTTTTCCGGGTATATCAAGTCGATTCAGGCAATAACTGAGACGTTGGTGAGGGTGGTGGGTAGTGAATTTTTTTTTATTTGAAGGAAAAATTATAATTATGTAAATAATCTAAATTTTTTGGTTGATTTTGTGTGTGTGTTGTAAAGTGTTATAAATTTATAAAATTCATGATACAAAACTGTATTTTTTTTAAAAGAATAGAGAAACAAAAAAAATTAAAATAGAAGGTGTTCACGGAAAATTTTCATTTTAAAATCAATAAAAAGAAAGATCAAAATTAATGATATAAGTTTCTTGAATTTTGTGGTTTTATGATATAAGTTTGTTTTTCGGTATTAAAATAAAAAATAAATAAACTACTTTTTTGTAGTTGGTCGAAATAGAAATATTAATGGCAAACTGCTAAAAGCAAACTCATTCCTTGTTTTTAAAGATAGCTCTACATTATCAATTCATCTTCAACTATGGTGGTGGTGGTGGCAGGTGAGGAAAGGGAATTTAAGAATTTAAAAAATTAACCTCGTCACATTGAAAATTCTAAAAATATAGGAAATTTGAGAAATAAAGTGGGGAAGGAATTTTGCGAGAAGAGAGAGAAGAAAAGAATTGTGCTTCTAGGATGGTTATTAATTAATATATAGGGACGTTTTATTTTTTTTGTCTTTTTATAGTTATTGTAAACTAGTGTTGTAATTTAGAAAAATCAAATTTGTAAGCAGAGTGTTCCTATGCTAAAAAATACGAGGATTTAGTATTTTTTTCGTTTTTTTTTTTTTAATAATTTGGAGTCTAAGAGTGATATGCATGCATGTGTGTGTTTATATGCGTGTTTATTATTTTTATTTTATATAAAAACTTCTCAGGAACTTATTTGGTCAATGATGAAGCTTACTTTGACTAGCTTTTTTTTAGACCTCAAAATAAACTAGCTAATAAAATGTGAAGAATTGCCAGCCGATTATTTTGGTCAATGAGCGTTATGTTTGTGATATGAGATTAATGTTAGGTGAGTATAGGTTTATATTATCTTGTACTTTATTTTTATCAAATAAATAAAGGTGATGTGATTCAAACTCGTGACTGTTTTGTCATCAACATTCTAATATCATGTCAAAGAACCATTTCAATCCAAAAATTTAAACTGTTAGGTAAGATTTCAAGATATGATTTATATTATTTTTTAATAATTAAAACATATATTCTTAAATTTAGCAAACTTTATTGTAATTAAAGTTTGGTTTTGAGTTTTATTTTTATAGTTTGGCAGGATGGATTAAGCTTTTACAAATTTAAGATATATTTTGGGATATAAACTTTTAATTTACAAGTGGATTCCAAGCCCTAACATCTTTATCCCCTCCAATTGGGTTCCTGTGTAAGTAACCCTTTTATTCAAAATTCTTAGGTTTTTCTTAGTTTTCACCTTTAAAAATATTAAGTGGGGACTTTACTTTTATGAACCATCTTCCTTGTGAACTCTTAAATTTCAGGTACAACATTATATAAAGTTGGATCTAACGCTTAGTTACTTAATTTTTCTAATGACATGAATATTAGTTTAATTTTCAAGATAGAGGATTTATCATAGTCTGTTCTTGCAGATATTCATATGCTTAAGAACTCTTCTTGCACCATAACCTAATGATGAGATTAAGTTTGTGTTGGATGACGTAGTATCTTTTTTTTTTTTTTTTTCTTGATGTAGTATTTTTTTTTTTTAGCTTAACGTGGGTGTCCGGGTTAGCTTACGCGCATCTCGACTAATCTCACGGGCCCTGAAGTTAACGACCATGTAAACCTCCAGTGACCATCATATGAGCAACCACAGGGCTCGAACCTGAGACCACAGAGGGAGCAAACCTCTTGGTCCCAAGCTCTTACCACTAGGTCACCACCTAGATGGTTCTTGATGTAGTATCTTGAGTCTTTTAGTGGTGGTTTTTAATTTTTTTTAATTAACGTGGGTGTCTGAATCAGCTTGCGCGTATCTCAATTAATTTTACGGACTCTGAAGTTAACGATCATATACGCTCCTAGTAGCCCAAAAAGAACTCAAACTCATAATTTTTGAAAAGTTACCTCTTAAAATTAAATTATCCAAAACTTTTATACAACTTGGACTTTGGAGGCTAAATTTCATGAATTACACCTTGAGCTTTTGGACTTTCATCTTTAAACAAACTCTTTGAAGTCGAGTTCTTAACAAGTGGGTAATGATGGAGGACCACCACGTAAATTTTTTAAGTCTACTTATTATTATTTGTTTTTTTATAAAAAAAGATAGAGTTTAGTTTTAGCACTCGCGTTCATATACGCGAGTCTGATTTTTTTCTTTTAAACTTAAAAAAATATTAAGATTATTAAATTTGTTTTAGGAAATATTATTAAATTCAATTAAATGGTTCGATTTTAAAACCCGTCAACTCGACTCTTTGTCTATCTAGAGTTGCAAATTAAACCACATGAGAGTTGATCCAAAGAGAATAATTCAATTTAATGGGTCCAAATATAATTTGGATGACCGATAAAAATATAACATAACTTTTTTAAAAAAAACTTTAAGACGACAAATATTTTTTTAATAATAAGACGATGCCAGATTTGATCGACCTTGAGCTCTTGGACTTTCATCTTTAAACAAACTCTTTGAAGTCGAGTTCTCAACATGTGGGTAATGATGGAGGCCCACCACGTAAAATTTTTAAGTCCGCTTATTATTATTTGTTTTTTTATAAAAAAGATAGAGTTTAGTTTTAGCACTCGCATTCATATACGAGGGTCAGATTTTTTTCTTTAAAACTTAAAAAAAATATTAAGAGTATGAAATTTGTTTTTGGTAATATTATTAAATTCAATTAAATGGTTCGATTTTAAAACCTGTCAACTCGACTCTTTGTTTATCTAGAGTTGCAAATTAAACCACATGAGAGTTGATCCAAAGAGAATAATTCAATTTAATGGGTCCAAATATAATTTGGATGACCGATAAAAATATAACATAACTTTTTAAAAAAACTTTAAGACGAAAAATATTTTTTTAATAATAAGACGATGCCAGATTTGATCGACCTTGAGCTCTTGGACTTTCATCTTTAAACAAGCTCTTTGAAGTCGAGTTCTCAACATGTGGGTAATAATGGAGGCCCACCACATAAATTTTTTAAGTCCACTTATTATTATTTGTTTTTTATAAAAAAGATAGAGTTTAGTTTTAGCACTCGCGTTCATATGCGCGTGTTGGATTTGTTTCTTTTAAAACTTTAAAAAAATATTAAGAGTATGAAATTTTTTTTGGAAATATTATTAAATTCAATTAAATGGTTCGATTTTAAAACCCGTCAACTCGACTCTTTGTCTATCTAGAGTTGCAAATTAAACCACATGAGAGTTGATCCAAAGAGAATAATTCAATTTAATGGGTCCAAATACGTATAATGAAGGAGAACAAAGAAGGTTTGAATGCTTAGAATTAGAGGGAGAAGCCATGTGAAAAATACTCTAATACCAAGTTAGAAGAATAAGATGGAGAGACTTCCTCAAGAATTCATTATGATCTAGTCGTATGTGTGCACGCATTATTACCATGGTTTTTCTTCATGTTTATTGTTGTTGTTGTTTTGATAAATTAGCTTACTTTTGAGTTTTTTATATGATGGTATATATTCTTTAGTTTGGATGAGAATACCTAAAAAAAAATTATAGATTGAAGAATGACCTTATATTCAAGAATAAATTGAAAATAATTAAATTTGCAGTTAGGGAGTAACATAAAATTATTTATTAGGCTTCACCTATTAGCTAAGTTTTTTTAAAAGTTAAGATGACTATTTAATATATTATTAGAGCTTTAATGACTAAGATATCACAAATTAACTCGAATCTTATTATTTTTATTCTCTCCAATAAAATTAAATATAATACTTTCTAATATATATATATATTTAACATCCAGCTTAATGTTTCATATGAGTTTCACTCAAAAGTTTATCTGAAGTTTTATAATACTTTTTAATAAATATTTTTTTAAAGAAAAAAATTTTCTAAACTTGAAAATTGTAAGATAGGCTAACTATTTGTTTAATTTTTATAATTTAATTAGATAAAATAATTTGATATTATGTTGAAAAACTATTTTAATTCAAAAGGTTAAATTATCATGTGAGACTTTTATATATATATATATATATATATATATATATGGGAACGATAAAAGTAAATATAATCATTGCAAATTGATTAATTAGTTTGATGAATGCAGTTAAATTACCTTCAAAGATTAAAGTATTAAAAAAGATTCATTTACATTAGAGAAGTAGTAGTAAGAGAAGGTGCCGAATCGTATGTTCTTAATGTGATCACACTCATCAGCTTTCCTCGGTAAAATCACTTAGGTAGCATAGAGTTTATAAACAATTGTTCATGTTCCCATTTTAAAAAAAAAAAAATTGTTCACTTAAAATTAATCATGATCAAGATGGTTTCAAATTAAAATAATCGAAAAATATAAAAACATTATTTGAAAAAAATAAAAAATAAAAAGAATTCAATCTGTTTTAAAAAACTTTTAAATGTTTGTTTTTTCAATCATTCCATGCGTGAAGTCACCACCAATCATGTCATCGTTAAAACCTAGCAACTTACATTTTGATGACTAATACGGTTATTAGTTTTCTCTTGATATGTATAATAGTCAATATCTTCAGATTGATGCATGCTTCATCCTTTTCCATGAAGTTTCATGTATGGTCGTACCACCGTCCATCCTTCTTCCTTCCATTATCGCGTAGTGATTGGCTGGCCGTTCATCTTTTTGATTCCTCGTGAAAATAAACTTGATTAAAATTGAATCATAGCCTTCTGGTGAAATGGATCCTGATCATCTGCTCATATTTCTCAGGAATCCCCAAGGTGATCAGCAAGTTAATATGCATCTCTCCATAGCCAAGTCTGAGCGATCATTGATCTTCATGTTGAGCTGCGACATGGAGAAAACATCCCTAATGGGTATTATAAGTCAACTACATGATTGATTGATCTGGTTATGGTATAAGAAGATATTGAATAATATTTTTTATTAATCAAAAACATTTGAAATACGTAATTTATCAGTTTCTGTTGTTCTCTGTAGACTTTGTCTTATTTATTGAAATTGTAGATGAAGACATAAGAGATCGAAGACAAAATATCAAGTTCTGATGTTAATATGTACATACATACATAGAACTACCATTAGAAAGTTAGGTTCTTGATCAAAACCGGTTTTGTATACATAATACACGCGTGGTAATAATTGTGAGACAGGAGTTCAAGATCACCAACAGTTTTGACCACCTGAGCCACCGCTCCTCCGCCGCTTCACGGGGAAGACCTGACGGAAACCGCCATGGGTGGTTGCCAAGTGCAACTCCTCCAAAACAACTCCATCTAGCTCAAACTGGTGAATCACCCCACCAGAGCCATCAAACAAGCACTCCTCTGAATACCCACCAGGACCACCCCGGCCAGGCGGCTTAGTTTTCCGGCGGCCGGCTCCAACGGGAACATTTCGAAGGGCCCCACCTGCAGTCCAGTACCTCTGGCAGCCCTTACAGAAATGTCTTGGCTGGTTAACATTGTAGTTGTTGAAGTAACAAAACTTGGTCTCCATGCTCTTGCATCTAGGGCATTGTATGATCTTCTCTGGCCTCTTGTCAATGGTTGGATTTTCTTTGTTTTGATCTTCTTTACTGATTACTTGCCCGTCATGCAGCGTAATTGTTGCTCCGAAGAGCTTGATACCCTCTTCTTGACTAGCCATGATAGAGATAAACAAATCAAGGATATTGAGATCGAGAGAAATGTCAGAGCCTTCTGGGTTAATAATAGCTAAAGCCTAAATCAAGGAGAAAGATGAGAGAGAATATTTAGGTGTAGATAGGGAGGAGGGGGAGGTGCTCATGGATGCATATATACATGGCATCAAAAGTGCTAAAAGAATTGTTGAAAACAAAAGACATAAAATATAATAAAACTCCATGCGACATAGCCGCCAAGGAACAAGGTGGATGGCGTGGGAAAGCTGATGATGAGAGTTTTGTCCACATCATTACTCCACGTCATCAACAGTGGGGTTCAAGAAAGTCCAAGTGTGGGTCCCAGTACAGGCAGGTCGCGTACAGAGCGCCAAGGATAGGAATAAATTAAAGAGATAAACTTTTGTCCGTAGCGCAAGTTCTTCATTTGTTTTTTATTTGAAAATATATTAAAATAATATGTTTTTTTAATTTTTTAAAAATTATTTTTTATATTTAAAAAAAATTCAAATTGAAAAAAACCATGATTTCAAAATCATTACCGAAAACTAAAGGGGTATAGCTCATAAATAATTAAGGACCGAATTGCGCTTTGTCATTTGCCTTTGAAAAGTTGCTTTTGTTCATGGATATGATTTGCTCGTTTGCCTTTGAATGGATTATGTTTCCACATCATGGTAGTGGTGATTTTTAACTTGTATTTGTGAATTTCTCTACAAGTTATCTACAAGTTTATCATGTAGCAACAAGTACAATAAAACGGTATAAAGAATACAAGAAAAATGGGTCCCTCACAGAAGCACATTGAAAATTTGTTCATAAAAACTATACTATAGAAAATAATAATAATAATAGATCATTAAATATTTTGAAAATAACACAAACTTTCGTATTACATTTAATAAAACAACAGTGTTTAATTAGATCATCCAATAATCAATAAAAAATATTAGATTTTAAACCATTAAGTAATTCTAAAAAAAAAAAATTGCAATTAAGGAAGTGATAGAAAAGCTATCCAACATCAATGTTATAATTCAAATTCAATTATCAAAAAGTTATTTAAAATAATAGTACAAGAAAAACAAGTTTAAAATTATGGGATGCATTCACATTTTCAATTCCATACCAAGTCGAATTACTTGGAGATCAATAGGAAATCTATAAATAAAAAAGTGAGTTACAAATTAGATTTAGAGATCATTATTGTTTAGTTTATATATCATGTCATTTATATAATTAATAAGAATCAAACCAGAAACCTAACATGCATTCTAGCATATCAAAAAATATATAAAACTTAATTAGAATTATATTTTAAAAAATCATAACATGCATACAATCACATAGAAAGTTAATCTTAGATTAATCTAAAATAGGTGTAGATGTAAGGTATTTGCTTGTTGAATAAGCAGAAAGTAATATGTTATCAAGGATCAATCTTTTGTCTTTAATGTTTTATTGTCCATCACTAGATGCAAATGAATGTATGCAATCAACCCCCTAAGATTTCAATAACATCACTTTAAAGAATGCACTTCCTTTTAAGATTATGAACCAAAAAAATTTAGAACTCAAAATCTCTCTATATGGACAAGATTTTGAGCTCTAGAATAGAGAGAAAAAGAATGAAAAAGAAGCTGAAAATAGTAGAGAGGAAAGCTAGAGATGTGCTATAAAAGCGTACTGAACATCTACCTCTCCACTCATATTAACACTGATTTTCAGAATAAAAAATGATGAAAAATTATCAAAATTAATTCATATTTCATTACCTTACTTGCTCATCATAAAAAGAAATTATAACCTGATAGATTTTAGCCTTAAAAACTAGAACTTTTTCCTTTAAAAAAATTATCCAGGAAGATGATGATTGTTTAGATTCGTTATTAATGGGTTGGATATATAAATGGGTTGATAAAAGAATTCTTTATAGGTTAAAGAATTATTATATATATAAAAGTCAAATTCAAGTCCAAAATAGGTTACCAAAAAATAAACTCAAACTCAAGATCAAGACGTAAGACTCGAAACCCGGAGTTCGTGGCCTATAGCTTATGGCCTTGAGCTCAAGCCCAAGTCGCACACATTAAACCCACACTATTTTGCTTAGGCTTATTTATGAATTTTCAACTTTCCACTAAATAAACTATAAAACAATCTTGTATACCCGAAACCCGGAGTTCGTGGCCTATGGCTTATGGCCTTGAGCTCAAGCCCAAGTCGCACACATTAAACCCACACTATTTTGCTCAGGCTTATTTATGAATTTTCAACTTTCCACTAAATAAACTATAAAACAATCTTGTATTTATTTATATGGGATAGAGGGTTTTGAGTTTTACAACAAACATATCAACCAAGGGTTCTTTAAGTTTAATTTCTCATTCATCCATGATTTATTTAAATTATATTAATGTTCCATATTAGTGGAATCTATTTTAAATTTGATCTCAAATGTGTCTATTAATCATGGTTTTAAAATAAATTTTCTAACAATTCCCTACATGAATGAAAATTGCCTGATTTGTTTAAAAAGATTTTAAAATTCATAGAAAGATAATGATTTGATGGATCACTATATCAGGATAAGTAACTTTTGATTTTGAACTTTTGTTAGTGAAGGACTATCGCATTTACTCGGCTAAATAGTGAACACAATAACTTGAGTTATTCAGTCTTTTATATAAAACAAGTCAATAACACTAACATAGTTCTCTACCTGAAGATTTATTCTGGTTCTCACAATAGTGTTCATTTTTTCCATGAACATCTTTCAAATTCAAGAATGCTTTAGAGAATACAATATATATTTTTTAAAATTATAAAAGAAATAAACATTTCTTATTTATATATGTGATTTTTTAAAAAACAATTTATCATGAGTTTTTACCACTTGTTCTATAATGTTTACTTTGGAGGCCATACTAGAAGAGTTGACTCTCTTTTTAGAAAATTTATTGTCCTCTTTTATCCTAAACCTAAAAAATACAGTCTTTAACTCTTATTTTTATGCTTATTCTTAAAGTAAGTCTTGAAGTCTTTTTAAGATGGTGGTAATTTTCAATTATTGTAGCTACTTGAAAGGATTCTCTCAAATACATAACTTCAAAATGAATATCATAAAATAAGTTGAAACTCTTGAACTTGACTTATAATGGTTCTTGAGTCAACCATTTTGAAGTCCATAAAATTGTTGACTATGAACTTTTTCATACCAACATCTTCATTTTTGTTTTTTTTTTTTTATCAAAACCTTTCATAGTGTCTTTGCACTCTTTATCAAACTATACACACTATATGGTGTATTGTCAAATTCATTCAAGATATAATTCATGCATACAAAATCATTATGATTCCATGTATCCACAACTACTAGTGTTGTAGGATCAAATTCCATACCAAGGTGGTTAAATAGAATAATATTTTTGTTGCCACTTCTTGAAGTTCAATCCATTTAACTTCTCGTTTTCTCATATATATATCACAGAAAGTGATAATGGAATTCTCTTTATTGAAGTAGTACTTGATGAAGTAATATTAGTTGTAATAACCATTTCTTTAGTTGAAGACGTGATTATTCTAAAAAAACAGCCATAATTAAAATTTGACTATACTAAAGCAAAGAATATTATAAAACTAAAACTTAAAACAATTAAGCAAATAAAATTTTGAATGTCAACTAAAATTTTAAATTAATTGTATGATTTTTTTCAAGATATAAACATGAAGAATTATTGTAGATAAATAAGAACTCCAATAAACAAAAGTACTGAAACCATGCAACTTTATATAATCACATTTTGATTTTTGTTAGCTCAATATGTTATCCTTTTAACATGCATGATATCATAATAAAATTATTTAAACAAATTGCATGGTCATGAATTTAGACAAAATGTATAAACTAAAAACGAAGGTGCAACTTTAAATGTATAAACTAAACAAATGTATAAACTATATAAACAATATCTAAAATCTTAAGATTGTAAATAATAAAGGTGAGATAAAAAATTAGATTACATAATCACTTGTTTGGGATATTTGATTTCACAACAAACATGCCAACAAAAAATTATTAGAAATTAATTTTTCAATCGGTTATAATTTATTTTAATTATGTTAATGTTCTATTTTAAAAACTTTATATATAGAATAATTTTTAATAAAATTTTATTTTTAAAAATAAGTGAAATCCATGTTAAATTTAGTTTTCAATAAACCAATTAACCATGATTTTAAAACAATTTTTCTAACAAAATCTCGTATCAATTTTTCTAAACAATTTTTCAATAAACCAATTAACCAATTAACCAATCCATAATGATGATAGTACGAAAATGAACAAGTTGTATAAAATGATGGAATGCGTTCACATTTCCAATGACCGTATAAAGTGAAATTGTTTAGAGAATATATGATACAGACAATTATTGAGTCCTTACAAATCAATGCTCCTATCAGAAACAACTTTCTGTCGTATCCAACATCTACAAATTGGCTTGTAAAGGTTGTAATAGGGACGTACATGTATATTCTTCAAGTGGAAAAGATTATGTTGCTTCACCATTTATATGAACACGTAAGCAACTTTATTTTTTTTCAATTTTTTTATTTTCTTATTCTATTTTGATTTTTTTTAATTTTATTGTTTTATATTTTATTGATTTTAAATTACTGGTTATTATTTATTTGATTTTTTCTATAAAAATTTATCGTAACCTCAAACAAATGTCTCAATATTTGATTGGTGTTTAATTTTTACAAGCGTCTATTCTTTATCATATCATTAAATAAAAAATAATTTTTGAAAAACATAATTTTTAAACCCAATGGAGTTTATGATCTTGGTTGTATGCTTTACGAGTTAAGTCGCAATGTCGGCGTCGGTATAATATGTTATTGTTTTAATATTAAAAAAAATGATGTCATATTGATATTTTTTTTTAAAGTTAAACCATGCTTTTACCGATCGTCTGGATTGCGTTTGAACCCATCAAATCAACCAAGTTATGTAGAATCAAGTAATCAACTCTTAAATTGTTTTTTTTTTCCCTTAAAAAATTCCTTCCATTTTTTTCTCTTTGAATTTTATTTTTTTAGTTGTTTTTTTTTTTCCATGTTAATCCTTCAACATTTGGTTGATTTTGAATTGGTCTTTATAATTTGTTTTAGTTTGCTTTCTGTGAGGTTATTACAATATCAAACAAACATCTCAATATTTGGTTAATATTTAATTTTATGAGTGTTTATTTTTGTGATAATAATTTTGTGACCGTTTATTTTAATATCATATCATTAAATAAATTTTGAATTCTTCTTCTTTTTTTTTCCAAAATTTAGCGGCTATTAAATTAGCATGTGTTTGCATGAACATGTGGGCATTTGTAAGCGTATGCAAGTTATGATGGGGCATCTTATGGTCATTAATTTCAACTTGCGCACGCAGCATTGAATAAGCTGGATCGTGAGAAGGAATATGAAAACCAAACTTTTCAGATGCCTGCTTGATTTCATTTTTGTCTACTCAGATTCCCACTAGTGACTTAGCAACTTGCTTCCTAGCTAGTTAGTTGCTGATTTATAACTTGCATGTAATTTATGTGTGAAATTAAGATAAAGAACTATATATGTGGGCCGATCATATCTTTCAACATGCAGTGTTCAAGGGCATACTTATCCTTTGCAGAGTTGGATGCTGCCTGAAGCTACTGCTTTTTGCTTCAACACCCTCTTTTCACCTGTTTTCTGTGGCTTTGTTGCTCACTTTTCGTCGTTTGAAAATGTAGGGTTTGTGTGTATGGGTAGCTTTCTGCTGCAATTATGAAGGAGAGTAGCTAGTTTGAGATGGGTTTTTTTTTTTTTTTTTTTTTTATTAAAGGAATCTGATCTGATTAGTATAGAGAGTAGACTCATTCCCACCAGCAACTTTTCCAGATATATAATGTGGACAAGCAAGCATTTTCGTTATCTTTTACTTGAAAAAGAGATGCACTTTTTCTTTAGGACGCTTTAGAAGTCTCCTTTTGATTTAAAAACAAAAGCATATTTTAAAAAAGGATAAAGTGATTTGCATGAGTGTATCTTTTAGATATATCGACCACCTCATCTCTCCATTTCTCTTGCCACTATGCGACAGGTTAGCTGCCTCGTAGTGCTTGAAAGAAAATTAGGAGGATCAGAATATAATCTGGATCTGTTTTATATCTGTAGACTTGTAGTGTTATTCTTCATTTGATTCATTTCATGCTACTATGTAATATAAAATTATTTTTAGATTTTTATCTGAAATTAAACTCAGTTTTTTAGAATGAGATTGTTTTGTATAACCATATCTTATAATTATCATTTTATTAGTATTTGATTACTGGGGTAATAATAATAACAGGTGTTCCAAAATAATTAACCTTTTGGTACGTATAACTAGTTCAATCTATATTGATAAAAAAATATATTTTCTCTTCTATCACTAAACATTCAAAAACCTTTGGCAGGTCATAAGAATTAAGATTTTAATAAATTAATCTTCATACACTAGCTTTCAATTAAACCAAAATGATGATTTAGTCTAGGCAATTGTTCTGTGCTTCACTTCACTGTGGTCGGACAATTTATTTAAAAAAAACATAAAAAAAATATATAGGTGTTATTAATATATTTTTTATTTGCAAGTAAAATTTTGATTATAAACTCAAAATTTAATCTATAAAAAATATTAAAAAAAATATTGAAATAACGATATCTTTGATTGATTTGGGCCAACTCAATCTAACCTATCAAATCTATAATTTGAATCATGAACCAACTGGGCTTAATAATATTATTTTTTTATTTAATTATATCAGGAAAGTAATCATATAAAATTTTAAAGAAATAATGATGGGCTCTAAAATAATTACTAGTATTATAAATAAAAAATTGTTATGCTCTTATTATAAAGGAATGTAAAAACTGAATGTCATTTTATAAAATAATATATAAGATGTATTCTTAATTAATTTAAAATTTTAATATATTTATAATATTTTAAATTAATTGATTCAAAAAAATAATTTAAATTAAAAGGAAAATAAAAACAAGCTAGGGTCATGTGAGTCTGTGACTAACCTTAATCAAAAAGCTCAGGCGCGTCTATTTTTGCTTCAGGAACAGATGACACGTCGTCAATAACTATCTTTTTTATTTTGTACAACTAGGCTACAGGTCACCTGCAACAAAAGGCGACTTGTCATTTACTGAGTTTTTGTCATTTTTTCCTATTCGGTAATAATTATTTTGATGACCCAGAATAGATTGATTGAACACCAAGCAAGCAAGCAAGCAGGTAAACCTGCCGCCTGAAAATGAGTTTGACCAGGTGCAAACTTTTCATATCTCCATCGTCGCCGTCACCTGGAAATTCCCAGCAGAAAATTGAAAGAAGAAAGGATGGGAATCGATGTCCCCACACCATAGAAGTGCCCCGATCATCTTTCCCAAGATATTATGCTTTAAATATTAAGATAACTATGGATGTGATTGGAAAGGTATGTTGCTTGCTGCCGTGGGTGGCTCATCAGCATCAAGTTGTGTTAATAAAATGAGACAAGGAAAGCATAATTGTTCGACTCGGTTCGTTGGATTTGGTGAAATGATTCATGAAATTAAAAATCCGGAAACTAATTTTAGCTAAATCCTTAATTGAGTTACATAAGATGTTAATTTAATAAAATCTAAGTTGAGCTTATTAGATTTTTAATAATGATGATTTAATTAAACTCGATTTAAATTTAATTAAGTTAACATGAAAATATAAAAAAATATATAAAATGATATTGCTTAAATAAAAATAAAAAATTTGAGTTCACTTGGTAATTCATGTGTCGATTCGTGATCTAGGGTCTGAGTCTGTCCGAGTTAGAAAAAAATCTAGTTGAACCGATAAAAAATTCAAATCGATTAGATGACCCGATCGATGAAAGCCTAAATTGATCAAAACTCAAATATCAATCCATTATTTTTTTTAATATTTTTTTATTTATATTGTCTTAATTTATTTTTAAAAAATATTATTTGAGTAACCCTTCCGATCAATTTATACTTAATTTTGCTACTGTAATTCTTGGCTTCTCCATATGAAATGTTTCTAGCTAGTAGAGCTGAAAGGCTTTCCTCGTGGCAAGGAAGGAGTGTCGATCTCCGGTTAACCGGAAGAACAAAAATCAACATCAAATCAGAATAAAGGTCTTACAAAATCAAGTTATTTTTTCAATAAATTACAGCTCAACTATCATTAATATCTGCTCTTTTCAAAAGTTAGTTAGCTTCGCAACAAGTTTTTTTTCTCTCCTTCTTCTTTAACTAGAATCAATGTGAAAGGCAATTAGACAGGAATATATGCTAATGTCAGGAGAGATTCTTTTTTTTTTTTTCTTGAACAGCATTAGACAGATTCTAAGATTGCAAGGCAACCCATCTCAGCTCATCAAACTCCCACAAAATATTAAAATATTTAGCACCGCTGGCTTAAACCTAAATAATAATAATAATAATAATGATGATGATAATAATTAGGTTCAACTTATATCAAGGTCAAAAAAGGAAAAGGAAAAGGAAAAGGAGAATGGCATGCAATCTATGAAGAAATTTTATGTACCTAACTCTCAAATACTAAAAAACAAAATCACAATTAATGAGTCCAAATTAGGTTCAATAACTTTGACTTGCCAAAATTAAGTCCAAAGAAAATTATCAGTCCATCAATTTTACAAATTTATAAAAAAAGATATATATATATATATATATATATATATATATATATATATATATATATAATTTGAGTAAACGGGTAATTTTTTAATTACCTACATTACTTGAAATAAATCTAGTTAGATAATTATCCAAATTACCCATTTCTTGTATTTTTAAGAATATATATATATATATATATATATATATATATATATATATATATATATATATATATATAAAATGACATTCCAGAGATAAGACATCTCGTATATTGAGAAAAAAGAGAAACTGGATCATATATATTAACTATAATGAAATTCATATACTTGGTGTTTTGGATTTGTTACCAATTAAGATTTTCTTCTCTTTCATAGATAGAATTAGGGGATATTTAAGAAAATATGTGAGCAAGACATAATTACTTTATAATCAATCAGCATGTGAAATCTATAATAACTTGGGATTAAATCAATTCATATGAGCATGGATAGCGATTAATCATAATTACAAATAATCATTGTTTTTTTTATTATTAATGTAGGTGTCCGAGTCAACTTGCACGCACCTCGACTAATCCCACAGGTCCTGAAGTCAATAACCATGTAAGTTTTCAGTGACCATCAAATTATATTGATTTATGAAAATACCATAAAGTCCACTAAGTATCATGAAAATTGATCATGATTATATTGAGCCATAAGTCTTATTGACTTAGAAACTATGTATAAGTTTACTACACTAATAAATCATGAAGAAACAATAACTCCTCACTCATCGCATACAAGAAAATAAATAGCCTGGTATTAAATATAATAAAGTCTTATATTTAATAAAGACTAAACAGGAAAAACTCTTATTGTATGCTCTGATAGCCCATTTAAATATAAAGTCTTCTAAGTCCACTAAGTATTTCTCTGGATTACCTTCGCCCATTGTAGCTAGTTTCTTCGTTATCCCAAATATTAGCCTTGAATATGTTCAAGCACACCACACGTCCCCATGTGAGCAAGCCAATTGTCAGCTTTTAACATGACATTAATAGCATACACTTATCCTATATTTATTTTGAATATCAACAATATGTCCCATATTACTTTTATTAAATACTTGGAGAAAATAAATATATATATATTTAGTAATATACCCAAAAATTAAAAACCAATTACTACAAAACACTACCAAGAAATTATCAAATACAAATAGAAATATCAACGGAAATAATACCAATGGTAAATTACAATATCATTTACCAACAAAATATTAATTCGCTATTTCCCTTAATATTTACCAATGAAAAATGTCAGTTGGTGACTACAGAAGGAATTACATTTGGAAATGAGAAAAAAAAATGATGTGTTATTATCTTAGACAGAATTACCGATGAAATATTCTTATCGGTAACATCAATTAATAAATTAATCAGTAATATTTAAATAAGAACCTGACAGTCAACCCCCTTATCCCACTCCCCCATTTCTTTTTCTTATTCTTTTTTATTATGCAGAAAACAACACACAACACCCCCTCATTTTGTCACTAATCAAGCTCAAATCATAACAAATCTGGCTACCTTAACAATTAATCTGTCGGCATCCCTGTGCTGGTTCAATTTTTCTTTGAAGATTCGCCACATCAAGTAAACAAAATTACTTTTTTTTTTTTGTTAAAACCCATTTTTAAAATGTTAATTTTTTAGTATTTTATGTGGCATATTTAGTTTTTTTGTGTGTTTACTTGTTTTATAACTTCTTCTTCTTCTTCTTTTTTGTAAAAACATGTTGTATGAATGTACAATTTGTACATATTAAGGTTTGCTTGAGATTTTAAAAAATTATATTTGTCTGTCATTTGATAAAATTGAGTTTGATTTTGTAATTTAGGTGTTTTATAATAAAATAAATAATAGCTTATTTAATGGGCACGTCTCACATTTTGTCAATTTTATTGTCAAGTTTAAAATTTCAGTAAATTTGGAGGAATTTGATTTTTTGGAGAAAATTGATAATGATTTAAGAGTACTATTAAAATAGATTGAATAAGTTTGAGTTGAATTAATGATAGTTAATTAGTTGAGTACTAATAATTTGTTTAGTTCATATTATTAATTAATGCATGTTGTCATCAATATTCTATATAGGTTTCATATAAGTAATAAATGATTATTCTTGAATATATCGAGTTTCACTCGAAGAATTGCGCATGATGGATTATTGTAATGAAGTTGAGGGTTTTATTAATTACGCACTCTAATTCTGAAAAATATAAGTGGATGTGGTATTAGATGTCTATGTAAGAGGTGTAAAAATAAAAAGTTTCATGATGTTGACGTTATTATGATGCATCTATTATATATATAAAAAAGGTTCATGAAAAAATACTTGTGTTGGTTTGCACATGAAGAACAATATGTTCCTTACAAGGCTATGATGGAAAGAATTGTTAAGTCAACTTCTATTTCTAACAACATGCATAGAGTTATAGATGACAATAGCAATCGTTATATGAGTATTATTATGGATGCAATGAGAATAAATCAGGGGTGATGTAGGTGAATGTTCAATCATAGATGAAAAACAAATGCAGACGCGGCTAGAGTTTTTGATTTTTTGAAAGATTTTGACCAACCATTATGGGATGTGTGCATAAATCACGGTAAATTATTAGTCGTTACACAAGTATTCACCATTAAGTTAGAGCATGAGCTAAGTGAGGTCGATTACAACAGAATTGTCAAATGTGTGAGAAGCTAGATCATCTGGTAGACCTAACAAAAATCAAGTTTACGGTATCTTAAACACTACAACCAAGATTATGCGGAAAAGGCGTAGTATATTGATCATTGGTTCCTCACAATCGGGTTCGAGCTCCCAATCTTCGGTCATCTAGGCGATTGTATGATAACAAGTTAAAGCTCAAACGACCTAACTTTGTGCTGAGATAACCCAACTTAAGTCTGAGACGGCTAAACTTAAGTGATTATATGAGGAGTTGTTATTGAGCCTCGATGGTATATATGGTCTACCTCGTCACCCACCTAGTCTTGGAAAAGATCCACCTCTGCCTCTTCATCCTCCTTAAGTTTCGATCCAATAGATAAATTGTATTCAATAATGTATTTTTAAATTAATAATAAAAATTTGGTTTTTTATTTTAGTTTTATTTCTTTTAATTTCTTATATTTTGTTTATTTTAATTTTTTAAATATCAAATACAATACTGATGGAATTACTGAAGGACTTTTGAGTCACCAATGAAATGATCAATGAAATAAGCCTCTAAAAAAGTTTCAGGAAGTTGGAAAAAAATTACAAGACTTTGTCATTGACAATTACAGATGGAACGATTGACAAAATAATTCACTCAAAAAATTATAGAGAATTAGAAAAAAATTACAGAATTTTACAATTGACAATTACAAATGGAATTACCGATGGATTAAATCCCTCAGAAAGTTTCAAAAAAATTACAGGACTTTCCATTGGCAGTATGTGAATCTCGATGGATTAATTTCGTCGGTAATATAAATTCAATCACTAATGAAATTACCAACGAGTTATTTTATTTATAATATATCATACTCACCGATAGAATTACTAACAAACTAATATAAATTTATTGATAATTATATTACTAACAAAATAACTAACAAAATAAAAATCATCAATGATATATATTTCAATGACCAGCTATCATTTGTGAATCTATAACCAAGTGTTTATTTTTTCCTGATAGAATTAATATTTAAATACTGAAAATTCCGTCAATATTATATATGGTTGTGAAAGTCATTATTTCTGCCTAATTTTTTGCACTCAATCACTTATTTGGCTTTATGAAGTGACACTCTCACTTATAAGTTATTTATATTCACTTATATAATCAATCTCACTATCTCCTTTTTCATCAAAACTTAACTAATTTACTCATGAACATGCCTTAATCCAAAAAAGAAAGGTTAATCATTTTCCACCAAGCCTTTAATTCCATTCCCGTTGGAATAATAATGTCTCCCAAGCTATAGGTTGTGATAACCTGTCCAGACGCGTGGGGCGAGAGGGACCACTTTAGACGAGAGAAAAAAGTGAAAAGAACAAGGACTCGCCACCGATTATTCATTTTCTGGGTGTGATTAGCCACCTAATTAATCTCTATTAATTTTAATCAATACCCAACATTTATTATAATCAATGAATTGTTGTCTCCATGAGCATGACCCAGAATTAGAGTTCCAGAGTTAACTTGGGTTTGGAGAAGGTATTAGCCCATTTATGAATAAAGAAACACACACAAAAATGGGCCAGCCCTGTACAAAACCAACGCCAGCCCTAAAACCCTAATTCAAACATCCGTTCCGCCTCACATTCGTCGCTGCAGCAACCTTCACACTGAGCCTGAGGTGCTTCAACTCTCTCTCCCTTTTGATCTATTTTTCATGTTTCTATGCTTTGATGTGCTTAAAGACGTAAATGTGCGTGTATATATTTTCTAAGCATTTTTTTTTTGTATAAAATGGAAACGATACTTCGTTCTGTTTATTGCTGATGAGCCTGTTATTTGTTGAATCGGAGCCTTTTGGGTTTAGTTTTGAAAACCCATTCAGGTTCTCTGTAGTGACTGCTTATAAGTTCAATTTTGCGTATTTGGGTCATTTGTAATGGCTGTATCAGCACCATATAAACTTGACGTAGAGAGGGGTCCTGGTTGTCTGTCTATGATTTAATTTGATGAAAAACCATTTCATTTGTAGAGCTCAAGCAGAATGATTATCAGTACTTTTTTTCTTTCTATTTCTCATATTTTATGGCGTTCTATTTTGGGGTTTTGAGGGGTTGTGGATTTAGGGGTTCGGCTGTTTTCAAAATAGATGTAACATTTTTAAGGTAGTAATCAAGGTCATGAAGTCTTAACCGAGGACTCTGACGGTTGGATGGAAACTTGGGACGTGGCAGGACTCAATACTGTGATTGGAGAACTTCTCTGTGTGGAGTGTGGATGCATACTTTTATGCTAATATTTGGTTTGCTATTTCATATGTATAACCAAATATTTTGAACTGTTTGTCTATGGTCTACTTGTTCTCTAGTTTTGAAGATGCGTAATGTTCTGCTGTTGTCTGCAGTATAAATTGTTATTGGGAAGGTTTTTGGTTCATAGTTGTGTCAGATAATAGTTGTGTCAGATACTGATTACAAATATTTCAGGGATTTTGTTATTGTCATGTTGGTTTGATTGTTTACCATAAGGTGTTTGATATTAAGTTCATATTTTCTTTTTTAGGCAATGGCTCCCAAACAGCCAAATACTGGCCTTTTTGTGGGATTGAACAAGGGGCACATTGTGACCAAGAAGGAGCTAGCTCCTCGACCCTCTGATCGCAAAGGAGTAGGTTATTTCACCAAGCTTCACTGAGATTGCTTTTCATATTTATGTTCTGGTCTTGCTATTTCCTATTAACTCCAGTATTTGTTTTATCTAATTTTGGAGGTGTATTATATTTTATTTCTTTTATTGAGTGTAAGACTGAATTTTTGTGTGATACTGTTTGAATACATTAGTAGTTTTGTAATTTTTTTGCTTATAATTGTGTTCCTATCCGTCCTTGGATTTGTCTTTGGAACATAAGATGTACATTTGGGCATCATAATAATTACAATGTGCTTAATGAGACAATTGTTTTTCATATTGCTTTTGCATAAAGTGGCTGGTTATGATACTGTCTCTTCTTATGCTTGTCTGGAGTGCAGAAAACCAGCAAAAGAGTGCAATTTGTTAGGAGTTTGATCAGGGAAGTTGCTGGTTTTGCACCTTATGAGAAGAGGATCACTGAGCTTCTCAAGGTTGGCAAGGACAAGCGTGCTTTGAAGGTAGCTAAAAGAAAGCTGGGCACGCACAAGAGGGCTAAGAGGAAGCGTGAGGAGATGTCTAATGTTCTCCGCAAGATGAGGTACATTCTAGGGATCTAGGATCGTTGCTTGCTTTTGATATATTGGTAAATTCACTTGAAATCCAAGCTTTTATGCTGGCTGGAAAAGGCTTCTTATTTTCTTTTGGTGTATTTTTACCGACAGGGCTGCTGGAGGTGGTGAGAAGAAGAAGTGAGGCATGTGGTAGGGTTGTCTGCGATCTCCTCAATGCTATTTTAGATTCTAAGTAGTTGGAGGGAGGCTTTTGTTATGTTCTGTTCAGATAGCATCTTTTATTTTAATTTTCTATAAATTGTTTTGTTTTATATATGAATTAAATTTTATGGGCCTCTTTCCTGAATCTCAATGTGTCTTAGCTTACTAGTTATCCTAATAAAAATTGAATGTCAAAGTACTATATTTTGATATATCTAGATTTAGTATTGTTTTATTTTGATATTTTATAGTTTGAAATATTTCATAATTCTTAAAAAAAATTGATGACACCCTAGCTATCATTAATTTGCTAATTTTCTGCTTTCTTTTGTATATATATTTTCATGTTCTTCTTGTTCATTCTTGAGGTAAACAAAAATGCTAAATAATTAAAAATAACAAATTTATATGTTTGAGGAAAAAAATGAAATTCTCGGACCTCCAAAATAATGCAAGGATGTCATCATGTTAGTAATACTTATTAAACGTTGTATATCCCATTTATCCAAACACCTAAAAAAATCCTAAGCTTAACCGTTGCATTGTCGTGTTTATGCTCATGACCACCGAAAAGTAGGAGTGTTTATGCTCCTACTTTTCGACCTATAATTATATTCTACTTTAACTTCTAATATTTTACAAAATATTATTCAGATCTATTTTTTTTTCTTGAAATTTTTTTTTGTAGATATTACAGGTTGGACATAGTAATTCCATTATTATTTGATGATCTTTTAAAAAAATATCAAGTTACAAAAAAGCATCAATTATACAAAGAGACAAAAATTGATAAGTAATTAAGTATGTGAAGGAAAAATATTATTTGTACCAAGGACTAGAGTTACTTACATTAGGTTATATGGGTTGGGCGGGTTTTAAAAATCCTAACACACACCCAACTCGTGATATTTATTTATTAGGTTTTTTGACCCACTATCAATTTTGACAGGTTGAGTCGGTATAGATAATATAAATATTACAGATGAATTAGTTTTTCTAAACACAACTACTAGGAAAAGGATGTTGAGTTGCTTTCAACATCATCGTAGAAGACGGTGTTTGGCCCATAGTTATCAAACCCGATTCGGAGGTTAACCCGGTCAAGAAGCCGAGTCTTGGATTTTATGAGTCAACTCGGGTCAACCCGGGTTAACCCGGATCAATCCGGAAAAATTAAAAAAAAAAATTATTTAAATTTAATGCATCAATATTACACCTGCTAAAGCTGAGCACATCAAGCAATACAAGTGTCTAAGTTGCAGTGGCAAGAGAGCTGGGGTTTCAAGTTAGATGCTGGAAGTCAAAGATGACATCAGTTAGACTTATTTTTTTCTACAGTCTCCTCTCAAATGACTCCCTTACTGTATAGAAAGATTTCAATCAGAACACCACAAACCAAAAACAAACCACAGAAACAACAGCTCACATCTACCTGCAACAGCTTGCATGCCCTCTGCCACCACTGCTAGCGACATCACCATCTTGAGAGCCAACCCTTTTATTCCCACCGACTATCAGACGACAATTCCTCGAATAAGCATGGATTTTCTATCCCAGAACCAGCCACAGCTTCCCTTTTCCAGGTCAAAGCGGCTGCCACAGATGCCTGGCAACAACTTCCCTCATCCCTCTCTTAGTCTTACCCCTGGCTTTTTGGCCCAAACTAGAGAGCCCCTCCTTCTTCTTCATCAGCCGCCTCCATCTCTTGGCCAAACAAGAGTCGCCGCCCACTGACACAGGAGACCAGCCCCACAGACGCCATCTCCAGTTTCCCTCATCTCTGCTAAACCGAGACTCGGCTCTCTCTCCTTCGACCAGCCTCCAGCTGCCCTCTCCCTTCTTCTTCTTCACTGCTAACAACAACTCATTGTAGAGAAGATGAAGAAATAAGAAGGGAGTCCGAAGGACAGAAACCAGATTTGAAAAGAAAAAAAGCATTGGGTCTCGCCCGGGTTATGGGTCAACCCGCCAGGTTGACCGGGTTTTGCCGAGTTGTTGCGCTGATCGGTCTTTTAACAAACCCGAACCGGTCCAGCTACCGGGTCGACCCGCCGCGCCGGTTTGGGTTTAATAACTATAGTTTGGCCGTTAGGAGATGCCTCACGCACCACTCAAAGGGCACGAAGGCACTCCACATGTTGGTGCGTGAGTTATGCATGCCAAAATAGAAATACAAGAAAACCCCTCCACTTCAACTTTTTTTTCAAGAATAATTTAGTTATTGCATCGTGTTTAAAAATATTAAAAGATCAATGTGACCCCAATTAATTCAACAATAAACTAATTGATCTTGAAAAAAAAAACCATATTACCAGCAATAGCTGATTTATTGATTTTTGTTTAAAACGATAACTTCGAGTTCCTTGAGGTTTTGGTTAATTTAGGTGATCCCTTCAATCATAAAGGGATGCAAGATTGGATAATTTGCAAAACCGATGAAGCCAGTTCAATCTGATTATTCCCAAAATGTTGTTTTTTTCGATCGGCAAGTTTACAACCATGTTCCCAGCTCCGACAATAAACTGGTCTGGTGTGTTAAGATACGCGCCAGCAAGTCCAAGAAAACAGCAGAATAGACGGAGACAATTGCTGGTCCCGTGGAAAATAAACGGTATGAACAGCGATCGCCATTGCAAGCAAATGCCAAATGATAAAAAGTAGGAAACCTAACCTTTTGGAGCTCACTTATTCTGGCATCATGCATGAATAATCAATGCCCGGGGAAGAAAGATACATCATAAGAGACCTAGTAGCCTATCCCATGGTTTATACATTCAATCCTAACTACAAAATTACTGCAAATATCCGCAATAAGCACTACAAAAAAAACCGCTAGAAATTAATTACACGATGAAACTGGGATTATTCACATATACATAACATGATAATATGACATCACTCCAGCTTAACCAACTCAAAATCACAAGAGAATTTCTTCTTATGAACCTGCACAGCTTCCAAGATGATAAAGTGGGTCCAATTATCAACATATTTTCAAAGTGATCAACCCAGCAGCTTCAGTAATTCAGGAATAAGAGAATTTGTTTCTGACGAACTTGCACAACGACCTATTAATCAAGTGTCACTCCAAGTATCATCATCTTCCCCATCATCACTCGCAACAGCCTGGCATGTTTTTCAGTTTTAATTTGTTGATGTTGACCAGAACAAGAGAAACAAATTTAACCAGAAGGAGGATGAAAGGAAAGAGAGAGAAATTGAATACCTGGCGGATTGCGTTTGCTTTCTCCAAAATAGCACTGACTTTGTTGCTCGCAGTGGGACCTGAGAAGAGAGTAGTAGGCTTTGCTGTTGCGGTGCGTCTCAGAGTGAATGACTGCAGTGGCACAACAAAGAATAAAGGGAAAACTCGTGAGTGCTAGAACTCATAATTTTCTCACCACACAGCAACTAGTAAGTACATAACCCGTTGAAACTCAATAAAGCCTTTACCTTTCGGTTCCATCACAACTATCAATCTCCTACTCATCTTGGAACTTCTCTACTTTTCTGGTTAACAGTGGTGATATTAAAGGATATTTATTAAATTTGGTACCGAGCTTGTATGGTGGGGGAGAACTTGAAGTTGAATGTGGGTAGAAATTTTCATGCTACACTGAAATGAATGGATTAGAGGTGACTCTGACGAAATGTTAGGTGAACAATACAGGTGATGAGCTAGAAAAGTGCTTCTTTTGAATGTTGGTAGTGAGAAAGGTTGTTTGATCCTAGTTTCTCATTAGCAGAATCCATTTTGCAATTTACGAGAATGTTATAGAGATTCATCAAAGAAATTATGGATCAGCAGTTGGGAGGAGTAAGCTAAATAAATATACTGTCATCATATCATAGATTATAGGTGCCAAGTTTCATTCAGTTTTATCTCCCAGAACACAAATATACATCCTGAGCTTTTGGTTCTTAACATGCACCAAGGTCGTCTAAGAACCAACATATGCAGTCCTTCAGTTGTCATACAAGTGGATCATTAACAATGTGCAAGATTTGTCAAGTTGACATTCAATACTCAAATAATGCAGGTAGCCAGCCATACTGTTTTTTGAAAATATATTGAAGCTATCAGTAACTAATCTCTCTTTTTTTCCGCCTTGTCATTTCAATTTCATCTCACATGCTATAATCAATTCTCAAT
This sequence comes from Populus trichocarpa, assembly GCF_000002775.5. Classification (NCBI taxonomy): domain Eukaryota; kingdom Viridiplantae; phylum Streptophyta; class Magnoliopsida; order Malpighiales; family Salicaceae; genus Populus; species Populus trichocarpa. The sequence goes on from NC_037295.2 coordinate 5,657,774, forward strand.
GCTTGGATTACAGGAGCAGCCAAACAACAGCGAAGGAAAAAAAGAGGCTAAACTCACTTTGGTTCTGATTTGATGCAAGAAATCTTCCTTTTCATCTATATCCTTGCCATTTGCAGATTGATTAGCTTCTTTCTGGCAATTGAACTCCTGCTGGTCCTGTTGCTGCAGACACAGAATCCCATGGCAAAGATTTAGTTCATGTTCCTCGTTGTGATAAAATGAAATAGATTGAAGCCAACAAATAGATATACTATTGTATGAATGTCATTATACCTTGCTTTTAGGTTTAAATGCAATAGTATCCTCTTTCATTTTCTGTTCAACAGCTGGGGCAGGCTTAGGTTGCTGGGGCACAGTAGATTCCAAAGGTTTTATATCAAATGCATGTTCATGAACTTTGGATAGAGAATGTTGTTTGCCTTCTGATATACCAGAGTGGGGCTTTGAAACTCTCCATTGAACTGGAGGAAGAGGTGGTGGCAATGGAGTGGAATCGTTAAGATGCTCCAACTCTATTTGATTCGTTTGAACTAAATTATCCCTTGTTTTTCCATTCACTACAGGGTTCATGGCATCAAAACATGGCAGATCCAATGAAGCAGATAGATCATCTGCACCATTCTCAGTATACATGCCTGGAAGTCCCCTGTCAACGCAAATACCATTATTGCCAGCTTCCCCAGGCTGCGGTGAGCTTGAAAAAGATTCACCTGGAAATATTCTGCGCGAAGCATCATACAACTCATGGTCCTTGCTTTCAGGAGACTCGTCAGATTCCCACTGATCAGAATGTGATTCAGAGTCATGGCTAAGACAATCATCAGACATATAAGGAGATGATCTACAGAACGTATCATCATCAGATTCAGAACCCACATGGCGCGGTGGAATAGCAGTCTCCGGAATCAATTGAAATGATGGAAACATGTCTCTAATGCTTGCATTACAGTGGTTCCCATCAGGAAACTTCAGTTTCAGTTTAGAATCCTCAAAGCCATTGATAGGGTGGAAAGATATTTTCATATGTTCCAATGGTGGTGAAGACATAAGTGAATCAATAGAATATTTACTTCCAAACTGCTCATTGTATGCTTTCTCTGGAGTTGCTTGATGTGTAACTTCATTTCGCCAGCTCTGCTGCTCTAATGTACTAGTTCTCAGTAACCTAGTTGGTTCACATTCACCATCATGGACCAATGACATCTTTCTACTAAAACCATTAACAAGTAACCCATGTCCAAATCCATGCCTTTGTGATGAATTTTCATCATTATCCTGACTGGACTCAATAGGCGTCACTTTGGAGTCTGAATCATGCTGCGACTCATTTCCTGGTGTTACTGCAGTGGTAATTTTCTGTCCATCCTCATAACTAGGACTATATTTATTTCCATGATGAAAATCACCAGGTTTTTCTACTTTGGTCCCTTGATCCTCCTGCAATGATGAGGAGCCTTTGGAACTTGGAACCCTTTCCATGTTTCCTGCATCCTTGATCAATCTTCCAGGTGCTCCTCCATCATTGCTTGACATGGAAGTGTGATTTGGAGGCAGCCCTGCCTCACCTTCACTTCTGGTCACATAATCTGGACTCGTGGCATTTGATACGGCAAAATCTGGAGGCTTTGAAGGCTCAAGTCCTAAAAGGCCACCATTTGTCCAGAATGTCGTAGAATGAACACTGGAAAAATCAGCCTGGGATTCTTGAGACCTATTGGAACTTCTTATGGATTTATTGCTCAGTGGTTCTTGTACATTTAAAATTGAAGTTGCAGAGACAGAAGATGATGGATCACTAACAAATTCTACTTTTGAATTATCAATGGCATCAGCACTTGTAGAAAATTTGATGCCTGGTGAACTGTCTAACTTGGAAGATTTTCCAGAAATATGATATTCCTGTTCATGGGCAAAACTCTTTGAGGAAACTGAGTTGGGTGATTCACAGGGAATGTTTTCATTCGAGGAAGTGGATAAGGTACGGGATTCATATTCAGATGGATGATGGTCTGAAATATGTGCTGTTACCTTGTGTATTGTCTCCTCTACTTCATTGTCAACATTGGAGGAAAATTGCTCAACTTCATGTTTTGTTTGGCAATCACTATCATTTTCAGATTCTGACTCAATGGTGTTCAATGCATCCATGAAATCATCTGGTTCGCTTTCAACCTCGTCGAGCTGGCTGTTACTAGAGCTTGATTTTGGAGTATTTGCATCATCAAGAACAATATTTTGAGGATTAGGATTTTTAAGATTGGCAGTCAATCCATCCTGTGTATCTAGGTCAGACTCTGCAGCATGCATTTCTGAAACTTCATCACCATGTTGACCTCTAGGCTCTACTATTTCTGCCTTTTCATCCCAAGTAACACAAGAAGAACTAAGGGCAGCAATCTGCTCTGGTGAAGAAATGTGATGAAAATTGTTATCTGCAATGTCAGGTTGTCTGTCGGGAAAAACTGAACCACGAACATCATTGCGCTTCATGAAACTTGAAGAGAATTCCTTCAGTCCATCTTCTTCAGCTCGCACTGAGGAATTTAGTTGGAACACACATTCAACATACCCTGAACCAGTTCTTGAATCAAAAGAATTTGAAGGATCACCCGCGTCATATTTTAATGTCATGTCAGTTGTAGAGGCCGTATGAGAAGGAGTGGTCTGTCCATTAATAGTTGGAGTAGTAAACTGCATTCTGCAGAGCCAAATACCATGTACACATTAATTTCATCAAACTGCACATGGCAGCACTAGCTCCCTTTGTAAAGATGCAATACCTGCCACTATGATTTGACATTGATGCATGATGGGCCGAGTCTCTGTTCCTCTGTGATGAATGTTTTTTCTGTCCATTTTGACATTAATCAGTAAAATTAGAGGGTGGAAAAATAGTGCTCGGGCAAGTATTTAAATTAAATATACGCTGCGGGAGGAGTAAATAAATTAAGATCTCACTGAAAATCTGAGTAGTCAACATAATGAGCAAGCATGCTTGCACTTCAAATAGAAAAATTGGAGGAACGTGTGACTGACTATATGTGGTGTTGAAGTTTAAACAGTTTCCCTGTTGCTTGTGATTATAGAGAAAACTAGTTGACTAAATAAAATCAAGGCTATATCACAAGATCAATAGAAAGAAGCACTTCTCACAATAGTTGAAATTTGTTACAGAAGTAAAATACCTTGGTTTCCCTAGCTCTCTTATCTTTTGGAACTTTCACAGCATCTGGTTCAGTGGCATTACTAGATGCTCTCCTAAAGAAGGTCGGATCTGAATATCTCTTTAAACAAGACCCTGGCCCACCAGTGTCAAATCTGAATGTGAAACCAAAAGGATTTAGTATCTAGGATCAAACTGCTTCATCATTCAAACAAACCAGTCGCTCAGGAGAGTGAGGAGAGAGGAATGAGGAATGAGCGTACTTGTCGAGCAAGTGCAAACGTGGAGGATCACGACATTCTTCATAGGAATCCATAATGAATCGTGGCAGGTCATTGTAGATGAAATGATTTTGTTCATTTTGAATACAAGGGTGCCACTCAGAACCTGCAAGGTAGCTGCTTTTTGTCAGCATTTGAATAACTAGATATTGATGCAAAAATAACAGCAAAAGAAACTTGATTGCGGCTTATGGGGTGAAGTAAGCTACCAAAAACAACTTGAGCATCAACAAAAGAATGAAGGGCAATGGAGCTTTTCTAACATCTACAAGTTTTTCATATGCTCTGAAAACTTGTGCCAATAGATACACATATTTATTGAATTCCAAAGTACTGGAAACCATCGAAGTTTTCTGGACAGATAATGATCCAAACTCGTGATTAGCTTCTAAACTCTAATTGTCAAGGTGGTAACTGCTTTGCTAAGGTGGCAGTGAACAGTGAAAAAAGATATGATAACCGAACAGGCTTCAGCCAAGACAAAGCCAGAGTATACTAGATAGATTCAAACCAGAAAGTCACGGGAGAGGCTAAATAAAAATAGAGCATGGCTTTTATATCAGGTAACGAGCCATACCAGCTGTGTACGCAAAATGTATATGACTTGTTTGGGAAAGCACCACCTTTTCAAGAGGAGGGAGTGCAACTTCAATGTTTTGCACACGAACCATCAATTTATGACTTCTAGAAGCTGTAGACATCACTTGCTCTTGTAAGCCATGGAAAACCTCTGCTGCAAATCTAGAACCAGGTCAAATATGCTGTTTCAATCAATACCTTCAGATAGTCAACAATGCACAACAATAATCTAATAAATGAGAAAATTATATTAATGTTTAGTTAGATCAGCCATTTATTTGAGATTTTGTAGCCAAAATTAAATCAACCCTCACAGTCAATCTGTGGAATCCTTTATATATGACAATATAGTGCTTGATATAAACACATAAAAGCCATTAGAACAAGGATCTAATTGGGAAGACAATTGTGCTCCTTGGGATGAAAAATACTCACAGGAAAACAAACCTAAAATCGTACTTGCACTACGGATATGCGACAGCCAAATAGCCTACAGCAGTCCCTTTCGCGTGTGAAAAAGTATTATGAATATCCAATGTTAAGGCGATCGATATATAATGTAATTTTAACAAAAAAAACTCCATCCAGTAGCCATAATAGATTAAGAATCACTAAATGATTGCTCATTTCATTAAATTAAGAATGAAACCTCCAAAGCAATTAAGCAGGCCAATCACCAATTCTTCATTGTTTGGTTGAATTTAATAGTACAGTTACCTGTTTTAAGAACATATTACTCAAATATCTTTTTGAGAACAAAAAACAGCAACTGAACAAAAAGAAAAAAAAAAAAAAAAAGGTACAAACTCGGCAAGATCGCCTAGTTGACGCAAGATCCCAACCAAAGCAGCAGCAGCAACAGCATCAAGCACGGCTTTTGGATCTTCTTCACGGTTTGCTTCTCTGCACAGCTCACCCTGTCCTAACCTCAACTCATTTCTCACTTCAAACCGAACCAAAGGCATTCTTCTTCTTATTATTATTAGTATTATTCTTGTTTTCTCCTCTCACTCACTCAAATTAAAGATTCTCCTCCACTACTGACTGATACAGCAGCAGTATTAGTATTGGTAGTTATGTGTTCAGATTGAATGAATGAATGAATGCACGAAGGAAGGAAGGGGTGGGTGAGGAAGAAAGGAGCAGCTTAACTGCCTGAGATGAACAAACACACACTGGCCTTTTATGTTAATTTATTTTAATTTTCAGAGCTAAGCTAAAACGATTGGGGAGAGAGAGGGAGAGAGAGAGAGAGACGAACAGGGAGGGAGAGAGGGATTACATTACATTGCCACCTCTACAAGCCATTCGTTTTCTTACTCAAAACCGAGACAAACAAATATCATTTTCTGTACAGAGAGACTGTCCGTCCAAATACTGGATTGGCCTTCGTTTTTTTATTTATTGACGTGGCGGTCCTCGGTAAATGTGCGTGCGAGAGAGGATTATTTCTTATGCTTCTCGACTTTCCGAGAGGAGGGGCATTAGACAACGTGGCTTCCATTAATTCCTTGGATTTTTCCTTTCTTTATTTGTTTTTTGGTTAAATAACAAAGGGTTATTTTCTCGAAATAGGGTTAAGATGGTAATTTGCAGTGGTAAATATTTGAATAGACAACTATGTGATGGGTACCCCTTGTTGTTATGGTGTCTGGATTACAAAATTCAAGTGAAGGATCGCTGTCTCTTCATGAATTTCATTTCCCATGTGTTTGAAATTGCATAAAATTTAATTTTTTTAATTATTTAAAATTATTTTTTTATATTTTCAGATAATTTTAATGTACTAATATTAAAAATAATTTTTTAAAAAATAAAAAAAATATTACTTTAATACATTCTTAAATAAAAAATACTTTAAATAATAACACTACCATACAAAAAAAAAATTGTGTTTCACTCAAGATTTGCTAAAACAAATGCTGACAATGATAGAAGAACTGAACACGAGCAATACCAGAGTTATTAACAGACACTTTAACAGACCTGGAGTGAAACAGAAATCTACCCAAAGAGTAGTGTGGAAGAGGGCAAACGGAATTTATGAAGAGAAAGCGATATTTCTATTACTTCAATTCTGTAATCAAGTCACCATAAAAATGTGGGTCCTCACTTGCTCACTTTGAGCTGTTTGTTTTTATAGTTACAGCCATATTTTGTGATTTGCAAAAAATTGATTGAAATTAAAAAAATGTAGTGTTTTTTTTATTATTTTATTTTATTAATATAAAAAAAATTATATATTAAAAAAAAAAACATTTTAAAAGATAACAACTTTAACGCTACCGGTCACTGTCTTATTTGGTCCCCGTCACTATCTTATTTGGTTAACAATTGTCAATGCTTGTTTCGTTTTGGAGTAACATTTATTCTCTGGATATAACCGGTCACCATGATTATGTAATGTCAGTGGACAATTTTCAAAATATTTTTTATTTAATTTTATGATAATTAAAATTGATATTTATAACAGAGAAAAATATTTAAATTCTAAAAAATATTTTTTATTAGATAAAAACTTATTTTTCTTATTCACGAATTTGTTTTTGTAGACAGAAACATGTCTTTTTTTATTTACATCATTTTTTTAGTAAAAATAAAAGTAATTAACATAAATATTTGTAAACTTTTAATGATTTGAATTAAGGAGAAAATAATATATTTCTTAAATTAAAACATCCTTGCCTTATTTATGTACCGCTTTTTATTTTGAACATGTATTTGTTTTTATCAAAATTATTGTTTTTTTAAAAAAAACTTATCTTGATTTGAAAAATAAGTTTAATAAAAAGAATTATGACTTGATAATTTGAGCACAATTGTAGAAAAAAATAAAATAATAATTAATCTAAAAATATTATATGAAGCTTTTATAATTATTATTTTCATTAAATATTCATGAGCGTATTTTTCTATAAAAACAATTGTATGGTAGGTTCATATATAATAATTCACAAAGTGATTATTAAAAGTAACATAAAAGCTACAATGTTAAGTGAAGATAATGGTACAATTGGAATTTTTTTAATAATTTTATTTGTAGTGTATTTTATTTAAAAATAATTAAAAAAACACTATTTAAAAAAAATTAAAGGGTCATTTAAAAACAATTCACCTGGCTGGGCCTAAAAGATAGGAAGCATGCTTTGTTTTTTTTTTTTTTCTGAAAAATAACAACAAAAGACTTGAATCCGCTAAAGTTGTTTTTTATAGGATATAAGACATGTCTATGTCTATATCCTTATGTGGATGACATATCATCTATTAGTGTATTTTTTATTTATTCAAGTTTAGAGACCACCAAAACTTATTTTTAAACTTGTTCTCACTTGAATATAGCAAAAAACAAATATCATAGAAACCTCAATGCATTCATTTATAACCCCTTAACATGCTCTAACCGATCTAAAAAATTAAAACAAATCGAATAAAAAATATTTCAAGCCACGATTTATCTTTTTTTTTTTGCAAAATTAAAGTCCAAATTACCTTCATGAAACTCTCATTTATAATATGAATTCATCTACACTAAAATTGTCCTTTTATGGCTATAATGTGATGGTTTGGAGCCTTTATCTCTCCTTTTTATTTTTTAATAACTTTCTCTCTGCTCTCTTAACTATCAAGAACCGAAACATGAAACAAATAAAATTTAAGATTAAAATAAAAAATCTTAAAATCACAAGGATAAACTTAAGGGACTAGACTAAAGTTTTTCACATGAAAATGAAAATTTCTCTATTTATTTTTGTTTATTTTGGTCCTTATTATTTTTGTAAACCCTGAGAAAAATTAAGAATAATATAATATAAATTATGATGTAATAAAATGAAATAAGAAAATGAATAGAATAAATGGAGAAAAATTAGTTAAAAAAAGGGAGAAATTTATGGTCGAATATGTACATCTTTCTAGGACAAAAAATGATCTAGTTATTTTGAGAAATGACTAGACCGATTTAATAAAATGGATGGACTATTTTTCAAAACGGTCAAATCATTTTAACTACTGTCCTTGTTAAAACTTGATAGTGCAGCCAAGAAAAGGAAAGAGTGTTTTCTCTTCTTCTTCTTTCCTATCACTTTGAGGGGTTAGAAAAGTGATGGCTAAGAGTAAAAAGAGAAGATTTTAAGAGAGAGGGAAACATATTCACACTAGAAATTAAAAAAGATCAAAGAAAGAGTTTTGAAGAGATTTGAAGGAGAAGAAGAAAAGTAAACGAAATTAGGGTTATTCTTGTATTTTACACTTGAATTAACATCTAATTAAGGTAACAAACTCATCTCAAATGATCGATTTTGATTGATTTTGTGATATGTGAAATATTGGGCATGCTAGTGTGGTAGGAATCTTGAGTTATGAGTTTTGGCTACTTAACTTGTTGTTTTTATGATTGTTTTTATGTTTGTTAACATGAAAAATAGATGGGTAATAAAAATAGTTTGTAATAGAAATTTAGGGGAATTGCAAATGAATGGTGAATTGAATCAATTGGATTACATTAGCTTGCGATGAGTATTAAATCATGAAGAAGTAATGAAAAAAAACATGGTGTCTCTAAGGGCATATAGGGCCGACCAAGAGAGAACGAGCTAGGATACAATCAAATTTTGTCTGCTTAAGAAAATTATGAGAGATTAATGCATAGTGTTATGTGGGAAATGAATCTTGAATGAATTTAGTTATATTATATAAAATGAGTAAAATTTGTATATGGTAGTGAACTAGAAGGTTAAGAGAAGTTATCACATTTAGAGGAAAAACTTATTGTGAAGTGCTTGATTTCTCATGTAAAGGAAGAATCTTTTATAAAAATTTAAAATAAATAATGGTATAAAATAGTGAGCAATATTTACGAGGATTAAGTTAAAAATGGCGGGGGGAAAGAGCTAAACGATGGAGGTTATGAGAGCATAATATTCGACATGAATAGTAAATAGAGGTCATGCATTGTTTCTACTTGAATCATGTGCCATGGGTTTTCAATTTCTTCATTGAACCTGAATTCACATTCTAGGCAGGTTACTAAGTTTTGTTTCCAAAACTGAACGAAATGGTTGCATTTATAACACCAATATGACAACGTAGTTGGGAATGATGTCAAATTGAACAAAACACAAATATTTTTTTAGGTTTGATTTGAAAGATTGAAGCTTTTTGGTGATAGAAATAAAGGTGGTTACTAGAGTGGTCAACAACGAAGATTCGAGGGAAAGATAAAGATTGTGAGGTTGGTGGTTGGATTGTGTCATTTTTGCTTTTCATATTAAAATTGTTCTCAAGCATACTTTTAGTTTTATTTGTTTAAATCAAAAGGATTACCAAGTGAAGGGAAAGAAAAAGAAAATTGGTGTGATTTAGCTTTTATGAAGGGGAAGAAAAGATGGGAGAGAAAAAGATTAAGTGGCTATTTTTTAAAAATTTGATGGAAAAGTTGTAATATTTATTATAAAGGTTTTTTTTATTAATTGAAATATAATAATAATTTTGTAAATAATATGACATTTTTTATTGACTTTTTTTAGTGTGCCAGTGTGAGGATGTAAAGTGTTGCAAAATTATAAACTCCAAGATGTAAAATGTGATTTTCTAAAGAATAAAGGCAAAGTGAAAAAATAAATAAACTAAAAGAGTTTTATTTGGTAATTATCCCAATATAATAAAATAATCACAAGTAAATATATTAAAACTATATTATTTGTTAGCCTGTCAATAATTTACTATATCATAAATTAAATATCATATAATATAGGAAAGAAATTAAATACTATTATCATAGTACTTTATATATGTATTGCTATTTTAAAATCATTGAAAACATAATAAAATAATATAAAGAATTGCCAAATAATCTTATCAATTTTAAAAGTTTGAGCTGAGAAGATTTTAAGATTCTTTATTATATTTCTTTAAAAACTCACCATTATTTTGTACTTAATTATTTAATTTTGGTTAGAAAAAATAAGGTTGTAAAATTTAAATTTATGATTTTTTAGTATAAAACATTATCTCAATCTAAATATTTAAATTGTTAAGTGGAATACATGATATATATTATTCTAAAAAGAAAATTGGAAATTTTGTGAGGGTTGAATATTAAGGATAACCATAATTAAGTCCGTCCACGCTAAGATGATTAGCAAAAGGCCATTTACTTGTATCTTGCTTTGCTCCTTTCTCTTCCATGTAAATTCACACTTAAATTCCACCGTTTCCCTGTCATCAATCATCAATCGACAACGAAACATAAGCAAAACATGAAAACCATTTTATTATTTTTACAGAAAACCATTTTCTAGGAAAGATCTTCCCATTTTCTTTCCTTTGAAGTCTAGAAAAATAAGGCTTGATCTTCAAAATTATCCAATTTTAATTTCTTTGACTTTGAAGGCTATATATAGACCAAAACCCTAACAAAGACGTTACATACAAATAATGTTTGAGAATATGATTGCGGTTGCTTTTTAAAATGTTTTTCATGTCGAAATGCATCAAAATGATATTTTTTTATTTTTTAAAAATTATTTTTAAAATTAGCACATCAAAACAATTAAAAACACATAAAAAAAATTAAATTTTTTTAAAATATAGATATACTTAGATTTTAGTGCAGGTTAAAATCTTAGATAAGCTCTCACACACATCATTCAATTATCAACTAAGCACATGCTATTATTAATTTAATTTGCATATTTATTTAAAAAATTAGTCAGATTTTTAAGATGTTTGTAAGGGTGATAGTATTTATGGTTTAAAATATTTATTATTAAAAAATATATTAAAATAATATTTTTTATAAGGTGGTGTTTGGATGGTTTTTTTTTTTTTGAAAAAAGATTGGGTGAGAGCATGTTGTCAACCAAAAGAGTTCATGAAAAAAAAACAGAGAGATCGCATCTCCCGCCTCTAATTAATAAGATTTAGGTTAATTAAATAATGGATGGGAGACCAAGTACATTATTAAATCAGAAAACACGCATGCTGCCATGATAGCTAGTGTCTCTAGTCATCGTGTGATTAAATAATGTCTCTAGACATCCATTTTCCTTTAATCAAGCCTGTCTGACCATTTCTACAGTATACAAGTTCATGTGGCAAGCCAACCATACAAGTTGATATAGTTATAGGCAGGGATGACAGCAAGTATTCTACAAGTTGAGTTTTGATACTATTCATATTTATACTCTAATTCGAAAGTATTATTTATATATGACTCGTTATGGTGGGTATAGATTTTGGATATGGATAACCGATTTCATTGAGTTTTAGATATTCATCTAGATATTTATTATTTAAATATTTTTTTTCTTTTTCAAAAGACAGGTAAAAAATTTATTTTGATCCTTTTACTTTTCAGATTATAAATTTTTTATCTTTTAAGATTTTAAAAATTCAATTTTAACCTAAACTTGATTTGTTTTTTCAGTTCTTAATTTGAGGGAGTGGCTAAATTTTATTGGAAGATAGAAAAAGTTTCAATTGACACTAATTTCAATCATGAAAAAGATCAATTTTGATATTCACGAGTTCCATTGAATAAGGAGAGTTTGATTTATGTTTTCTTTGTCCTTACCCTTACTTAAAATGGTAGATCCAAGCTCAAGAATCTTTGGGTTATCGGAGGCCGTTAAGAATTTATCAAATCATTTAAAATGTTTTCTAAGTGTTTTTGATAAAAAAAAATGAGAATAAAATAATAATAAAGAGGCTTCACAAATGGGGTAGATGAGGAGGCCCGCACCCACGCCTTACCTGATTTGTTTTATTTTTTTAATATTTTCTCTACGTTTTTAACTTTAGTTCATTGAATAAAAAATATTTTGAAATTTTTTTTTATTGGGTACCATTGAAATCCCATTTAATGAAATCATAGCCATATATATATATATATATTAGCAAGCGCTTTTTTCATAGCCCTTTACAATTTTTTTTATTTTATTTTATGTTGCTGCTACATTTCTTATTTTAATAAATATTGTTTAATTTTTTTTCATAAAATTTTATGATATTGTTTTTTTATAACATTAGCTGACATTCTAATTTTGCAGGCTTCCATAGTTGTTTTGCCTTGCGATAATTCTTTTTAACCACCGGAAAAAAATCTTGTTGGTACAAAAAATTCTTTGCTAATGATTATATATTATATTTCTATCCAGAATATTAGAACCGGGTATAACCGTAGATAAGAACATGAAGTCCGATCTTATACATATTTTTGGTTGCAAGTTGTAAACCGTAAGTATCATCGACCAAGAAAAATAGGGTACAACGAATGGATTGAATCTATTTGCATATAACCCAAGATATATATTTCGTGGTTCCACTGAAAACTAATTATGCACCCTATTAGACTTCTTCTAGGCTTAACCACTGAAAAGGTGTACCATAATTCCATCCACTACATCATGTGAATAATGTCATGTCACATGCTCAAAATTATTGGAGATATGAATAACCTTTGTAGTTTAAGAGTGATTGAGAAATATTTTATTTTTATTTGTACGACAATAGTGCTTTCCCTACCAATTTTGGGTTATACCAAGCATGCATGCCCACAAGTTCTACACTCAGTAAAATTTGTATTTTCACGGTAGTACAACATGCAAAAGTTTGGACACATGTTAATTTTCTGGTATCCTACGAGGTTTCATTATAGATTTAGCAATATAAAAGTTCTCTTTTAACCTATTTTCTTTAGGTAACATGATTCTCTTCCATTCGATGATTATGTTATAACTGGCCTTCATAGTCCATGATCTGATTTGATGGTGAACACCTATGCAACGACCGATAATTTATTGTGATTTATGTACCCATCCTATAATGGTTCATCAAAATATTTCAAAAGTTTAAAAAATCTAGTTGCATTTATATTTGGTTCTTCATCTACAATTGAATATTCACTTGCATAAACTTGATTCATTCTCATTGCATTCATCACCATACTCCTATAAGGATTATTATTATCATCTACAACTTCATGCACGTTGCTAGAACTAGAAGTTGAACCAATCATTCTTTCTACCATGGTCTTGTAAGGAATATGGGGTTATCCGTGTGCAAACCAACCCAAGTAGTTTCCCATAAATTCTTTTTATAAAAGATGCACCGTAACATATAAATTAAGAATTTTTTTTTATCTTTACCTATTACATGGATATCTAATAACATCTCCACTAATATTTTTCAAATTAGATAGTGTATAATTAATAAAACCCTCAACCCCATTACAATAATCTATCATTCGTAACTTTTCAGGTGAAACTTGATTTCAAGAACAATCATCCATTATTTATATGAAATCCATATAAAATATTATTGACAATATATATTAATTAATTATATAAACTAAATAAATTATTGACACCCAACTAATTAGCTATCCTTACTTAAATTCAAATTTATTCAATCTTCGGTAACTATCAATTTAATGCCTCATTTTATATATGGCAACCTGTTAGTATATCTTTCCACTTCTTAGCTGTTCTTATTTTAAATATATATGCCTTAGTTCTTCTGCAATGCACACTTTTGAAAATAAAATAAAACTCTTTGCTAATCAGCATTGTCCATCAATTTTGCGCAGTATTAAATTTTATTTGGAGAACACACACCTTAATTCATTCACTTATTTTGGCCTTTCGAGTTGTTTTTGGGCAAAAGACCACTAATTAAAGGAAAGGTTTACTAAGAAAAAACCTCGGCCCTGTCTTGTTTTGCTCTTGTTTAAGCGAGGCTCGTTGTTTTCCATGTTGTCTTTTCTTGCATTTTTTAGTTTTTTTTTCTGTATATTTGACTATCTCAAGTTGCTACAACAACTTGAAAATTATAAAACAACATATAAATAATAATCTTTCCAACCTGTTAACCAATTCTCAATTGGGTTTCCAATTTTTTTTTCAATTGTGTACTCATTATATAAGAAATTATCAATCAAGTCCCTCATTCAAATTGCTAACACATTATATGCAATAAAATGATGCTACTTTTTTAAAAACATGAACATTCTTTTTGTCAGGACTTTACAATGAATTTAGATGGAAGGACCCCATTGAGGAATCATGGATACATTGAGGACCCAATTGAGAAAATGGCTACCTCATGTTTTTTTATTACTCTAATTCAAGTAACTTGGACCCAAACGCAAAACAAGAACATGTGCTTCTTCCTGCACATTTCGAGTAATTTCATAACTTCCGTAAATTATACTACAACTTGTATCAATTCTTCAAAGCCTATCTAGTCAACGAAAACTGATTTTTCATGCATTATCTCTCGTCAATAACCAGTGAACATGCTCAATTCCGGGGACTCAGTCCAGCTGCCTGTATCTAAATACAAGAAGTTGACATAGGTAGCGTACACTACAGATTTCCAAGCATTTTGCTTTATCCATATTGCGTTCCATTTGACTCTGAAGCCCTCCTGTATTCCACACAGGCTTGCTCTATATATTCACTTGTGAAGGAGCTTATAAGCAGAAAATATAAGAGAACACACAGATATGTCTCGGTTTTCATCTTCAATATCTCGTTCCTTCAAGATTTTCTTCTTTTTCTTCAATTTTTCCTTCTTAGCCTATGCCACTGTCCCCTCCTCCAAGACTTTCAAATACATCAATCAAGGTGAATTTGGGGAATATAGTGTTGAATACTTGGCAGATTACCGTGTCTTGCCCCTTTCTACATTTCCCTTTCAACTTTGCTTCTACAACACCACCCCAAATGCTTACACCCTCGGACTACGCATGGGCCATCGTCGGTCTGAGTCCATAATGCGCTGGGTCTGGGACGCCAATCGTGGTAAGCCAGTTCATGAAAATGCAACCCTAAGCTTCAAACGAGACGGGAACCTAATCCTAACTGATTTTGATGGCACTATAGCATGGCAAACTGGCACCGCAAACAAGGGTGTGGTGGGTCTCAACTTGCTTCCAGATGGTAATTTGGTTTTGTATGATCAAAGGGGTAAATTTATTTGGCAGAGTTTTGATCACCCAACAGACACACTACTGGTAGGTCAAAACTTGCGTTCCAGTGGCCCAAATAGGCTTGTTAGTCGCGTCTCTAACATGGATGGCTCACTAGGGCCTTACAGCTTTGTAATGGAGCAACGGTATTGGGCCTTGTACTATAAGGTTAAAAATTCACCAAAACCTTTGCTTTATTACAAGTCCGATGAGTTTGGTAATGGCCAAGGTTCATTGGCACATCTCAATTTTTACTGCAAACCCGAGTACGAACAAGCCTATGCTTTTGAGGTAGGATTTACTTACGACATGAACAACTCTCCTAGCTCTGGCACTTACATTCTGACTAGGCCAAAATACAATAGCACATACTCAATGCTCCGTTTGGAATCTGATGGTAACTTGAAAATTTATACTTACAATGAAAATGTGGATTGGGGAGCTTGGGACTTGACATTCAAGCTCTTTGATAGAGATAGTGATCTCGAAATTAGTGAGTGCAAGTTACCACAAAGGTGTGGTTCACTAGGAGTTTGTGAGGACAACCAATGTGTGGCTTGCCCTAGGCCGCAAGGATTTTTGGGGTGGAGCAAGAGCTGCGCACCACCAGTGCTGCCACCGTGCAAAGGCGGAGCCAACGTGGATTACTACAAAGTCGTGGGTGTTGAGCATTTCTTGAACGGGTATAATGAAGGAGAGGGCCCCATGAAGTTGGTTGATTGCAGGAACAAGTGCAACAATGATTGTGGGTGCTTGGGATTTTTCTACAAAGAGGAGTCTTCCAAGTGTTTGTTGGCTCCTGTGCTTGGCACTCTGGTCGGTGTTTCCAGTCCGTCCCATGTTGGCTTTATCAAAATGTCCAAATAGATCTATTAAATCTAAGATTTGTTGAATTATTGTGATGAAATTAAAATAAAGGCAAAAGATGCATGAAAGGATTTGATAGGCAGCGTGATTGTATTATGGTTTTTGTGAATTATATGTGGATATGGCGGAAAATATATCATAGATCTAATCAAATTATAACATTATTAGCAAATGTGCTTTCTATATAACCTTTAATGATTTTTTTCTACATAAATTTTATTTAGTTGCATTTATTGAATATACTTACTTTTATTATTATGTAATTAAATAAAAAATATATGCTAAAAACATTATTCAACCTAAACCAAGTTCATCACCCTACTCGTGAGTTTCATGTTAACTTTGGTTGATCTGGTGGATCCAAAATATTATTATCTAAATATTGAAAAAAAAGAAGATAAATTGGTGTCATCTTAAAATATATATTTTTTTAAAGTCAAACCATGCTTTGAATAAACTGATCAAGTTGTGTTTGAACCTGCTAAGTCAACCGAATCGTATAACATCAAGTTTTAATTGAAATTTATTCAAATGAATTAATCAAAGATTTATTTGGGATATTATTTAATAAACTATCCTTCAATTTTTACTAAACTAATTAAGAAGCCAAGTCAGAAGTTATAATATCAAATTACTTTGTTCAAATTGAAATTGAAATATTACTTTTTTTTAAATAATAACATATAATTAAATAAAAATTGATTAGTTTAACGTGACTAGAGATTTTATTTGCATTTATCTCTTTAACTTTTTAATTTAATATTTAATTATAATTAATAATTTTATTTATTTATTAATGTATATAATTATTGATTAATTTTATTAAATATACATGTTAAATCTTGCAATCAAATTCTTCTTGGTTTTAAAAAACTTGCATATATTTATTCACGTCAAAAACAATTTTCTATCCGATCCGATCGGCGCTTCGCTAGGTAAGTTATCTGGTGAAAAGCTACTCTAAACTCTAAAGGAAGAAGAAACGACAGGTTTTGCCATTCCTAATTATTTGTTGACAGCTCCCCCATTTACCTTTTGACAGATGAATTTGCTTACCAATCATTTGGTATTCTGTAATCCTTAATTTCTCCTACCCCTCACGCCCTTCAACATTCAAAGTTCTTAAGCTCAATGGGCCCATAGAGCTCTTCAACCCAACGACGATCATCTTTACATAGCTTTAAAATGATGTAATCCACAAGCCTATAAATAAAATGTTCATCAACATGTTTTGCCCAATAAGCCACACGACAGAATGCTAAGTGCCAAATATTACCCTAATTCGGATCAACTTGGTTGAAGACTAGATAATTTCTGGCAATGGACTGCCCTTGAAGTATAATTACATCCAAAGCTTCTTATAGGAATTGATTATGTTTGATTTGTACATATAAATGCTAGATTCGGGGGTGTTTGAGAGTGTAGTAGCTGTTGCTTTTCAAAATGTTTTTTGCTCAAAAATGTATTGAAATAATATATATTTTTTATTTTTTAAGAAATTATTTTTGATATCAATACGTCAAAATGATCTGAAAACATCAAAAAATATTAATTTGAAACAAAAAAAAATATTTAAATTTTTTTATAAGCGCTTTTGAAATTCAAAAAACAAATAGATTTTTTAATATAAAACCATTTATATAACGAAGAATATATAAAACCAATACATTAGTCTTTATTTTTCTAGTTTAGGTGTATGGTAGGTAAGAGTAATATAAAACCATTTATATATTCCCATTATTTTTGAATTACAATGGTTTTTAGATATGAGATTAGAATTTTATGATTACAACTATTATTTAATTATATTATAAAATCTCAACAAAAAATATTAATAAATTTATGTAAGCTTCAATTCTAAAAATTTGTACTTAAACAAATTATATTGTATAGTAATATAAAATTATTCATAAAGCTTCACCAAACATGTTGAATTTTGTCATTGAAATAGTTTGTTAATGATATGATTGTTTAATTATTTAAAAACAAATGCTATTCTTACAATAATGTCTCATAATGTCAACATCATTTTAAATTCAATTCGTGTTTTTCTTTAGTTTAATATCTTAGAAAAACAAAGTATGTTTGGCCACCATAGTACAATTCCAGCACTGAAAAGTATTAAAACTTAGAGAGATTGGTCCGGTGATTAAAGAGGTATGCTTCATCTCTTAAGTTCTTGAATTTGGATTTTAAAGTTAGCTTGTAGAGAATAATTAAATGAACCAAACTACGAAAAATATATTTATAAAATCACCTAGGCAAAACTCGTGCCTCTAGCTCCGGCGGTGGAAATGGTTTTTAGTATAGTTTTGAAACCCGGCTCGGCCTGGTGAGTCGATCCGGGGCTGGAACCGAGCCGGGTTGAAGAAAAAATAGAGGAAGAAAAAACCCGGTGTGACCCGGTTGACCGGCGGGTTGATCCAGTTACCCGGTCAAAAACCCTGTTGCAACCCGTTGATTTTTATTTTATTTTTACTAAAATGACGTCGTTTTGATTTTAAAAAATTAGAATTGACCCGGGCGACCCGGTCACCCGGTCAAAACCTAATGACTCGATCAAAACCCGGAACCCGGGTCTTGGACAGAGCTGGCTGCCGAGCCGGGTTTGAAAACTATGGTTTTTAGTTTGGGAAAAATCTCAATTATGAATCAAATAAAACAACATCATTTACTCTTGTATTTTAATCTTTTTTGACGTACATAATATTTTGTTTAAATTAATTCTTATAACTTCAATGAAAATTAATTTTTCTTAAATAGTTTTAAAAACACACTCGAACATCATTATTTACTTTGCAAGCAAGCGTTGGGGGAGGGTTAGAAAAGAATGAACAAGAAAAAAAAGGTATTGGAGGATCCTTGACTAGAAAGTGTAGTGAAAGACAATTGGAGGGGGCCGGAAACGGAGAATTGCTGCCTTGCTGGTCTTCCTGTCAAGGAAATTAAGAACAGTACTGCGAAAAAAAGGTTGCTGCGCATTATTATTTATTGACGGAGAATGGCTAGTCATAAAGTGATTGAGTTTCAGTGCATAACTAATAATTTTCCTTCTAACTTTTTCTTTGAATGAGTAAACGCTGCAAATTGCCTTTGGCTCCTCATTTATTTGAGTGAAAATCGATCTAACCCATTAATTTATTCCAACCAATTCACTGCCCAATGCCTTGGATTTTCCTAGGTAGAAACTGTCCCATCCATTAATTAGTTTAATTTCTTTTTTGGTTTTAATTTTTTAATTGTTTTTTATCCTCAATTTTCTTGATGCTGTTTTCACGGGTTTTTTCCCCTTTTTTTCTTTGAGGAATCTATGAGGAGATGTGCATCCTCTAATTTTTCCACCGTTCCCACTTGTGGACAATGAGCGAGGCAGATGATTATTACGTTTTTTCTGTGAACAAGTATATAAAGAAAAAAAAAAACCCATGAATATATCTCTATATAATATACTTTTTTCAATTATATTCTCGCATGGAAAATCAATCAAATGATAATCTTTAATTTACTTGTGTTTTTGAATATGTGTTTCTGATAAATCTTTTTCATCAGAATTAATATTCATATATATGAATTGTAGTGATAACTTTTAGTTAAATTGATTTAAATAATCTTTCAAGAGTATATTAAAAAAAATCGAATTTATAAATGCGCATATAACATTATTTTTGAGTTAGTGAATACATTTAGAAGAAAAATTACAAATCATTTGAGTAGTGTAGTAATAGCTATCAATCTTGTATGGAATAAATAAATAATTGAAGAGTATTATATAAAGTTGAGAATGAGTCACAAGCCACAAAGTCTAAAAAAGCAAAAAGAAAAAGAAAATTGAGAAGCAAAATTGAATAAAAGAATAAAATAAAAAAACCAGAATATAAATTAAGTAATAATAATAAAAATATTAAATTCTGAAAGCATTAAAATTATTTAAACTTTTATGGGTTATGAAGCCTAAAAAAAAATCAACTAAGAGCTCACTACCACTACCAGAAAATAGCAAAACACCAACGAAATATTCCATTATTATTTAAAGCCTAATAATATTGGAATTACAATTATCAATGGAATCACGAGCATAAATATGTCGTCGAAAAATATATCGTTGGTGATTTCTATTTTGTCAATTATTCCCTTGGAAATATAATCATTGATGGATTTATAGATAAAATTATCACTCCAAACAAAAATATTTGCTATCAATAATTATGTCGATAAATCCATTGATGATTTTGGCATATTACTAATGGTATAAACCGATGGTATTAATCAATAAGTGATTATATGTATATTATCGATGAAATTAATTCATCGAAAAATTACATCTAATAATGGCAAGTACTGTAAATTTTTTCTAATTCTCTGGAACTCTTCGAGGGACTATGTCCGTTAGTAATTCTATTGGTATTTCATATTCTGTCGATAATCCCGTCGGTATTATATGTAATTATGTTAAAAAATAAAACAAAAAATAAAATTAAAAAAATAGAAGAATTAAATTTAAATAAAAAAGCAAATTTAAACAGAATTAAATTAAAATACAAAAGAAAATTTGTATTATTAATTTTAAAAATATTATTAAATACAATTTATTTATCTAGTGGACAAGAGCTGGAGGAGGAGATGGAGGCGGATCTTCACTGGAACTAGGAAAGCGATGAGGTGGAGTACAGGTACCAGTGAGAGTTGTCAACCATTGCTCGAGGACATTCATTTTATCTCTTAGTTTGGTCGTTTCAGATTGAACCACATGTATGACTAATGATTACTGGCTTGATCTGGATTGTGGGGTTCCAATAATCGACACACTACAACCCACCCGTATATCCTCAGTCGTGGTGATACAAACCAAGTCAAGTCCGGATTTGGCCTTAAAATATATGCTGACTAGTTTTGTGAGATTGAACATATCTCCCAAACCATACATCGGAACGAGTTGAAATTTTATAGGGAGATACTAAACACATGAAACTATATTTTGGTAGTTTTTCAAATCAAATGGATTTCGAGAACATATTATCTTAGAGTGTTGAAGTTACTAGACAAATCTTGTCAAATTTATCTGACTACAACTTTTGTACTGTTTGTGACATATCTGAAGCTACAAATGGAATTTTACTGCGATTCAATTTGGACTAGAAACTAAATATATCAAGCTTTCCAACCATATATAGGAGGCCTAATAATTCATTTAAATGAGAGAGAATGATGTGTTTAAAGTTATGACTAAAAATCAGCCAAGAATGGGCGAAAATTGGAGATTTGGGCTAATGGAGGAATTTTAGCATGAAGACTTTGTTTTTATTATTCTATTCTATTTATTTATTTAATGTTAAATAATTTTTTTTTAATTTGGATTTTTTCTGGCCCATTAGACATTGTTTAGGGGTTTATTTCATTATTGGACTTATGTTAGTTGATTATTAGTTTAGACTCGTTAGCTTACAACCCAAAAAGAGTCCATCAGGGTTAGTTAGAGAAGACTACATTATGTATTTTTAAGCTGTAAATTTCAGCAACAAGTTGGAGAATAAACGTGAATTTTTCTTTTGTTTGTTTATGGCAAAACAATATTTCTTCATAGGGATAAAGATCATACACTGACTTATTAAAAATTAACTAGCTTCGTGACACCATTCACATACTTAGGGCTCTTAAATATAAGGTTATTTATGGGTCCAGGTTTTTTTCCAATACCTTCAGTTTTTTAGGTTTAAGGTTACCTATGGGTCAATGTTCTATCAAACCTAATTTTTTGCTTTTTAGGTTGTTATCTACTTCGTTAGGAGTTGCTTTACTATGTGATCAAGAGATCCATATCTGTTGGGATTAGAGCTAGGCTCTAATAATCAAGTTATATCATTTATTTTCTTATTGTTAGTTTCAGCTTCCATAGCTTTAGTTGTCTTTGATTCAGTTTTCAATTATTTCGTGTCAATAGTTTAGTAGTTTGTGTCTAGGTTTTTTTTTTTTAAAAAAGGAGTTATTTTAGTTTGTTACTGTTTTAGAATATATCAGTAGCATAAAGAATTAAAAAATAAAAAATAAAAAAAGAACGTCCAAAAGTTATTTTTGTCGAATCTACCATAGCACATAAATAATGGAGGATTTGGACCAAACCAATTCATAAAATTCTCAAATTTTATATATGATTTCTAGGAGTTATAATTACAAATCATATAAAAGTTGAGCTCATTTGGAGATTGTTTGCTATAGTAACCAAGGTCCAGATTAAAAATTATCATAATAAGTTAGATTCGTGTCAGAAGGGGATTTTCGGTCAAATAAATTCGGAAAATTCTTAAATTTTATATGATCAGTTTTAAGTTTCTAATAGCAAGGAATGTAAAATTTGAGATGATTTGGAGTTTTTTTTCTATAGGAACTAAATTCAGGATTGAAACTTGTCGTAACGGGTCTAATTCACGTCAATAATTCAAACTTGTTTTTCTGTTGTTATTTTTCAATTATGATAGTATAATAACATCATGATTGATATATTTAGGTGTCATTTATTTATTTTTATTTATATAACCTTTACATCTTTTTTCTTTCACGTTTTCAAAAACATCTATTTTTCATACAAATTTGTTTGTTAATCGTGAAATTGTAATTGTAGTTTTGTCTTTCCTTGTTTTTATATTTTTCTTGCTTATTGTGTCATTTTCATGTATTTGAATATGAAAATGGGTGAGGAATAAGGTGTAGCGAGCATATTTGAGTGAAAAACCTATATTTGAGTAAAACACGAGAAGAGTGCAAAAACTTGAGAAAGTAGGCGAGGAATATATATTTCTTGTCAACTAACCAATTTTAAAATTCAAAAATATTGGAGGCAAGCAACAATATTGCACCACAGAGAGGATACAATGAAACTATAACTCAGTTATACATTATGAATCAGCGGATGGATCAGATGGCCACTGAATTTGAAGATAAGTTGGAGAGGCAACATATTAATGATCATGGTATGGTTCAAATTAGTCTTGAGTGAAAATAATTTAATGTTATGAGGGCTGTTAGGCGAGTTAATACTAAATGATATAGCTCATATTATAGAGTTACACTCATTATGTGGAGTTGAAGGAGGTGGTGCATATCGCCATGAAGGTAGAGAAACAATTTAAACGGAAGGGTACCATTGACAAAGCCAACCATTAGGCCCTTCAAAGCCTTTGAAACCTAATTGAAAGGCTAACACTAGGGGTGGGCCGTCACAACAGACTGAGAAGAGCAAGGTTGAATACCCTAGAGAGGAGAAAAACACCCTGACCATTGTTAAAGGTAACAATGTTACTCCTATTTCTCGTAATCATGACATTAAATGCTTTCATTGTCAATGTTTTGGTCATGTTGCTTCACAATATCCAAATAAAAGAGTCATGATTATAAAAGCTAATAATGAGTTTGAGACCGATATGGAGTATGAAGAGGAGAAAATACCACCATTGAAGGATAATGATGATGTTTATGTTGAGTATCCAGTTGAGGAAAAAACACTTATGGTGAGGAGAGCACTAAATATGCATGTCAATGTGGTTGATTCGAAAGGTTATAGGGAGAACATATTCCAAACGAGATACCATGTTTATAATAAGGTATGTAGCTTAATTATAGATGGTGGTAGTTGCACTAATATAACTAGTGCTAAATTAATGAGAAAGTTGAACTTGCACACTACCAAACATCTCATTCCTTATAAATTATAGTGGTTGAATAATGGTGGTGAAGTGAAAGTGAATAAGCAGGTTTTGATTGTTTTTTCTATTGGTAAATATTGTGATGAGATGTTATATGATGTTGTGTCAATACAAGCTAGTCACTTGTTGCTTGGTACACCATGACAGTATGATAGAAGAGTAATGCATGATGGAGTGACAAATAAGTATTCCTTTGAGATGAATGAAAGACCTATAACTCTTGAATTTTTGACACCTAAGCAAATATATGAGGAGCAACTGAAATTGAAGAAGAAGAAGATAGTTGAAAATAATTGCTTGTATATCAGGGGACCTTCTTTGCTAACAAGGTTCTTCTTGGTTTTGATGATGATGCTATTATTTGGCCTGGTACTGATTTATTAACCTTAGAAGATGTTTTCTATGATACAAACTCGAGGTTAAATCTTTTTAAAGAAGAGGATGATGATACGACTCAAGTCAGGTTTAAATTTAGCCTCAAAATGTCTATTGACCAATTTTGCGAGATCGAGCATATCTCTCAAACTATAAATCAGAACGAGCTAAAACTTTATAGGAATATACTAGACACATGGAAATACATTTTGATAATGTTTTAGGACAAATGGAGTTTAAGAATATATTATTTCAAATGGTCAAAATTACTAAACAAATCTGCCAGACTAGACCTTTATTTACTGTCTGGGACATATCTGGAGCTACAGGTGGAATTTCTATATGATTCATATTGGGCTGGAAACTAGACATCTCAAGCTTTCCAACCATATATGGGAAAACTAATATCGCAAACAATTAGAGATTCATGCTATATGGAGGAATTTTAGCATGAAAACTTTGTTTTTATTATTCTATTCTATTCTATTTATTTATTTTTGAGTAATTATTTTTAATTTGGGTTTTTTTCTGGCCAATTAGACATTTTTTAGGAGTTTATTTCATTATTGGACTTATGTTGGTTAATTACTAGTTTATGCCTCTTAGCTTGAAACTCAAAAGGAGTCCATTAGGGTTAGTTAAAGGAGGCTTTATTATGTTTTTTCTTAGCAGCAAATTTAAGTAGTAAATTGGAGAATAAACACGTGTTTTTCTTTTGTTTGCTTGTGACAAAACAATCTTTCCTTTTAGGGACAATGATCGTACACTGACTCATCAAAGATTAACCAGCTTTTTGGTGTCATTTGTATACTTAGGGTTATTAGATACAAGTTTATCTCTGGGTCCAAGTCTTTTTCCAATACCTTTGGTTCTTAGATACATGGTTACCTCTAGGTCAAGCATTTATTAAACCTAATTTTTGGCTTTTTAAGGTTGTTATCTACTTCATTAGGGGTTGCTTGACCATGTGATCAAGAGGTTCACATCATGTAGTGTTGGAGATACTGTAAACCCATTTTTTACTGGGTCTACTGGTAGATCCAGCCTCCAACCACAAATGTAACTCGAGTTTTTGATAGGTTGAAAGATCATCCCCGTATCTCTCATGCAATCGGGTGTTATATGTTTCTTGAAAAAATAAAAAGTTAGCATATATAAAAAAATAACTTAAAGAAAAGTTCAAATCTAACTTACTATGAAATTTAGAGCTCGGCTATCCACGAGCTGTTGCATGTCTTTTTGTCTATCCTCTTTCTACATGTGAGTTTCAACAAAAAGCTCTATCAATTTTGGATAACGCCCAAACACCGTGGCCTGCAAAATAAAACTATTGTTAGTTATACATTTTCATATAATAAAACAATTAAAAAAGTGATTAGCATATGAAACAAAATCTTACTATCTGTTTTTGCATGTGAAGCGAACATAATGGATCTGCTAGTGTGTGTTGTCATGGAACCATGAATCTCATTGGTCAGATTCTCCGAACTAAATTGTGACTGCCTCAATAAACTCTCCACCATTATATGCTGGAGATAAGCGTGCCAGATACCATTCAAGACATGCGGAGGATTGAAATCCCTCTACACGACCATGCCTTTCTAGCTTGGAAGACCTTTATCTTTTCCATATTTATTTGCTTTTCTATGGGCATCATACCAAAAATCACACAACCTGGTTAATAGGAAAAAATTGAATAAGATAACAAAAATTAAAATTTTAATATGTTTTTTTTTAAATTATCACAATTTGAATTCAATCTTATCTAATGGTACTGTGATTCTCCCACACTCTTCTGGCCACGTCATTGTCAGCCTCCTCTCAATAAATTTTTTCCTTACACGTTAGTTTCATAAAATAATTAGTTTATTGAAATAAAAAAACAAACCAAATTAAATATTAAAAAAATAACTAGTTATGTATATACTAATCTTGAAGATTTTTTGAAACTTGACTCCATTGAAACAAAGCCACTTTTATCGACAATTTCATTGCCGATATTATCGTGCGAGTAGTCTCAATATTTATAAACCTTAATTTCCATTTGTTCATTAAAACTAATTATTCAAAATTTATCCATTATTGTTTATTTTATATCATACGGGAAAGGAAAATAAACTTGATGTGGCCGGGCTTCCACTAAGCAATATACTTCCTAGTGTATACATCCTACTTCGAAGGGACACTCTCTTTATGATTCGCCCTTGCAATCGACGAGCCTGCATCAAGAGAAAGTTCCTGAGGTACCTCGTCATGGTCAGTACCTAGCGGGTCATGCTTATCAGAAATGCTACCAGAAGAACTAGTAGCGCTCCTATCCATTTCTGTCTCCACTAACCTTCTCTTTGTCATCTAAAAATTTTTGATAAAAAGGAATTAATAACATTATCACTATATCCTATTTAAAAAGATTTTGGTAGCACCTACCTTATACGAGAGCGTATCTAAAATTCAATCACTTCTTCTAACTTTTTATAATAATCAACTTCAAACTCATTAGAAGTTGATTCCTTAACATAAACTCCACTATTATAGGTCACATTGACAATACTCTTTAGTATGAAAGATATATTCATTGATGAAATACCTGTCATAACACTTGACATTTCTTTTATGATCTAAACATAGTAAACTCAAATTACCACTAGCATCGCCTCTTATTTGATAAACCTGGTACATGATTACAATAATCAATAGTCAAAGATAAAGGTGCAATAAAATTAAGTATTACGAGAGTTAAGAATTATTAAGTATTGCTTACATATATTTTAAACCATGTGGTAAATTGTTTATCTTGTAATTGAAAAATTTGAGATTCAGTTAGATGTGAGTTTTGGAATAGTAAAAATTAATGATGTTGCCTACAAAGAATTATTTCATCTATCAACTTATATGAGATTATAAGAGCAAATTGTTTAAAAATAGCAATATGTTAATATTGTATTTACTGAATAAAAGGTCTCAATTCATTGCAGTTAAATAGTACATACTTATATACATGTCTTAATTTTACTTATGTCAAGTATTTTTCCTCTAGAGCATTTTTGATAAAGGTCATAAAGGATGGGAAAATATTGAAAAATTCCAACTCAAAGGTACTTCCCTACTATCATCATGTCTTGGAATGCGATTGATTCTTTTTCTCAAGTGAGGCTTAAAATAGTATAAGATAAATGTTGAAATCTCTTCAATAATATAAGCCTCACATATCAAAGCTTTAATATGTGTTCTTAAGGCCGAAAAAGTATCTACATAAAATTAAATAGAAATTGAATGTTTTAATTATAAAAAACAATAGAAATTTACTTATTATGCATATATAATTCCTAACCTCTTGAATGGATACATCCATCTATATTGGACATGACCTCTAAATTTTGTCTAAAATGGTAAATGTATGGGTAGATGCTCTATTAAATCAAAAAAGAATGAATAAAATATCATCTCAAGTTTGTAGATTTTCAAGATGATATTCATTTCAAGTTTTTGTATGTGTTGGTTATGCAACTTGTTTGAGTATATATCTCTAAAAAAGTGATTTATCTCCATGAATGCATCCTATATCCTTTTTAACAATAAATCCTTTTAAGCAAATGGAATGAGTATTTGCATAAACATATGACAATCAAAACTCTTCATTCCATATAATCCGTCATCTTTTAAATTCACCAGTCTAGATATATTCGAAGCATATCCATCAAGAAAATATAGACTCTTAAGCTTCACTATTGAAAGGGTGCACCATGACTCCATTCACTATATCATGTGAATGATGTCATGTTATGTGCTTGGTAACCTTTTGAGACATGTATAACCTTTGCAGCTTAGAAGTGATTGGAAAGTATCTTAGTTTTCTATATGCGACAAAAGTCTTTCTCCTTTTAGGTTTATACCGAGTGTGCCCATAGGTTCAGCATTTGGTAAAATCTATATTTTCACGGTAGTACACCATGCATAAATTTGGACACATATCAATATTCTAGTATCCTAGGCCAAAGGATTTCATCATGAATTTAGCAGCAATGAAGTTCTTTTTCAGTTTATTCCTTTCAAGTTAAATGTTTCTTGCCCATTCGACAATTCTATCATAACTGGCCTCAATCAACCCATGATCTAACAAGTAAACACATAAACAAACTACATATACTACATAAAAATACCAAAAATATTAGCATAAGAAAATGGGTTACAACAAAAAAATTGGTAGGTTTGGTTACTTGATGTGACAAATCTTCAAAAAACAATTGAACCAGGACAAGATACTGATAGACTACATGTTAAGGTAGTTGAATTTGTGATGATGAGAGTTAGATTTGTGACAAAATAAGGGGAAGGGTGTTGTTTTCTATAAAAAAAAAAGAAGAAAAAGAAGAAGAAATGATGGAGGGAGACAAGTGGGTCATGGGGCAAGTTATAGCTTTAATGATATTACCAACAGATTCCCCGATGAAAATTAGAGACGGTAAATTATGATCAGTAATTTCATTGGAAATGTTGACACATCAGATTTGTTGATGAAATTAACGAGGGAATACTTGATAATTTTTTTTTATTTTTGAATTCTATAGGTAATTTTCTTGTTATTCACCGATACTTTTTTTGTTTGTATTTCCATTGGTATTTGATATTTTTTTTAGTAGTGGCTTCATATCTCTCTACTATCCTCTTTTCTTGTTTCCATCTTTTTATTAATTTTTTTCAAAAGAAAATTATTTCTTTCTTTCTTTTCCTTTCTTAATTGATTAGATTTCTCCATATGATTTAACAAAAACTAACCATTGTACAAAAATAACACTGCTAGAGAGTCTCTTAAAAAAATCAGGGGTGAACAATGATAGTGGGATCATACATGACTAATAATTGAAAATTAAAAGTCTTAAATGACCAAAACTAAACAAGAGAGATGAAAGTAAATTCCAATTTTTGAAACTTGAGGGACCATAAATTTATTTTACCCTTTAATTATGTAATATAATTAATTTTTATATTTTTTTGACAAATTATATAACTTTGTATTCATAAGTTAAGTGTGCATATATTTTTTCTTCATATTCCCCTTTACAATAATAATACAAAAATAAAATAAATTGTGATTTAAACCCAAAACATAAAACCTACCAAAATAATATGCTCTCAGAATACTTTGTTTTTTTTTTTTTGAGAGACGAGAGCTTGAGCCAAAGGAAAAACCTAAAAAGTACACAATTCTTCGGGGTAATGAAACACCACAAAAAAGCATCTATAGCATAAACTTCATACAGTCTAAATTAAGGTGCTTCCTGTAGCATAAACTTCATCATTAGCCATCTAATTCTCGGCATTTGTTTTGTTTTATTCATATAAAAGCCTCCCAATCATTCTGTCCCAGTTAATTTGATTTGTATATATAAATGGAATATGTACTTTTATAATGATCAGTAATTAATTAAAAAAAGCCTGAAAGGTGGCCTTTATTACAAGGTCATAATTCAACCCAACCAAGCTAGGACTAGGATGAGAGAGAGAAAGATACGATAGTTTCTCACTGGACATTAACCCAAATTTGTGGAACCTATTTAAATATATGATCTCATCAATGTCGTAGGTTTGTACACCCTTCCCAAAAAAAATGAAGATTTTAAAATGAGTGGATGGGTATCTATCTTATATATTTATCTTTGTTTGATGCTGTAGTATATAATATATTTTAAAAGTATTTTTTTTTGTTTAAAAATGTATTAAAATAATTTTATTTAGATTTATTTATTTTTAATTTTAGCACATTAAAATCATTAAAAATATTAAAAAAATATTAATTTAATATTTTTTCAAGATAAATAAATATTTTTAAAAACATCTAAAAACAAAAATTACTGTCCTCAATTCAAATGTTAGAGACATAATATTTAATTGTATTATGCAATCTGAGAGCAGTAGATCTAAATAAAATTATTGATTTATAAAAGAGAGTTTATTGTGATCGGAATATATAGAAAGTATCTGTCTGATTTTTATATTTCTCAACTATCACCCAATTCTCAATTGGGTCATAATTTTTTTTTCCCTTGAGTTCTCCAACTACATTACCCAATTCTTAATTTAATGAGAATAATATATTTACTTACATTTAACCCAATTCATATTAATATATCAAACTTTAATATTGATGTACATAGGGTGAGAGTTTCTCATAAGCATGAAAAATAAAATGTTCCATATTATATGTATGATCAAATTACAGCTCCAAATTTTTATAAAAGAAATTCATAATTTCCTTCAGAGCCTAATATGGCTAAGATGTGGTATGGAATGCTCTTTTATTTATTTATTTATAGGTAAAGTGCATATGAAGATTAAAGCGGAGCACTTCAATCAATAAAATAACTAAAAGGGAAAGACAAAACGGAGCTAAAATGGAACCAAGCTACACAAGCTACCATAATAAAGTCCGGCAAGACTTGCAACACAATCTGCAACGGGAATATTTTGATTTCATGATATCATTAGCATTTGAAAAAGTTATAGCAAAGCTAAAATTATTGTTTGGTAAGACATGGACATGATATCAAAATCTATCCGGTAGGACCTATATACCTTACCTCCCTATATGATCTACATCGAGCTAGAGACGAGACGAGAGAAAAAAGAAAAAAGAAAAAAGAAAAAAGAGGGCAACAAACATGTTAACTTTTGGGAGAAAGGGATAGCACTAAAGGCAAATGTGGGGTTGTACCATTAAATAAAAAGAATCACCCTAAAGAGCAAATTGCTACATAATGTAAAGAATCATCAATCAAAACTACATGGATCGTTATATGTGTTGAGTAGACCAATTACAAAAACAAGAGCTGAGATTATTAAAAAAAAGCATTCAATGAGTTGATTTGAGATGTTTGGCTAAGCAAGCTTTGATAATTACTTCCAAGATGATATCAAACATAAAAGTTAAGTTTAAAGAAGAATCAAATCTTGATTAATATTATCCAAGTACGAGATAAAGCTGCTTAATATATATTAGAGCTTGATTGCACAATTTTATATTAATAGTCGTAACTTTCAATTTGATCGTTGGATTGAACTGAAAGTTTATAAATAATTTTAAAGGTCTTGTTTTCTATAAGGTTAAAATTTCATAGTAATCAAACATTGAAATGATCTTCTAATAAGGTACAAAAGTTACTATATAGATTGAGCTTTATTTATTAAGACTTGGACTTTGTTATTTTATTTTAAAAGTAATCTTAAACTAGTTTATATTTGAGTTTTAAATTCAACTCAATATTCCATTAGGATTTATTTTATTGAACTATAAATACTTTTTTTGGTTTGTAAGTTAGGGAAACTTAATGATTTTATAAATAATATTAGAGATGATTTCTCTTGCTCTTAGTTCTTCATTGAACTATTCAAAATTTATTAAATATTTATTTTTTATGACATTAACCTTTATAACTTTGATTCTTAGTTCGTTATAATCAAAGGATCAGGTTTACAAGTAATAACTATGATTTTTTTTGTTCAAATAGTCACTCGTTCAAGTTCTTTTCAACTTGATTTTAGCTTTCTTATGTTAGGATTCAATTTTATGGGTTCTATGATTCTTACCCTTTGGTTTTGCATCACAAATCACCTTTAAAAATTGCTTATCTACGTATAAAGTCGTGGAAACTTCAAATTGGATTGGGCTTTCCACTACTACGATCTTGAGCTAATAGAGAGGCTGATCATTGGTTAGTGAGGTGACAAGGCGATTCTTATGATCTCTCTTGCAAAACATAAGTCCTCTGCTAGAATAGAGGACCTTCTAATGCTTAAGTTGGTAAATATAGAGGAAATAAATATGTTAATCATGCAAGTAATAAAGGAGATAAGCAATGTAGTGGATGAGCATAAGTAAAAGCGTGGGTGTAGTAATGTGGCTTTGTGGCTTGGTGTGGTATGCTTTGCTTTATAGAGTTTAGTTATGGGAACTTGTTTTCATGTTATGTGGTTTCTTATGTTAACTTCTATGGTGATTAAGGTATTTATATACCTTGTTCACATGAGTTTGCCTTATAAAAAATGAAGAAATGATAGAAAGTTACTTTGAAGTGATTGAAGAAAATAAGTTGTTTGTTATAGTACTATTGAAAGAGAGGTTAATGCTCGCCATTGTTTGTGGTGTCTCGGTGTGTCATTGGTGGAGATGTTAATGATTTGTAGGGTGCTCTTTGCAGTGATATGTGGGCATTAGTAAGGACTGTTAGCATTGTACTAACAATTTATAAACATATCAAGGAAAATGCAACGACATACTAACTTTCTTAGAGTTCATTCCATTAGCTGATAATTTTCTTGGTACTAGGTCAAGGCCTAATTTTAGGAGGTTCATAGTGTTTTGGATAATGTTAGTGCATTTGAGCTATCCAAATGGACTGGTGCACTATTTCACTTTACCGTAGGCTGTTTAGGTTTGGATCAAACAACCTAGAAGTAGCACACAATTCAAGCCTAAATCGAGCAACCTAAAGCACACTGTTCAGGCCTAACTTAAATGGCTTGAAGGTGATAGGCCATTCAGGCCTGAGTTTACTTCTTCTTTTTTTTTTTTCATTTTCTAAGCTCATATTTTTTTTTTCAATTTCATTCTTCAATATTTATTTAATTAAAGATTAGGCTCTGTTATTTTTTATTTTCTTTCTATAGGATTTTTCAATAATTTTAAAAATGACTTGAGTTATCTTGGATTTTTTTATTGGCCGTTCTTTGTTAAATTTAGATTTTTTTTAAGAATTGTTTTTGAATTTCATTTAATTAATTGATTAATTAATAGCATAGAATGTTCACTTCATGATAATTTTTGGTTTGTTTTCTAGGTCGTTGCTCTAGCACCGTGTCAACCTTTTTCGGTGTCAACATGCAACCTTTCACAACGATGTTATAATTATCCACGACAGAGCAATGATGAGTCTTTAACGAGTTTTGTTTTTCTCTTTCCGAGTATGATTTTTGCAGCTTATTTTTTAAAGTTAATTGTTGCTGTTTTTTTGTTCAATTTATGTACTATCATTGCCTAGTTGTTTTGTTTTGTTATCATATTATTATATTTACCAAGTTTATTGAATCTAGTCAAGTCAATGACTCAAGTCTTAGATTTTTTTTTTATTTAAAAATACTTCCATTACCTAAACATCTTTTTTATAATGTAAAAAAATTTGGTTCGATACATGACATAGAATGGGTCACCATTTAAATAATGTATATATGTTGTCATCGTTGTTATGACAACGTCAAACCTATTTCTTGATGATTTTTTATTTGAATTCTTGCTAAAATATAGAATTCAGTTAATCAATTATCCCATATTACTAATTGTTTTATCAATTGGGCTTGAATATAAGGGACATATATATATAAATATAGCCGAGCCTAGTTGTAACTTGCTATTTTGTTGTATTATTTAAATTAATGTACAAGAAAACTTGTCGGCTATGATCGTTATGCTTTTAACTCCTAATTAGATAGTGCCTATGTCCTTTTGCTAATTTTTGTTTTAGAAATGTGGCATATGTGCTCAATACATAATGATGGTTACATCATAAAAAACTAGTACAAGAAATGATGTCATATGTGCTCAATAATCATACTTTATTGGATATTTCTAAAAGTATGTTAAGTCATTTATTAACACCAATATCATTATGGGTGCATGCATTAAAAATGTGATATATTTGTTAAATAAGGATCTTAGTAAGGCAGTTCCAAAACCATTTTATGAATTATAAATTGATAGAAAACCTAGTTTGAGGCACTTGTATGTTTAAGGTTTCCTAGCAGAAGTAAGAATTTGTAATCCATATGAAAAGAAACTAGATTCAAGAATAACTAGTTGTTCTTTGTTGGTTATCTAGAAAATCTAAAGGGTATGGATTTTATTATCCTAATCATAACATAAAGATTTGTTGAAACTAGAACTACTAGGTTCATTTAAAATGATGAAGTTAGTGGGATTGAAGCACCATGAAATGTGAAAATTCAAAAAGTTAGTGTATAAATTCATTTACTCTTTACATCTTCTAAAATTGTCATTTCTAAAACTACTGAACAATTTAACAATTATCAAGAACAATAAATGAATGATTACACACCCTAAAATGAAGATATTATTGATAAATTTATAATAGATGAACCACCATAAATAGTATTAAATTGTCTCAAAGACAACGCAAGTTTACTGTTTCAAATGATTATATGGCATAGATATAATAATTAGAATTTGACTTAAGAATTGATAATGATCCATTTTTATTTTCACATGCAATTGATAGTGGTAATTATAATAAATGGATAAATATCATGAAAAATGAACTAAATTTTATGAAACAAGATAAAGTTTGAGACCTTATTAAAATATTTAAATATTGGAAAAGAGACAAATATAAATGGATCTACAGGACCAAACAAGACTTAAATGGAAATATTGAATGATAAAAGATAATACTTGTTGCTAAAGATTTTACTAAAAAAAGGTTGCATTGACTATAAAAAGACCTTTTCACCGGTATCTAGAAAAGACTCATTTAAAATTATTATGACTTTGTTAGCTCATTATGACATAGAGTTACATCAAATGACAGTGAAAACTATCTTTCAAAATAGAAATTTAGATGAAAAAGTCTATATGGATCAAGAGGGGTTTTTAGTTGAAGAAAATAAGATATAGTATGTAAACTTAATAAATCAATATACATACTTAAACAAGCTTCCAAACAATAGTATCTCAAATTTAATGATACTATTTATTCCTTTAGATTTAAGAAAAACACTATTAACTAGTATATATATCTGAAGGTCAATGAAAGTATGTTTATGTTTTGAATTCTATATATTAATGATATATAGCTTGCAACTAATGATCTTGGTTTACTACACGAGAATAAAAAATTCTCTTTAATAATCTTGATATGAAAGATATAAGAGATAAAACTTATGTGATTGGGATAAAAATATTTTAGGATAGATCATAAGATTTGTTAAGAAATATATCAACAAAGTTTTAGAGAGATTTATAATCAATAAAAGTTGTTTTAGTTCATAAATGAGATAAATTTAGTTTTATCCAATGATAAAGAATGAATTGGAACCTAAATAAATGGAAGGAATTCCTTATGCATTAGTTATTAGAAGTTTGATGTATGTTCAAACTTGTACCAAGCTAGACATTAACTTTGTTGCTGGAATGCTAGGTATGCACCAAAGTAATTTAGGTTTAGATCACTGCAAGACAATGAAAAAAGTACTGAGATACTTGCAAGGAAAAAACAATTACATGTTCACTTACAAAAATTTTAATTATCTTGAGATGCTTGGATATTTAGATTCAGATTTTGCTACATATGGATATTATAAAAATCCACATTATGATATTTGTTCCTTTAAGTTGGAAGAGAAATCTTATGAGAGAATGTGAAATAGTCTATTATTGTTGCATTTATTATGGAAGATGAATTTGTGGAATGCTTTGAAGTCACAATTCAAGTGAATTGGCTACAAAAATTTATTTTAAGACTTGGAGTAGTTGACAATTATGCCAAGTCATTGAGAATTTATTATGATAGTTTTATAGATGTCTTTTTTAGAAAGAGAAAATTATTGAAATGATGAAAGACACATGAAATTGAAATACTTTGTCGTTAAAGAAAGAGTTCAGAAACAAAAAGACTAGTACTGTAGTACATGGAAGGGACTATGTTAAATTGATGATGTATTATGCAATCAATGTATGTAAGGTTTGACGTTACTCTATGAGCATTATGTTAATATATTTATTAAATCATGAAAAAGGATAATGTTATGTAATCCAAGTGTGAGCATGTAAGATGTGGCTTACATGAATGAGATAATAAGCTTTTAAATGGTTTAATAAATATTAATGTTGAAATTATCCTTGTGCTCGCTCCATTCACATGGCGCATGAAGAGGTATTTAGAGGCCTAAATAGTGGCTTCTAAGACAACATTTGAATTGTCTTGACAGCCCCATCATCCCTAAGTTGTGGCTTACTTACTTTCAATTTAACGTCGATGGCCTTTAATTTTTTTTTCTTTTCTCTCTCCTTGATTCTCATGTCTTACCTTTCAAATTTTCAAAATAGCCTTTCAATTTATTTATTTTTCAATTTCATTATCTTTAATTTTTTATATGTTAGATTTGATTTCTATTTTTTTTATTGTTATTTGTTTTATTTGAGTTAATTTTTAGAATTATTTTTTTTACAATTTCATCTTCCTTTAGTTTTTTTTTTCCTATCAGATTTGATTCTCATTCTTTTAATTGTAATTTTTTTACTTTGATTTTTTTTTAAATTGATGTTTTTTTTTTCGGTTTCATTCTTTAACGTTAAAGTAGTGGAAAGTAAGCTTTTTAATTGAGTCAGAGTCTAGAATTTCACAAGTTATGAGTTTAAAAGATTAACCCTAATTTAGGAGATTCGTATGGTTTGCTTTTTTTTTTTTAATATTATTTTTTTCAATTCTATCCTTCATTATTTGTTTAATTGGTGATTCTAAAAATGACCTAGTTTATCTTTGATGTTTTATTTGTCATTCTTTGTTAAATTTATTTTTTAAAAAGAATTTATTTTTGTTTTTGAATGAGATTAAATTAATTGATTAAATATAAGTAATGAGATATTCACTTCATAATATTTTGTTTGGTTTGTTTTTCTAGTCGTTGCTCTGATGACGTGTACGACCTCTTTTAGTGTCGTCGTGCAGTCTTTCATAGTGGCATTAGAAATATCTTAGCAAGTTTTTTCTAGTAGTGGAATGGTGTCCACAGCTACATAACAGTGAGTCTTTAACATGTTTTTCTTTCTATGCTTTTGTGTATGATATTGATATCTTATTTTTTTATAGTTAATTATTGTTATTTTTTTAATATTTTATCGTCCATGCCTCTTTTTCATTCATATTATTAAATTAGCTTAACTTATGGAACTCAATTAAATTAATAACTTAGCTATATCTTAGATTTTTTTTAAAAATTTAGCCCGAACATCCTTTATCTATGTTAGAAATTTTTTTATCCATCCCGTGATACAAGACAAGCCACCTATCTAATACTATTCTAAAAATACATGTTACCAGGGCCCTTATATTATTATGTCAAAAGCTCTTTAAAATCGACGAAACTCTTGTCTCGAATAGAGTAATCTAGGCACGGAATTAAATAATAGGTTAAATTATTTTTTCTTTATTTTTTTTAATAATTAAGCTACTCATGATAGTTTCACAATTTGGAACAATTTGGAACTAAGATAACATTCTGCTTTTTGTCAAATGACATAAAAATTTATCTGGTTAGTCAAATAAGTTATGCATTTTGCACTATGCTCCACGTATAATTATGTTTTAAATTTTGATTTATAGAAACTAAAATAATATATTTTTCATTCATAGAGACCATGCATGCAAAAATTCATTTTATAACAGTTTTAACCAAACATGTATTTTTTTTCAAAATCATTACTAATGTTTTTTAAAAAAAACTATTTTTTTTAATCCACAATCCCAAAAGTTACCATAATACCAAACACACATTTAATCTTTAACTCATAACAAGATAAATTAGCCAACCACACTCAAGCAAGTATACATGGGGTGTTTGAGAGTGTGACAGCGGTTGCAATATTTTAAAGTGTTTTTCGTTCGGAAATACATCAAAATAATTTTTTTTAAAAATAATTTTTGATATCAGCACATTAAATCAATCATAAAATATAAAAAATAATTAATTTTAAATAAAAAATTTAAAAATTTATTGAAACACTGGTTGGAACTCAGTTTTAAACGACTCCTGACAAAAAAATATTTTTATTTTATGATATCTTTTAGGTTTAAAACCTAAAAGAACTGTTAGACTCCTCTCAAATTAGGGATAATATGATATAAATGTTAGAAATATTCAGACTTGATTTGGACTTCAATGGTTAAAATCTCATTCATCTAATTATTGGATGGTTAAATTTTTTATTTATAAATTTGTAATTACTTTTTTGAAAAAAATTAATAAAAGTTATTCCTAACATGAGAAGACTCAAATCCGAAAAAAACATATAAGAAATCCTATGAATAATCTGTAATTACTTTTTCATGATTTGTCTCAAAGCAAATCAACTAAAAGTTAGAAAACTCGAACTAAATATCTTTTCAGCGCAGATTCTGAAATCAGACGCTGTTGAGTGGGGGAAGCGGAACCAACCAGAGTTGCTCTACTATGAATTGATGCGACTACAGGACGGAACAATGAATCATATCAAAAGGACTAAAGCGTGATTCTTTCACCGGCAAATAAAACAATGACATTTCTTTGTTGTTATAAGCTATTAAAACACATGGTCCCACAACCCACGTGTCGTGATTGAATTTATGATATGATGCCTGTACGAATTTTATAGCACAAAAGAGATGACTTTTTTTTTTTTACACAATAAATTTTTTTTAGTAAACTAATATAATTAAAAATAATAATTGGGAATTTAGTATTCTTTAATGACCAGTAGATGTCATTTGCGACTTGTTTCAAATTAAAACTCAATTTCTTTCTCTTAGTTTTTTTTCCTCCTCTCTCTTCACCGTTCATTCCCTCTTAACCCCTCTCATTATCAGCCTATCTCTTTCTCTCTCTACCACAAAAAAAATCCTCTAGCAGCCTTAAAACAATCCTCTCTCTAAAAAATACTCATCTCTCTCTCTAGTTTTACTCGCAGCATCCATACTTTCTCTCTCTACCAGTGACGATTGTTGATTTTTCCGGCCAAACTAGCTACCACAGTCATCCTCACCACCCATATTTCACTTTTAGAGTATATTAAAAACTTCCCCTCAATTAATTTAATGTAATTTATGTTTAATTAGTGTTACTTTGATTTTATTGAATGTTAGAGTTTTGAATTAGAAATTAGATTAATTAGATGTAATTATGTTATTTTGTTTAATTATCAATTATTTTAGGTTGTTGTTGATTGTGAATTAACAAAATTATATGTTTGAAATGTTAGTGTTGATTTAGGTTAAATTATTGACTAGGTTAACTAGATATATTTTTAGTTGATAGTTTGGTTATTTTGTTAAATAATCAATGTTATTTTGTTGTTGTTGATTGTGAATTAAAAAGATTATGTAATGAGATAGTTAGTATTGATTTAGGTTAAATTATGAATTATATTAAATTTTGTATAAAATAATAATACTAGCTATGAAGTACATGAATTTGTTTGATAATTTTGTTATGGTACCATAATTTGATGAATATAGATGTTCACTGATTAATTTAAGTTTTGTTGATAATTGATGCTGATTAATAAAATATAATTGTGTTTTATTGTGTCGTTTGACATAATGTCTGTTAATTTAGGAATATTATACTTTCATAGTGGTATCACTGTCAATACCGACAATGATTTCACTTCTAATGGAGGAAGCTATGAATTCCTAACTGCTACATCAAACATGTCCCTTAACGAATTATCAAGAATGCTGGGTGATCGACTTGGCTAGAATATGTTTGAAATAGAAGTTGAAATTACTTAGAGGATGTTGGAAACCGGGGTTAGTCAAGCTTGTTATTTTGGTGTACCAATTTATAGTGACGAGAGTGTGAATTCAATGTTTAGGTTTGCTAGGATTAATGAGATTAATATGCTGGAGCTCTACTTAAGTAGCGGACCTAGACGAGGACACTCTTCTAGTAGGGAGTTGGCCCGGTTTCCAAGTAGCTCTCACATATCTATACAGGCATCACGAGCAGAAGATCCATCTAAGTTAAGTGATAATCATAGTAGACAAGTGTCGGTGCTGGAAATTGTTAATATGAGACCTCAATTAGGTATGACATCTAAATTTGAGGTTGTTAATGCGGATGAGCAATATGAATGCAATGATTAGGTTGGTAGTTGTAGGCATTTAGGCTTATTAATTGATGAATTAGAGGATAGGAAAAGATTCAGAAACAAGTTTGAATGGTATAGTGCAGTAATGCGATGGCATATAACAAATGCTTTGTAGTTCAAGGTCCATCTTTCAACAAAGTCCTACATTCAGTTGTAGTATGTTCAAGAACCAGTTTGTAGATGATATTTATGTGCTGGGTATCACCAAAGGTTTGATTCATGAGAAATTTCTAAATTGAAAAGGCCACACATATGTCGTAATTCTCTTATTTTGCAATGCCATCATCAGATTGACTCAGATCTAATTATTGAGGTGATGTTGACAATTATGAAAAGAGAGTTAAGTACGAGTATTGAAATGATTCATGGTACTGTAGAGAGGGATTATAGGCATAATATCTCTTATTGAAAGGCGTGGATGACCAAACAAAAAATATTGGAAAGGATATTTGGTACACGAAAAGTCATTTAAAAACCTACCTAGTATACTGGCCATCGGAGACTCAAATCCAAGAACAATTGTCACTTAGGATTATAAAAATGGTTGATAGGAATAAGGCAACATTTGGGAGAGCATTTTAGGTATTTGGTACTTCAGTTGATGAGTTTCAATATTGTCATCTCTAATTAGTATTAACGGTACTCACCTTTATGGTAAGTATAAAGCTAAGTTATTGGCTACAGTTGCTTATGATACGAATAATGAAGTTTATTCGTTGTATTTTGCTATTGTGGAAGAAGAGATGAACAATAATTGGAGTTAGTTTTTGGATTTACTTTGTTGATATGTGATTGAGGGATAGACCGTGTGTATTATATCAGATAGACATGCAATAATAAAGAGTTTCATGGCACAGATTTTTCCTAAGCCTATTCGATATCATCGATATTGTTCATGACACTTTAGAGTAACTTCAACACAAAGTTAAAAAATATTGCCTTGAAATATATGTTGCATAGGATGTGTGTAAATCCTTCTAAACATTAATTTGACATTTTATATGAGGAGTTAATGGATACAGATGATGCGATCAGAGCATGACTAGATGCTGAACCTAAAGAAAAGTGAGCATTCTCTTATGATTATAGTGGTCATCATTATGGCAAGTTGACCATGAACTTGTCGGAGGTTTTTAATAATGTTTTAAAAACTATCCGTCGCTTGCTTATTTTAGCTATAGTGCAAATAATGTTTTTAGGTGTAATATATTTTTTTTTGTGGACTGTAGAGAAAAAAGTTGAAGAATTGTTTAGTCGTGATGTGTTATGGCCTCAAAAAGTTCTAGCTGAAATACTTGCTGACACGACAACTTCAAGATCACACCTGATATCTCCTTTTGATCTTAGAGGCGGTATATTTCAGTCTAAGATACCTCCAATAGCTGGTGGTACAAGAGAAGTGCGAGAAACCATTAATATTAGTGAAGCAACTTGTACTTATATTTCAGTCCTATGCTATTAATATAAATTGAATGTAAAAATATATACTTACTTTGTGGTTTGTCTTGTCAGATGGTGTGGAGCTAGACATTTCACAGTAAAGCCCACTCATGTCCACGAGTTTTATCAGGATGCGTTGGACGCACAACAGCCGCATCAGGTATATATTACAAATGTATTTAACTTTTTGTTATTTCAAACTTAATTAGTTAGTTTCAATTGATTATTTGAGATAATTTTTTTATATTATCTGATAGGTTATATGAATATTATTTATAGAGGACTTGATACTTTCAGCTTTGCATATATGACGTGAGGGATCATATCTATTTTGACTCTTTGTAAATCAGTCCTAATTAGGTTAGGAGTTCTCATGATTAGCACCATGATTTCTTGTTATAAAAATATAAATTTAATTAGATCCCCAACAAAAAAAATATTAGTAGAAAATTTTAGGAATCTTATTAGGAATTTTTTAGTGAATATTTTGGTCCACAACCACCACATGTGTCCCACACACCATCATTAAAAAGAGAGATGATGCATCATTCAAGAATGAAACAACACGTTGTTCGACCTAAATAAGAATGGCACCATGTTTGTCATTCAACCTTGAATAAAAATGGCACTGCATTTTATATTCAGGATAGATGATGAATCATTCTTGTTGTGAACAACACATCATCTACACCAACCAGGTTTCATGATCGTAGTCCTCCCCATGGGTGGAATATGTGATGCACATATTGGCTTAGATGAATTTTGATAGCCTTGCAACTTTATTTGGTGAGAGGTTTTTAGGTCTTTTGATTCTAGTAGTGTGGTCAATTCTTAGAAATGAAATTTCTAAACCTAGGTTTGGGTTGCACACACCTTTATCTGACTGGAACAAAAAAGTTGACTTCAACCTCTAGAAACCCTGATTTTTAGGTTTTTACAAAATTCAATGAATTTTTTCTAACTTTGAAAGCTTATAACTTCTTCATTCATTGGCAAAAAAATATATATTAAATGCTGTTTTAAATCCTAACATGTCTACTTATAATGTTACTAATTATTTAATCTAATTCATTATGAAATATAAATAAATAAAATAATAAAGTATGCTTTATGAACATTGATTTCCAAAAAACATATAAAGCATTGATTATACTTCATCAATTATTCTAATTTGAAATTAGGCTTTTACAAAATTCAATGAATTTTTTCCAACTTTGTAAGCTTATAACTTCTTCATTCACTGGCCAAAAAACAATATATTAAATGTTGTTTTAAATCCTAACATGTGTACTTATAATGTTACTAATTATTTAATCTAGTTCATTATCAAATATAAATAAAAAAAAATCATAAAGTATGCTTTATGAAATTGATTTCCAAAAAAACAAATAAAGCATTCATGGTATTTCATCAATTATTCTAGAAAACAAGTTTTTAACGGTTAATACAAGCTAATAAACCGGAAAACAAGTAACTTAAGCTATGTTATTAATATTAAAAAACTAACATATGGATCAAAATCCATTTCATGTAAGAATTTCATATGATACCAAACATAATCATATGTTGTTAAACACTAACCA
Source organism: Populus trichocarpa (assembly GCF_000002775.5). Taxonomy (NCBI): domain Eukaryota; kingdom Viridiplantae; phylum Streptophyta; class Magnoliopsida; order Malpighiales; family Salicaceae; genus Populus; species Populus trichocarpa. The sequence continues at coordinate 5,700,638 of NC_037295.2, forward strand.
TACTTAATATTCATAGTCTAAATATACATGAATTGTAATATTCAATCAATTTGGTGATTAAAATGAACAAGTATCACCAAATGATTCATTAGAAGTACTAATTGGGCCTATTATAAGGCCTATAACTAAGAATATCAAAGAGGAATTTAATGGGCTAAATCAACATGCTTGGGGTTAAAAAGATGCAAATCTGCCAAACTGGACCTTTATATTTTTTTTGGCCTATATCTGAAGCTACAAGTACGATGTTTCTATGATTTTTGTTGGGATTGAAACTAGAAATCTCAAGATTTTATTTATATATTATAAGCCCAGTAAATCATCTCGACGAGAGAAATAATTTTTTTGAAGTCAGGTTTGAAATCTACTAGAAAACAAGAGAAGTTGGAAAATGACTGTTTACCATATGATTTATGGATTCTTATAAGGTAATGATTTAATTATATATGAAATCTGTATTTTGCAAGGATTTCTTATATAGCAACAATCCTTATTATCCAGGGACATTAGAGATAGTTTTGAGATTGTATTTCGTAATACAAAGTTTTATACTAATGAACATAACTTTTGATCTGATCGTTTGATAAAGCTGAACTATTTCCAAAAGATTCAAAAGGCATGTTTTATACAAGATTAAAATTCTATAGTAATCGCGGTTTGAAAAGGCCTTGCAATAAAGACCTAAAGCTAATTTGCGAGAATTGCATTATTTCCTAGTTGGTTTAGGATTCTTTATTCTATTTTATTTAGAATATTTTTTCAGCCTTGTTTAGGATGTTTTACATGGTGTAAATAGTTTTATTTAACTTGTATTTTCTTGAGACTTGGTTTTATTTTAGAATAAAATTATGTATGCGAGGTTACTTATACTTTTGGTTTTTCGTCGAACTCTTCAGGACTTATTAAAGATTAACTATCTTCGTGATATTCTTTCTTATACTTCCAATTCTTGATTTATTATAGTCAAAGGATTAGAGTCTTTCATCCAATAACTTCATTTTCTTGGTTCATGCAATCATTGGGTCAAGTTTTTTTTTTTTTTTTTATCAATTTGATTTTACTTTTTGTTTGTTATTTTCTATCTTGATCGTGGGTTCTAGGGTTCTTACCCTTCAGGTTCGCATCAGTTGGTATCAGAACAAATATCTAAAATCAAATTTTATCTTTCTATCTATCTATCTTTAATTTTCCGCGTTATTTGTTCGTTGTTTTAATTCTTAAATTTGTGATAGCTTTATATAAAAAAAAAGAACAAAAGTTTATGTCAAATTTGCCTACTGCCAAATCAATATATTTAATAAAAAAGGACAAAAAACTTGGTTTATTTCAGAATAATATTATATGCATGTGAGGTTACTTATACTTTTGGATTTTCATTAAACTCTTTAGGATTTATTATAGATTAACTATCTTTGTGGTATTAGTTTTTTATACTCTTAGTTGTTGATTCATTAAAATCAAATGGTTGAGGTCTTTCATAAAATAATTTCGGCTCTTTAGTTTAAGGTAATCACTAGGTCATGTTTTTATCTTGAATTTAATTTTAGCTTTCTTGGGTTATTTTTATTTTATTTATAGGTTCAAGCGTTCTTACCCTCTGATTTCATATTAGTTGGTATCGGAGCTTATTGCACGATTAACTTGAGATTTCAATATAAATTCTGCCAAGTTGGTTGGTTTTATTAGTAGGTGTTATTTGGTGAAATCTTGATTTTAAGTTTGATATTAGTTTTTTTTTTAAATTTGGGTTTGATCAATGTGTAATTATTTGTTTACAATTAAATATGAAAATGAAAATAAAATTTTAAAACTGAATCTATAAAACCCAAAAACTAAGTGTAGACTCAAACAATCCGTTCGCATCACTTGGCTTAATAATGTAAGCTACAAAGGAGTATATAAATCATAAAAACTAAATAATTTCTAAAAATCAAAATCAAGATTTAACCAATAAAGCTAAGTATCTTATTCTAACGTATGATTTTTGAATACCTAGCCAGTTATTGCACTGTCAAGAAGACTCCCTTCTAGCACAGAAAATATAACAAATGGCATGCAAACAATCTCAATTTGTGGGGCCAACCTATAAGCCATCAGGTCCTAACCGTGCAATAGAATAAAATTAACTTCGATTAGTAAAAAACAATTTACATTTTGTTGTTCAGTTTTGGCCAAAATTAATGCTTTTCCATTCTGCGTAGAGAGATAAAAATACTGTCCTTGGATTGTATTCATGTGTCCATGCTGAATAAGCATTCAATAATTTCTCTAGCTGTGTCTTTATAGCATGGAATTCATGTGCCCGCGTTTCAACGCGTGAGGCCTAATTATTGTTTTTTGTGCAAATCTGTAAAAAAGAACATAAAAAAAAGTTCACGAAAAATCTGTAAGTACAATAATTAGAATCTAGCAGATTTGAGATATCTGATGGTTTGAAAACGCGATCCAATCGGATTTAAAATATCTCATCAAGGTCTAATTATAGTTTAATTTTATGATTTGAAAAATTATAAGAATAAAACTTGAAATTGAAATACCAATAACTAAAAGGTTAAAGTTAAAATTTTTAAGAGAATAAAAAAAAAAAAAATCCATCGGCGAGAAACTAAACCACCACTAGAGATACGCATCGCACCAACATAAAGACAATAAAATGAAACTTCCAACAATATGATGAAAGAGATTTTATGGATGTCAAGAGATACTGTACAGGTTGTCTAAAAGGCGCGGACGCCTTCTACGTATTTTTGAGTGCACCAAATATTTTTAGTTATTGGACTATATAATTTAAAAGAGAAAAGACTCATTTATCCCCTGTGAATTTTGTAATAACAAATAGATTCTATAAAAAAATTTTAATATCTTGATAGCTAGTGTTAAATTTTTTTTTGATACAAGAGTAAAAATATTATTACACTAGTCTAGTAAACAATACCGGATGCACAGCTACGCTCATTTTAACATGAATTGATAGGAAAATTAATGTCATTGTTCAATGTACTTTTGATACTCTTCAGTAAACATAAAATAAAGATAACAATATTGAGGGGTGTAGCTCAACTGGTCAGATTTTAAATATGCTTTCTAGAGATCATTAGTTTAAGTCCCTAAAACTTCAGGGCCACTAGAGATTTACGTAGTCGTTAGCTTCAGGGCATGTGAAATTAATTAAGATGTGCGCAAATTGATCCGGACACTCATGTTAATAATAATAAAAAAAAAACAAGGGTAACATATACAGCTACCTGTGGAGATGATGTAAATGACACACAGTTAAGCAAAATTGAGTTTTAGTGCCATTTTCCTACAAAATTTATTTGCAATATTTTATACAGCGTAAGGTTAAAAGTTTAAAGTAATTGTTAAAAATCATTTGAGACTCTTAATCAATTTCTATTTTTTATAATTAAATATTGCATGAAATGAGCTCATTATTGATAATAGAGTTAATAATAATTTAGTCCATGTAGTTTAGTAAGAAAGTTAATTAGTCTTCATGGTTTCAAAAATTGTTATTTAATCCTTATGTTCTTATATTCATTTATAACTTAATCCTTTTCATCCAATTAATGTTCATTTCATTTTGATTTTTTATTTAAAGAAATATAAAGGGTAGAACACAAGTATATAGGATAAAAAGTTTAATGAAAATATAAAGATTTTTTTTTAAAAAATACTATTAAATTAAACATGGTCATAATTTATGAGAGGACTATTTAATTATTTTGACACCAAATGGATTAATTTATTTATTTTGATATACTACATAGACTAAATTATAATTAATTCTTAATACAATTGACTTTTATTTGAATATTGATTATTTCGCCCTAATAAAAAAAGAAAAAAGAAAATGAACTCGAATAATTGAATTTCAAAATGTTTTAATGGATGTTTTGAAGTACTTGTTAGCTTCTGTCTTATGGATGATATTATTCCCACTCCATTGTTTGTTAATCCGACTCCATAGTCCACTTTTATTACTTACATAGAACAAAAAACCCCTAATTATACTTTTCACAGATGATAGTAATTAGATTTGGTATTTCACAAATGATAACATTAAATATTTGTATTGCATTTACAACTAAAAATTTATTTAATAGAGAATATTTATTTTATAACTACATAATAACTTGATAAATTAATACTTAATAAGTTAATAACTTTGATTAAATAATATTTTTAGTCGGTCTCAACTTCGAATCAATGTAGTAAATTAATAATTTGCTAAAGTTATAAGATAATATATTTTGAAAAAAAACATATAAGTCCCACTTGATATATAAATTAATAATATTTTTATATATTAAAATTATATATATACATGACTTAATTAGGATGTATTTGTTAAATATGACTTTAATATTACTTGTATCAAGTTGATATTTCATTGAACTTCATCTTTAATTTTTCTTAGTGAATTAAAAAGTTTCGTGTAGTGTTCTTTGTAAGAAATTATGATATTGTATGGTTTTTTTTGCAAATTTTTTGCTCGACTTAAGAAGTATATTAATTAAATATACATCAAATTTAATTAATTTAGTTTGTTGCTAAAATGGATAAATCCATGATTTGTATTTAATAAGATTAATTGCATTGATGAATTGTTTTTGGTTAAACCAATACATTGAATAATGATAATTCATAATTCAAGAATTAGATAATATACATATAATCACAATAAATAATATATTATAAGTTCAATGTTTTAAGAAAAAAAAATACCTTGATAAATTATTTTTTTATTAATTAATATATAAATTAATAAATTTTCATGATCCTAAGAGAATCAATTTATAAAGGTTTAAGCGTAGGATATTCAAATTTCACATCATTAATAATTCAAAATAAAATTGTTGTCATATACTATATTTTTCTTGTTAAATATTTTTTTGTGTTTTTAAATGTGGTCTATCAATAAATATTTATTGCCAAAAATACAATAGAGTAATTCTAATTCTGAAAACTTTAATTTTATATACTTCTGGTTTTTTTATTTGAATTAAATTTAAATTTTAATAATTAAAAAGAGTATTTCTATAAAATTTGAAATACAAGCCGATGGTGCAAAAATAGCTTAGCACTCAGCCTGTTTTGAACCACTAGCGTACGCACCATCGCTTTATGGAGCCACACCAGCTTGTCATTCCCATCTTGACTTGAAGACAGTACAGCTGCAAGCACTGACATGATAAGGCGACTTTCCTCCTGGCTCTCCCATGGCTGAAGTCTTCTTCGCCATGCCAGCTTCCATGACTAAGCCGATTCATCCCACAATATTCTCATGATATCTGAAACTAGGGTTTATTGGTGCTGGGTAAGTTGAATATTGAGATTCCATTACAGAAAGAAGGATTATATTTAAACAGCATAAAATCCTTCCACGCCGAGGCTTCATTTCCATTGCTCTCCAAATCCACTTAAATAGGAGTGCTTTGTTTTTGCTGATGAGTGAACCTAATCCAGTGGCACCTTAATGCTTTGGTTTTGAGAGAGTATTCCAACCCGATCGAGACCAGCAGTGTCATGCTCCAGAGCCCCTCAGCACGGAAGTGCTCAGCCACAGTAAGTCCACTGATCAGATCAACACGAGAACGAGGACCTGGAGGTTCATTCATTTGAGCGTACACGAGCTCATTTGCTCCCAGCCTGCTGATCTTCTACATTGTGCTTCTGTACTTTATAGTTTGTTTAATACGGTCTGCTTGATTTATAAGAGGGCCGAATTGTAATTTCCTAATTTCCTTTTATCTTGATTTAAAAAATAAGTAAAAATAAATCAAAAGTTAAAAAAAAACTACTAGAAAATAGCAAACTATCAATGAAATACTCGTACTTTTTAGAGCCTGATTCCGTTGGAAGTAGAATTATTGATAGAATATCGGATTGAAAAATATCATCGGAAAATATATTGTTGGTAATTTCCATCCTGTAAGTTAATATTTTTTTAAAAATATAATCACTGATGAATTTACTGATAAAATTATTATGCCAAACAAAAACATCTACTGGCAATAATTCTGTTTATAAATCCATCGGTGATTAAGGTATATTACTAACGAAATTAATCCATCAAAGAATTATAATTAAATTTATGTTACTAATGGAATAAACTGATGATAAATCCATTGGTCATTATATATATATTATCGACAAAATTAGTCCATCAAAGAATTATATTTATATGTATGTTACCGACGGAATAAATTGATGATAATTTTTTCGGTATTATATATAATTATTTAAAATAAATTAAAACAAACAACAAAATTAAAACATAATTAAATTAAAATAAAAAATAAAAATAAAATTGAATTAAATTAAAATTAAAAATCAAATTTATATTATGAATTTAAAAAATATTTTTAAATACAATTTATCTATCTATCTATATATGTAACAGAAGCGGAAAGAAGAGATAAAGACAGATCTTCACCGAAACCAGGAGGGCGATAAGGTGGAGCATAGGTATCAGTGAGAGTTGCCAACAATTGCTTGAGGACATTCACTTTATCCCTTAGTTTGGCTGTCTCAACCATAAGATGGGTTGTCTTCGCTTGAACTTGTTCTCGTATGATCGCTTGGATGACTGATGATTGCTAACTCAATCCTGATTGTGAGGTCCTAACTATCAAGACACTACGACCCGCCTGCATATCCTCGCCCGTAACGTTAGAGATACCGTAAACTCGATTTCTATCGGGTCCACCGGTAAACCCAACCTCCAACCACAAATCCAGATTGAGTTAGATCGTGTTCGTATTGATTAGTACTTCAAATTGTATTTTTATCAAGGTTTTATATCATCATTTTGCACTTGAAGTATCAATAACTCCTTAACTAAAGTATGTTTTATAATAATAAGTCTGATACTATAAGATACCTTTAATTTGTGGTAACTGTTCATCTTAAATGCAGGCCTATCACATAAATGGAAGGATTGATTGATGAGTTTAAGTATTGAAACTGAAAGGACAAAGAGAGGGCCAAACTTAGAAAAGAGATGTTGGTTCAGTCCAAACTGGAACACTGTTCGATCATCGGGTCATATCTGGAGCTATAGATCTTGGATTTAGGTCTGATTTATATGGATGGAAAGCTACGACATAGGCCTAAAACTTTCATGGGGAGTCTAAGATTTAAAAAGGCTGTTTTCATGTCCAAATTATAGCAACAACGGAGAAGTCCGAATCTGTTCTGCAGCCCAGACACTGTTCAGTGTTCAGCCCATATCTGGAGTTCTAGAAGTCCAAATGACCTCAACGTTTTTTTCTGGAAAGCTGAGACAATTTCCTAGAACTTTCATGATTTAAGTCTGTTCAAATTATGACGTTATCAATGACGTTTTTGGCATACAAAAAGATAAGAATTGTTACCAAGTCAAGATGTGGCCACTCACTCAACAATTAGTCAACAAATCAATAATTCTGAATTTTGGCCTATAAAAGGAGGCATTTGCCATGTATTTAGGTATCTTGATTTTCAGATTAAGATCATGCTCTTGCTCTCTCTTTATTTTGTAATGCTTAAATTTTGCTTATATTAATCTCTTGCTTATGCTTTTAATTTCCTTTCCTTGTTTATCTATGTTTCTCTCTTTCATTATGTTTAGCTAAGTTTATCATGTCAAGGTGAAAAGGTTACACTAATAGTGTAAGAATAAGTATAATAGAAACTCAACATGGACCTTAATGTTTGATACTAACATGTTTTATATTTTTTATTTTGTTCACTTTTAATACTTTGCTTGTTAAATGGTTAATCTAGATTTATGTTGTATAACCCTTGGTACAACAAATACTTGGCACTTTCATAGCTCAAACTGTATGGTATAACCGACACCTGTGCTATGAAAGAAACTTGATTTGTTGTTAACATAAGTTATAATCATGAATGTCTGACAATATTTACAAGTATTAGCATTATTCGAATAAGATAACTAATGTAATCATGTTAACAATTTACAATCCGATTGGAACCTCCTTTGTGTGTGGTTTTCAGTTGAATAATAAGAGTTTATACTATACTTGTTTGAAATACTATTAGCGGATCATCTAACCTTGACAATTGTTTTTATCATTGTTTAATCCTTACATTAATCTTCCATCTCAAAGTCCTCTTTAACTTCTTCTTACTATTAGTACTACTACTATATTATTATTATTATTATTATTGTGATTGTTGTTGTTATTGTATTATTGTTATTTATAATTTATACAATTAACCTCCCTGTGGTTCGACCCCAGTCTTGCCGGGTTATTTATTACTTCGACACTCCTACACTTGGGAGAAGACATCAACTCTTTGGTCGTGTCATGTATCTCTCATGTAATCGAGTGTTATATGTTCTTAGAAAAAAAAAACAAGTCATCAAATAAGAAAAATAATAATTAAGAAAAAATTCAAATCCTACTTACCACAAACTTCTCGGCATGGCTATCCACGAGTTGTTGCACATTTTTCTGTTTATCCTCCTTTCATATATGAGTTTCAACAAAAAGCTCCATCAGTCTTAGATCGCACCTAAGCACTGCAACCTACAAAAGGAAGCTATTGTTAGTTAAATATTTTCATATAATACAAAAATTTTAAAAAATATCATATAAAACATAATCTTATCATTTGCTTTGCATGTGAAATGAACAGAATGTATATGCCGGTTTGCGTGGTTATGGAACCATGAATCTCCATGGTCCGGTTCTCCAAACCAGACTTTGACCACCGCAAGAAATGCTCCAACATCACCTGCTGGAGAAAAGCATCCCAGATACTCTCGTGAATTGCATAGGTTTGAAATCTCTCCACACTATCATGTCTTCACTACTTGGAAGGCCTTTATCTTTTGCATAATTCTTTGCTTTTTTCTGAGCATTGTACCAGAAATCTTGCAACCTAATTCATAAAAACAAATCGACTAAAATAATGAAAAAATGAAGTTTTAATATATTGTTTAAAAATATCACAATTTAAATTCAATCTTACCTAATGGTTATGTAATTCTCCCACACTTTCCTAGCCACGTTATTGTTAGCCTCTTCCTAATAAAATTTATCCTTACACGTCATTTTCATAAAATATTTTTTTATTAAAATTAAAAAAACTAATTGAATTAAATATTACAAAAATAATTGTTTATGTATAAACTAACCTTGAACTTTCTGAACCAAGCATCAATTATAGGCTTTCCATTCAAGATTTTTGAAAACTTGACTCCATTGAAATAAAGGCATTTTCATCGACGATTTCATCACCGATGTTATCGTGCGATCAACCTCAACATTTGTATACTTGGATTTCAATTCGTTCATTAAAATTAATTATTCAAATTTTATCCATTGTTGTTTAATTTTTTATCGTGTAGGAAAGAAAAACAAACTTAATTACATGTTGTGTTTAGACTTCCACTGAGAAATACTTCCTAATGTAAACATCCTGCTCAAATGGAAGACCCACTCTATTAGTCACACTTGTACTTGACAAGCCTGTGTCGAGAGAAGGTGCCTTCAGCATCTCATCATGGTTGGCACCTAACGACACTATCTGCTAAAAAATGACAGCATCTATCCTATACGAAAGCCTAACTAAAATTTTAAAACTTACAAAAACATATCAATAACTCATGCAGCAAACAAGTTAATTTTTATTTGTGTTGGTATATAGAAGGTGAAATAGGAAGCAAACAATATGAATATCGAAAAAACAAATCAAACTGTGATCTTATGCTTTGTTGATATGTCTTCTTCAACTTGACCCAATAATTATGTCTCAACATGGCTGGCCTCTGCTAGAATCACGCTGTTTCTATATATATAAATATTTCTTCTATTATAAAACCGTAAGTTATGGTGTAGTGGTGGAAAAATGGAAAGAAATTTGACCTATAAAGATACAAATATTTGATTAATTGGAGTTGATTTTTAGAAGCAATAATGGAGTGTCAAATTAAGGACTTTTAAGTCAGCAATAATGGAGTGCCACAGGAAGTGAACAAGTGAGTTCTGTTAGAACGGGATAAAGACAATTGATCGATGATTCGACATACCAACACATGAATTACTAGTAACAAATTGGCATTTCAAAGATTATTAAATTTTAATTTCGTTGTGCAAATATATAAAAGAGCTACGAATAAGGATTTATTGGAATTTTGACGAATCAAAATGAAGGCATGTATAGTTAAAGAAATACGCATCACAATCTTACACATGATGGCTTATATGGTAGTGGGTACAATGCCAGATTTCCTAGCCAATGATATATGAACCGTGTAACGAATTGCTTATTTCTCTTAACTTTTTTAACAGGGTTTAGTCCCAAACACAATTAACAACCTGTATGATGAGAGTGATTGGAAGGCTACATCATTCAATTATTATTATTTTGGTCGGAGCTGCTATCTTCGCTGGTGGAGAAGATGATGTCGCCGATGTTCTTTGGCCAGAGCTATTATTGTTGGATGGAGGTGGACCACTGAGGAAGTTGGTCGTGGTCAGCTAAAGGAGGAAGATGACAATGGCTTTTGTCTCAGTGGTTTACTAGTGTGGTCTTCTGAGTAGCTATTAGAGGAGAGGAAGAGAGGAGGATGGAGGGAAAAGGGAGGAGAAAGAGAGAGAGAAGGAGGGTTATGAAATTAGAGATTCTAGTATTTTATTGATTAGATTTATTCTCTAATGAAATTATCGATGATATTTCTATCGGTAAAAGTAATATGTCAATTATTATTGATTGTAAGTTGAATATTTAATAATTTTTATAGTCTGTTGGTAGTTTTGTCAGTAATTAGCACTAAGATATTTTGAGAACCCTCCAAAATTTTCCAATGACATTTCATTATGTTAGTAATTTCGTTAATGATTTGAATGTTTAGTGGCAAAGTCCTGTAACTTTTTTCTAAATCTCTGGAAATGTATGAAGGACTACATCTATCGGCAATTCTTTTGGTATTACACATGTCATCAGTATTTTTATCGGTATAAAATAGTGGCAAAATCCTGTAATTTTGTTCTAATTCTCTGAGGGATTAACTCAGTTGGTAATTCCATTGGTATTTTTATCGGTATAAAACTGTTTCTTTTCCCTAATATTTTTGTATTCCCTATCTATCTAACTTGCAAATACAGTAAAATCACAATACAGTAACACCAGTTATGTTTAATAACAAAACAATAAAATCACAACAATAAATGTTTCAATTGTGTTAACAATAATTCATTATAAAGCAACAACATATGAAAAAAAAATTACATTAATATCAATTTTATTACATATTGATGTTTTATATATAAAATAAGTTTGAAATCTTTTTAATCAAAATTGTCTTCTTCTTATTTAATTTCATCATCATCATGTCCATCATCATCTTCTTCAATGAATTGAAGCTCGTCGATCTCATCATCTTCATCGACTTATGTATGTCTACTAGTTTTTAATATATCTTTTAACTCCTCAACATCAACAAAAGTATTTTCACCGATATAAAAATTTGAATTTTCTTCTAAGTCAGTAAATAGAGCAACTCGATATGGATCACCTAACTCATCAAGTTGAAAGACATCATCTCCTATAGTTAATTCATCATTATCATCTTGAACAACTTGGACATGACCTCTAAGTTTGGTTTTCACAACTAACTCGTCAAGTTGAAAGACATCATCTCGTGCTGTTAATTCATCGTTAAAATCTTGAACAACTTGGACATGACTTCTAGGTTTGGTTTTCACAATGAATAACCAATCAACTTTAGAACGAGCATTTCTAAAGAAAAGAGCGTATGTGTTATAAACTTGTTGGCATTTCTTGATAAAAACAAAGACATAATCGATGTTGTGAAGTCTAGCCTTTGTATTACTTTTGACCAAACCTTGGCGAGGATCTACTATGATTCCTCTATTGGTGGTATCATACCAATAGTATTTGAATAAAAAGACTTTATTCTACTCGCTATGATATTGCAATTCAATCACATATTCTAACTTTCCATAATAATCAACTTTAAACTTGTTGCTACCCAAATTTTGACCCATGATTTTGATAAATTTTCAGAAAAAAACCAAAAATAGCAAAAAAAACAATGAAAACGCAAAAAAATGCATTTTTGATATATTTGCATCACTTTTAGCATTTTCAACGTCATCTCAGAAGAATTTAAATTTTCAAAAGTATTTTGAACGCGTTCAACTTTTAACGCGTTAATTTTACAATCATTGATTTTCCTTGTTAAGTCGACATTGATATTGCTCGTTTTCAAAAATACAAAAAAAAATAATCAAAATTGACAAAAAAATAAAGAAGTTGAGGGACCAATGTGTTTTGGGGACCAAGTCACTTTGCCTATAAATAGAGGTCATAACACACATAAGAGGGGGAGAAAATTTACAAGGGGACAATTTAGAGACAAAAAATTGAGGGCAAACAAAAAATCCTAACCTCCCACTCTAAAAAAAAAAAAAACTGGTGGCCACCCTCTGCTCAGTTTTTCTCTTCACGCCTTTGGCTTCTTGTCTTTCTAGCCGCCGCTCTTCCTCTCCAGAAGGCCGCCACCCCCGTTCTTGCACATAGACCTTCCCCCTTCCATTTTCTCCCTCACCAGAACTTGGCCAAAGTAGCTGGTCTCTTCCCATTTCCTAGAACCCGGCCATTACATCTCTCATAGATCTCCGCCCAGCAGACCACAGCCATCCCCATCTTCCCTTCCTCTCAGCGCCGTCCCTCTCCTCTCTCAGTCGACCCATCGGCCTCCCTCACCTGGCCGGCACCACAGACGCTCGGCCAAGACTGCCCCTCTACACACCACAGATCTGCCAGTCTTCAGCCTCCCGCAGCAAAGCCGACCCCGCAGCAACTCCTCCACGCACGGCTACACCCGCTAGCACTCCTTCCTCACCGCCAGGTCTGCCACCTGAAGAAGGAAAGAACAAAAAAGCAAGGGGAAAAAAGAAGACCGGGAGCAGATCTGAGAAGGAGAAAACAAAATAAAAAGCATTGCTTGTTGCATTTTCTTGGTTTTGCAGGTGATGTTACTTCCCACCGCCGGTGTAGAAGGAGAGAGGAGGAGAAAATGACTCAGATCCACCCATCTCTCAGGTTGTGCCCGCGGCGACGCATGGAAAAGACGCGCCGCCACTGTTCCAGTGGTTCAGAAGACTTCCCAGCAGTTTTCCCAGATTTTTAGGGGTTATTTTGTAATGTTTTACTTGTGTAATGTGTTGTTTGATTTATTTTGAAATTTTGTGATTTGTAACATGTAAATGTGGGTAAAAAATAATAATAAAAAAGAGAGGGGTGTGTGTTTGTATTTTTTTATATGTATGTTATTGAATTATAAAATAAAAAAGACCAAAAAATGAATTTAATGTTTTAATTTGTATATGGTCAAGTATCTGAAGGACAAATAAAATCATGTATTTCTCATGAAAATGTAAGAACATGTTTCTGCATATATTCAGGGATTTAATAATTGATTTATTAAAACCTTAGAATTTGGCTAATATTTTATTTTTTAAAATCACATCAAATCACGAAGCAGCTTACCTTAAGTAGGGTGTGTTAGGGGTGCTAATACCTTCCCTAGCCACAACCAGTCCCTTACCCTCGAATCTTTGACAAGACCAGTATATCTAGGTTTTCTAGTAGCCTTCAACCAAATACTAGGTGGCGACTCCCAAGAACAAGCAAACGAGCAAAAATCGCCATCAGACGCCGCGCGGGGGACGTGCGACAAAACTCATTAGAAGTTAATCCCTTAACACAAACTCCACTATTATAGGTTTTTCTACCTTGACCATACTCTTTAGTATGAAAGATATATTCATTGATAAAATACTCATTATAACACTTGACCATTCTTTTAGGATGTAAGCATAGTAAATTCAAATTACCATTAGCATTGCCTCCCATTTGATAAACCTGACACAAAATTACAACCATTAACATAGAAAATTAAATATTACAAGAGTTAAGAATTATTAAGTATTGCATACATGTGTTTTAAACCACGTGGAAAATTGTTCATCTTGTAATTAAAAAATTTGAGATTCAGTCAGATATGAATTTTAGGATATTAAATATTGATGATGTCACTCACCTATAAGTAATCATTTGATTTACCGGTTTATATGAGAGTATAAGAGAAAATTATTTAAAAATAACAATATGTTAATATTGTACTTACTATATATAAGGTCTCAATTCATTGTAGTTAAATATAACATAATTATGTGCATGCCTAAATTCGATTTCTGTCAAGTATCTTTCCCTCATTGTATTTTTGAATAAAGGTCATCTACCATCATCATATCTTGAAAAGCGGTTGATTCTTGTTAATATCAAGTGAGACTCAAAATAGTACAAGATAAATGTTGAAATCTCTTCAATAATATATGCCTCGTATGCCCCTTGTTTTTCATGTTTTTCTTAAGATTGAACAAGTAACTATATGGAATTAAATAGAGATTAAATAAAATAAATGTTTTAGATTTATTTAAAAAAAAGACAATATAAATTTACTTAGGATTCATATGTAATCCCTAACATCTTGAATGGATACAACCATTTATATTGGATAAGACCTCCACCTTTTTCCTTAAACGATAAATGTACAAGTAGATTCTCTATTAAGTCGAAAAAGGATGAAAGGAATATAATCTCAAGTTTGTAGATTGTCTAGATGACATTCATTTCAAGCTTTTCTATATGTTGGGTATGCAACTTGTTAGAGCATATATCTCTAAAAAAGTGACTAATCTTCGTGAGTGTATTCCATATCTCTTTTGGCGATAAATCCCTTTAGGCAAGTGGAATGAGTGTTTCTATAAACACATGACAATCACGACTCTCCATTCCATACAATATGAAATCCTTCAAATTCACTAATCTAGATGTGTTCAAAGCATATCCATCAGGAGAACACAAACTCTTAAGTCATTCATAGATAAGTAACTACACAATCTTGTCTAAAGCAAAACTAGCTTTGGGCTTTGCGACCTATTGCCCATCATAAACCAACTCTATATTTTTACAGTTACAAGACAAAGATATATTCATTTTAACCTTTATGTTGTCCTTTGTCTTCCCTTTCACATCTATCACTGTGTTAAAAATGTTTTCAAACACTTTTATTTTTATATGTATGACATACAGATTATGGTGAAATATATTAGTCTTCCAGACAAAGGAAGCTACTAAAAAAATACTTCACTTTACCCAATTGTGAGTCACACAAAAACCAAGAAACTTTTGCTTGCCAAATTAAAAACCAAACACAATGCCTTCTTATTGCGAGACCATATCATACAATTGTTCACCTAATGGTACCAATAGTACAATATCCTTGTATTATTAGGAAAATAATCCTCTCCAAATAAGAAGTTCACAAGTCAAAAGACAACAAATAACAAAATTTATATTGCATGTACTGACTTATATCACGATACCTTTTATAACTCTGATTGACCTAAAATTTTAACTCAATATAGACCATTATTTCTAGAAAATCCTGATATAATTTCATCTTGATCCAATAATTAGATTTATACTAGAATCCAAATTTCCTTGTTCAATCTTTTCTTGGATCGTATCATTGGGTAGCCCAACCTATTGTTCTTTGGTTAGGATTAGGCTTAAGCACATGCTATTGTGTCTAATTTATTTCAATTTTTATTTAGGTTTTATTATTATGCTTGATATTATTCTATTTTTTACTTCAATTTATTTTCAAGTAAACCTTTGGCCTAATTATTGGTTGTGTAGGGTTTGCTATTTATATGTGCTTATGTAACTTTTTAGGACATATTATTGATGAATTAAAGAAAATTTACAGAGTTGAAATTTTCCTTCCCCTTTCCATTCTCTCTTCTTTTCTTTTTCATCTCCTCTTCTTTTTATTCCCCAACTTCTTTTCTTTATCTTCCCGGTTCTTTGTTTCTCTTTTTTCTTCATTTTCCTTTTATTATTTCTTGAATTCTCTCTTGTCTTATGTCGTCTACTTTACAAATTTTTCATTCATTAGACACACCACGTCAAAGAGATATTTTTTTCATGGGAATAATCTGATTGACTTCAACTTTTGGCATCCTGAATAAGGGTAGATCATACAATGGAAGGCTTGACAAAATACTTTTAAGAGAGCACATTCTACCATTCATAGAAAGACTTTTTCCTTTCCAAGAATGCAACTAGTTTTTGATCTTCTCTAAGACTAATTTCCAAGTTTGAGAACTCTATAGATTCACCTTAAAAGGTAAATACAAATATTCAATAGCAAGCATGATGCAGGATAAGAAAAATTTAAAGAGAAAACAATAAGAGAAAGAAGAATCTAGGAAGAACAAGCCAAAAACACATCAAAGAGAGGAGGTAATTATACGTAATCTATAATGCAAGTCTAGTGTCCCCGCCAACTCTTTTAAGATTGGAAAAACTCAACCTCGTAGAGTGTAGTTCAAGACTACTTAGATAATACTTCTAAATATTAGGATCAAGATACTATGATATCTCTCTAATAGTCCAAGTACAATTTGAATTATGTCATTTTACCTATAAACTAGGATTCGTTAAATCTCATCATTCCTGATAAAATCAACTTATGCATGCTTAATAATATCAATATGTTGTTTTTATATCAAGGATAAGGATAATGAGTTGGGGGTTTAAGAGGATAATCATGGGTAGGTTGTTATCTATTATATATAACAAGGTCTTTTATATTCAAAGTGGAGCTAATGCCAAAGTGTAATGAAAAGTTAATGACATAAATATTTGAATCAATCATTTGTAACACTTTA
The DNA here is from genome assembly GCF_000002775.5 of Populus trichocarpa. Classification (NCBI taxonomy): domain Eukaryota; kingdom Viridiplantae; phylum Streptophyta; class Magnoliopsida; order Malpighiales; family Salicaceae; genus Populus; species Populus trichocarpa. The sequence continues at coordinate 5,717,422 of NC_037295.2, forward strand.
AATGGTCTAGTATTACTCATTTACACTTTTTTATTGGTTTTAAAAGGACATAGTTCAAGTCTAATCTATATTATGAAATAATCTTTAATATTAAATGCATCATGATAATTAGTTAAAATAGTTTAAAGTTTGTATTGTTCATTACTTACTTGAATTTATTTTGTAATCTCAATATGCAAATTATAAGCTCTAGATACAAAAACTCAGTTGAATTATACATCTTAATATGAGGGGTTATATGAAGAAGATCTACAAGTTTTCTAGGTTTGTAAACATGATCACTATATTACTAAAGGTATGGAATGAAACAAATACTATTCAAAACATGATTGGATATGGATTGGAGACAAACTAGTCAATTAGGATCATCTCCATCTTTCTTATCATGTATAAAAGGTAAGGGATTAGGGATATTAATATGTTACTCAAGATTTATTGCGTGCTAGATGTCAAGGGTGGGAGAAAAGGAATTAGGGTGTTCATGAGGATAAATGTCTTGAAACGTTTTCAACACCACACTTACCTCTTCAAATAGTTTTACTAAAACTTTTCTTGAAATTTTCTTTACAACTAAAATGGACATATTATATTCTCCCTTAACCTTTTTCTCTATCTTTTTTGGACTTAATATGTTATGTTCCTCTTCTTTCATATGCTCTTCATCTAGGTCATTAAAATCCTTTGGAATAGGTTCATACACTTGATCACAATATTCTTCTTCTTCATCTATATCATTATGTTTTTTTATGACTAGGGGTTTAATGGTATAGTTGGTTGAAATATAACAAAAACCTTAATATTTAGCACACAAAACCCTTGAACTCATCTTTGACACTTCATTGAGGACTCGTTTGTTCATATCTATAGTTAGGACTACTTAGGCTAGGTTCATGGGATGTAGCACTTAACAAAGGACTACTATTTCTAAATTGAAATCTAGCAGAGGTAATACAAGGGTCCTAAAATTTTGTTCATTGACTCTTAGTATCCAACTTATAGTCTTGCAGTAAGGTATCAACTTAGTTAATAGTAAAAACACCTTGAAACACAATTTTTATTTTAAAATTATCATTTAAATCCTTACATAACCTAGTTTAAGTCATGGCCTCATTCTTTTATACAAAATATCTCATCTGATTAAACTATGCCACATACTAATTAATAAGAGGTTTACCTTTCCTATTTAGATAATCTTCAACACTTTCTCAACCAAGTTGGGCAGTATTAATGAGCTTTATCTTAGCAAATCTAACTCTTTTATTTCTAGACTAGTTGGATCATTAAAAAAAATGATTCATTTCATGAATCCACCTATTAAAAATTCAAAGGTCATGATGATTGTCAAAAGTATAGTTCTTTATTTTATTAAATCTTATGCCTCGATCATGAGGGTTATCATGATTGAAGTAACCCAAATAGTAGTTTTATTAGTGGTGTCAATGGTGAAATTTTGTATAATGATTATTATTGTAATTTTTACTAGTCTTAGGGTGCCTTGTTTGGGAAATCTCTAGGGGTTAACTCTCTTATACATGTTGGTCATCTAGGTTTGTATAAGTTATGGTTTCTGTTGAATGGCTTTAAGGGGATCACTAAGGGTCGATTTCATGGAAACTATAGACTCATGATTGGATATTATACGACACCACACAAATGTGTGTAATATTATTCTAAAGATGTAATTAAGATCACTACAGTTCTTGTAAGTAATAAAACACATTACAAAAATAGCTGAAGGCTGATAAAAAGAAATATTAGTTATCCATGATTGATATAGAAGAGGAAAGAAGAATTTGGCCCCAATATATAGCATAGTATGAGGAAGAGAGAAGCGCTAGGAAAGCTGGTGAATCTGATATTAGAAACTACCAGAAAAGAGCTTAGTCTTCAAAAGTCAGATCATGGTATTGTAATCTAAGGTGAAAATCTAAAAGAAGGGTCTGAAAAAGTTAATAAGCCATTACTTTAAGATGAGGGAAGAGTTAATTAGGACTAAGACTATATTGACAGCTTTGTGGCTCAAATTAACTTTAAAATACCTGAGCTTTTCATTAAGAAGGAGGAGCTGCAAAGGGCAATTGTTCATTGGAGCATTGGAGAGCGGAGGTTGTTCCCATCATTGAAATCAGAGTGTGGGACCCCGCCCTACTCAGGTAGAACGATTGGAGACTATAATATGAGTGCTGGAAAGAAGCAATGAGGCTTTAGCAACCGGCAACGGAGTATTGATCACTGATAATACTTTGTTCCATGATAAGATACGACAAATAACAAAGTAGATTGAGTAAATAGCCTATCATGTTGAAAGGTTGCAGCAACAGGCCACCTAGATTGGAAATGTCGAGAATACTTAAGTGTCATCAATTCCTTTATTATAAACATAGCTAATAGAGGAGATGCTTTCTATAAGTAGTAATGTATAGGGCTTTTGAATTTTTAAAATTTTCAAATGATGTACAAACTCTTTTATTTATGAGAGGATGACACCTTATCTTTCTTTCTATTATGTTTTGGGATTTAATCATAATAAGAACTTAGCAAATGCTCCTTTACAATAATCAGTTAGACTAAAAAAATCTTGCCTAAGGAGTTATGAATCAGTTTGGAAAGGTAAATCCATATCCAATACACATTGACATAAATTGTCATATACATTATGAATTGTGAAACATAAGTCCCCGCCTAAAGTCTACTTCACCCAACCACGAAAAAGAATAGAGAACGAAGAGAGAGCTCATCTAGAATCACATTACTTCACCCAACCACGAAAAAGAATAGAGAACGAAGAGAGAGCTCATCTAGAATCATATTAACAAAAAGAGTTAGAATCTGTGAAGAACAAAGTTGCTCAAATGACCATTATACTCGATCAACATTTAAGATCCAAGAATAGGAAAAAGATATCTGCACAACCTCCTGTAGAAGCACCAATAGCTCACGTCCCTAATACATCTCAAAACTTGGGGGAAAATTCAGCAACTGAGCAGCAATTGTCCTCTTCCCCCCATCCAGCTAGCTCAAGCTTCAGTTGTTATGGATATAATTATTATAGGACCTTATTATGATATATCTATTGGTCCTATGAACCATGACAAATTGTCTGCTATAGAAGAGAGATTGAAAGCAGTTGAGGGGAATGATTTATTTGACCCTATACGAGTAGTTAAAAAATGTCTGGTGCCAAAGGATTTTAGAGTATCAGACTTTATCAAGTACAACAGACTGGAATGCTCGAACCCCAATCTTTGGTCATACTACAACAAGATGGATGAAATGATCTATAATGATAAAATGCTTATCTATTTCTTCCAAGATAGTCTCACAAGGTCTATCCTGTGTTGATACATGAGACTGGACAATACCAGGATTAAGAAATGAAAAGAATTGGTTGAGTCCTTCCTAAAGCAGTACAAATTTAACCTGGAAATTGCCTTCCATAAAACTAGTCTGATGACACTAGAGAAGGGAAACCAAGAGTCTGTGAGGGTATATGTGTAAAGATTATACAACATGTTGGTATAATTAAGATTTTTTTAAAAAGATACTGAGTATAACCTAGAGAAAGGTAACCAATATGAATTCCATGAGAGGAAGGAACATCACATTGGGGACTGCATTGAGTTTTTCCAAAAGGTTGTAAGAATGCTAACCCTAGAAGAATTGAGGATTAAAGCCATGAAAGGTAGTTATGAGGTAAGGATGATAGAAAGTCAAGAGAAATAGTTAGAGGTCTGTAGAGTCCAACAAATAGTTAATGGGCCACCCAAATTGATCTTGGGTAAACCTTCTTGTGCAAATATAGCAGATCATAATATGATGCCTTATGATTACAGTTGTACTTTTAACATCAAGACTCTTATTCCCTTGTTCCAAACTAAGATCAATAGGCTGACTCGAAATGGTTTTTGCTTCATGCCTAAAGAGCTAAGAAAAGCTAAAGGCAAGGAGGTGATCTTAACAAAGAACTTAAGGTTAACAAACCTGTGGTTGAGAAAGAGTCGAATGACTTCTTGAAGTTGATAAAGTATAGTGAATATTATATAGTAGATCAACTAAAGGAAACCTCATCCAGGATCTCCCTTATGTCCTTGATACTCAACTCTGAGACATACCAAAATGCCTTATAAAAAGTGCTGAATGAGGCTTATATACCCCAGGACATTATGTACAAAACTATGAAAGATGTAGTAGGGAGAATCCATGCGACCAATTACCTGTATTTTATAAAAGATGAGTTGGATGTTAGGGGAACTGGACATAACAAGCCCATGTATATCACTATTTGATGTAAAGATTGACTCATAGGTAAATTGCTCATTAATAATTGCTCGGCTCTTAATATGCTGCCAAAACATATGCTAAAAGAGACACATGTTATAAGAATATACATATCTTTTTGCCCAGTCCTATTAGGATATGTAGTGTTTGAATACATATACCGTAGTACATAAAGTACCACTTATAGAATAATGCAAACTAGTCAAACAATTTGTCATACTAGAAAGAACATTTTACTATAAGATTATGCTATTTGAGTTGAAAAATACAAAGGTCACATACTAGAGGGCCATGTTGACTCTATTTCATGATATGATGCACAAAGAAATTGAGGTGTATGTGGATTATATGATTCCCAAGTCCAAGAAAGTAAAGAGTTATGTCTTGGTTTTAAGAAAGTTATTCGAGAGATTAGAAAAGTACAAACTAAGGCCCAACCCTGCAAAATGTTTATTTGGAACTATGTTTGAAAAGTTACTAAGATTCATGGTAAGTGGTAGAGGGATAGAGGTGGATCCTAATAAAGGGAAGGTCATTCAATCTATGTCATCTCCTAAGATAGAGAAAAAGGTGTGATGATTCTTACAAAGGTTGAACTATATTGCTTGGTTCATATCCCAACTAATAACAACATGTGAATCTATCTTTCAACAATCAAGGAAAAAGAATCATGGAACTTAGAATAAGGAGTGTCAAGAAGCCTTCAGTAAAATCAAACAGTACTTACAGAACCCACCTTTTTTTATTCCTCATGTATCAGGAAGGCCTTTGATACTATATCTGACAATTACTAAAGTAGCTATAGGATGTGTGTTAGGCCAACATGATGAAACCAGAAAAGAATGAAGAGCCATATATTATCTGAGTAAAAAGTTCACAACGAGCTTAGATATATGGTGATAAAAAAAGTTAGGTTATGTGCTGGTATGGGTGGCAAAAAGATTATGGCATTATATGTTGTATCATACTACATGGTTGAATTCAAAGGGAGACCCTTTAAGGTATATCTGTGAGAAGCCCTATCTATTAAGTCGAATTGCCAAATGACAAGTTTTATTAGCAGAATACAATATAGTAAGGTATATCTATGAGAAGCCCTATCTATCAAGTCGAATTGCAAGATGACAAGTTTTGCTAGTAAAATACGACATAATGCATATGACGAGGAAAGTCGTGAAATGAAGCGTAATTGCCAACAATTCTATTGAAGATTATAAGCAATTGAATTTTGAATTTCCTGATAAAAATGTGTTGTTAATCGAGGAAGAAGAAAAGATGACAAATTGGAAGACCATATTTTGATGGGGAAATAAATGTATATGGTAATGAAGCTGGTATGATAATAATCTCTCCTGATAAAAAGCAGTATCCAGTTTTGGTTAAGCTGCAGTTTGAATGCACTAACAATACAACTAAGTATGAGGCTTGCATTTTTGGTTTAGAAGCTGGATTGGAGTTGAAAATAAGAAAGATAGATTTGTAACAAGTTTTTGATGGAATTTAATCCTAGAGTTTTGGTTTTGAATCAAAACCTATTTTGACAAAATTGTTATGTTTAAATGATAATCAAAGTGAATGGATGTTTGATTATTGATCCTTGTATGATTTCTAACAAATATGTGCTTTTTGTTTGATCTTATCTAGTATGATTTGGGTTTCATGTTGCTGGGTTGGGTCTGGGCATGTTGTCCATGTTCTTGGAAAGAACATTGCCTTAGACGCTTGATTCAAAACAGTTTTGATCCATTTCTTTGTATATAACCCTTCTTTATGCTTGATTAGAAAATAATTTATAACTTATTTACGTCAATAATAAGTTTTTGATGGAATTTAATCCTAGAGTTTTGGTTTTGACAAACACTTTCTTAGACCTGTTTTGGTAGTTTTATTATAAGGAAAAATAGGTTTTTGTCAAACAAAGCCAAGAAAATAATAATAATAAAACAATAAAAAAATATTTTTTTCTTTCATATGACCAAATTATAAAATTTTCTTTCATATTTTATTTTTTATAACAAAATTGTTTTTTATCATACTTTGAAAAAAAATACAAGAATCAATCAAATGGAATCATAACTAGTTTATGATTATCAAACTTTAAAAAAAATATTCTTTTTTCTTTCATATGACCAAATTATAAAATTTTCTTTCATATTTTATTTTTTATAAAAAAAATTGTTTTTTTATCATCCTTTGAAAAAACAATACAAGAATCAATCAAAGGGTATCATAACTAGTTTATGATTATCCGTTAGAACTTGGCTTACATTTCAAAAACACGAAAACAATTATTTTGTTTCTTTAAATAAATGAGATTATGAACTTGTATGTAAGACGTATTCCCGATATTAAAAAAAGAAAGTTCATTTTATTTTTTTATGTTTTTATATTACAATGATTAGGTTTTAACCTGATTAGATAAGGATCTCCTTATTGAGGAGGACTTTTCTTAAACTCTAGAGAGACCAACTGTTAGAAAACATGACAATACCTTATTTTATATTAGACAAATAAACAATGTAGCTTACCTCAGGTGAGGCGTACTAGGAGTGCTAATATCTTCTCTTTACGCAATCAGTCCCCTTATCCAGACTCAGAGACCAGTCAGGGTTCCCTAGCAACCAAAATACTAGGTGGTGATTTTTATTCCCTTTTCTTATTAATAGAGGAAAAGAATTCCTTATCCTTTTCATCTAATTCACCACCAAAGATCCTGATCTAGAAGGATGATCGCTGCAATGCTGCACACGTGCGACAGGGCTAATTGTTTCCTTGTATTATTTTGAAGATTTTACTTAGTTTTTTTGTTGTTTCAAGTATTAATTGAATCATAATATTTTAGTTTAGGTTTTTAAGTTCAGTTGAGTTTGTTTTGGCCGAAATTAAGTGTTTTATGTTTGTTTTAGTCATTAGGCTTGTGTTAGATGAAAACTTAATGGTTTGCAACCCAATATGGATCCATTAAAGTTAATTATCTTAGGACTATATAATGTTTTCCTTACTATGAATTTTAGTAGCCTTCAAATTAACAATATTATTATGTTTTCCTTGAAGCAAACATGTTCTTTGTTGTGACAAAGAAGAAATCCTGACTTATCAAGGTGTAACTGACCTTATGGCGTTAATTCACGAATTTCAATATCTTTGATTCTTAGTTATAGGTTAACTCTGGGTTAAGGTTCTCAAACCTGAGTTTTGAATTTCTTGTGGAAGTTTCATCTTCGTTGAGGGTTGTTTAACCACATGATCAAAAGGTCCACTTCACTTTCTGATTTCTCAATACTCTATCAATAGAACCAATCGAAGAAACTGGGCACGATGAAGGCTTGTTATTGTTGGGAATGATGATGGTCTAGTATGGTTAGGAACGATAATGGTATATTGCAGCTGATGTTGGGAGGATATAATGGATTGGTGGAGCTACTAATGGATCTATCATTGGAGTTAATAGAGAGTGAGAGAGGAGGTTGTTGTCCTGTTGTTTTTTCCTTTTTTTTTTAGATTTGTTCTTTTTATTTTTCTTGCTCTTTTCTTTCTCTTTTACATATTTTGTTTTTCATCTTTCTCTTTTTTTTAAAAAAAAAAACTTTCTTTCTCTTAATCTTTCTTTCTAAACAAAATTTTATCTCTTGTTTTTCTCTCTTTTCTTTCACTATATATTTTTATCTATCAAATATTTCTCTCATTTCTTCTCTCTTTTGCTCCCCTTTTTTTTTCTGTAAAAATCTCCCCCAATTTCTTTCTTCATATTACCTTGTTATATTAGTTAATATTCTATATTTTATTCCTTATTCTCTCTCATCTTATCATTTTAAAATTGCTTGGGGAAGGGGTTTGCAATGTTCACATTGGTTCTCTATCCTCTCCTCAATTATTGTTTTTAAAATGGTATTATCCATTTTAATAAAATCACATTATAGAATGTAAAAACTCAACGCTAAATAAATAATGAATGTCATGTTATTAAGTTCCGGGACACCTTAAAACTTATGGTGTGAGGCTATTCTGATTGTCAATTATATATTTAACATAGTACCCAATAAAAGATTAAAAAAAATATGATGTAAACTATGGAAAGAAATAAGCACTTCCTACAAATACCTCAAAGTATGAGGGTGTCTTGTAAAAGTGGTAGTTCCTTATTCCAGAAAGGTCAAGGCAATACCTAAAATTATGGATTATATTTTTAGTGGATATGCTTACAATAATAGTAACTATTAATTTCTTATACACAAGTCAAGTATTGAGGACATTCATCCCAATACTATAATGAAATCAAGTAATATTACATTCCTTAAAGATGTTCCATTTAAGGAAGCATAAGAAAATCATTCAATTAAGAGAATGTTTGAAGTTAGCTCAAGTAATCATTATTAATTAAAGATAATAATAAAGTTGAGCCTAGAAAGAGTAAAATGAGAAACAATAACTAAAATATTTGGTCTTGATTTTTATATTAAAAAACAAACCTCATACCTACTCTGAGACAATGTTCTATCTTGAAGCTTTTTATTAGGACAAGCTAATCAATAGTGAAATTGAATCAATTATAAACAATAATACATGTGAACTAATGGATTTTTCACTTAAAAGTAAATCATTAGGATATAAATGGATATTTAATAGAAAGATAAAATCTAATGAAACAATTGAAAAATCCAAAACAAGACTTGTTGTTTAAGGATTCAAATAACAAGAAAGTGTGGACTATTTTGATATATATATTTATCTATATCAATAATAACTTTCATACAAATGTTAATAACCATCACATCTATTAACAAACTTGAAATACATTAGATGAAAATAAAAATAGTTTTCTTAAATTGTGACTTTGACAAAGAGGTTTACATGGAACAACCTAAAAGATTTGTTATTAAAGAACAAGGAAAGAAAGTCTATAAGCTTGTATAATAATTATATAGTTTGAAATAAGTACATAAACAATGGTATGAAAAAAATTGACAAGGTTGTGTTGTCAAATGAGTTTAAAATAAACAAAGTTCATAAATGTATTTACGTAAAAACACATATAGAGGCCATGTGATTGTATGTCTCAATATGGATAAAATGCTAATTCAAGATAGCAATGATTACATGATCAAGTCTACAAAAAAAATATTAATTAAGTTTGACATGAAAGACTAAAGTGTTGTTGATGTCATAGTATAAATAAAAGTTACTAGGACATCTAATGGATTGACATTGTTTCAATCTCATTATATTGTGAAAATTATTTCCTAAGGTGATAACAACACTATCAAAACAACAGTGGATTTAAATGTGTATCTGTCAAAAAAAAGAAAAAAAATAAACATATTGGAATATTGTCAAATAATCAGGAACTTGATGCATGTTATAAACTATACAATACTAGATATTGAGTACATAATAAGCAAACTAAGTCAATTTTCTAGTAATCTGAGTATAGATCATTAAAAAGAAATAAATAAAGTACTTAAATATTTAAGATATGTCTTGGACTATGAGTTACACTATATTGGTTACCTAAAGCTATTAGAAAGATATAGTGATGTAAATTTGATATCCAACACTAAGGATTCAAGATTCATTGGTTGATATGTCTTCACATTTAGCAGAGCAGCTATGTCATAAAAAATTTCTAAGAAAATATCTAATGTAATATCGATAATGAAACAATGTTTATTGCTCCTGATAAAGTTAGAAAAGAAGCCGAATGACTTTGAAATTTCATAAAGGATATTTTGTATTAGTTGAAACTAGTGCTAAAAATGTATGTCCATTATGACAATTAGACAACAATTGAAAGCTCATAAAGTAGCATCTATAATGATAAGTCTACACATATACATTGTAGACATAATACCATTAAATATTTTTTCTTGAATAAGATATTTTCCATTGAGTATATGAAGTCAAAGAAAATATTGTGGATCCATTAACTAAAGGTTTATCAAGAGAGCTTGTGTATAATTCATTAAAGAGAATGAGTTTAAAGCCTTTAAATATATATAAAAATATATAATAATGATAACCCTACCTAGATGACTAGAGATCTCAAGATCGAGATTCAAAGTAAAAACTAATTCATGGAACATTCTTAATATCACTTTAAAATTATTATTTCTTACATATTCCTATGATAAAGGGTGAGTAGTGCTCTTGGTTATTTTCATATATTGGTATACCATGTAGAGTATAGTAGAATACTCCTAATAAAAAAATCACCTATATAAATTAGAAATATGGTTGTTTCTTTTAGAATTTATAAAAGTTTAAATTCTCTAATACAATCATGAAACTAGGAGTTATTTAAGACCAAAATGAACACAATCATTAAAAACAAAGGATATCTCTAAGTGGAGAACCGTGTAGATACTACTATCATTGTTTACATGAAATGCTGAATAGTTTAAGACATCACATTCAATATTTAGCCGAAGAAGTCTGATATTATTTCAATAAGAATTGTCCAAAGTAAAAAGTTACTTATCCTAATGTAGTGATCCATCAAATCATTATTTCTTTATGGATCTTTGAGACTTTATATATTGGTTAAATAATTTCCATTTATGCGGGAATTTTTATAAATTTGTTTGAAAACAAATAGTTAATTGGCACGTTTGAAGCCAAATTGAAAGTAGAATCCACTCGTTATTAGAGTTAAAACTTTATTATAAATTATTATTCAACAATGTTTTTTAACATGAAATATTAATATGATTAAAATAAATTATAGATGAATAAGACATTGATTTCAAATAACTATTGGTTAACATGTTTTTGTGAAATCTAAAACTCCCGATCTCACATTGAAAATATACAAGATTTGCTTGTAGTTTACAAAATAGAAAATTAAAGAGTCATAGATGAGCCTAAGTAAAGTGGATTTGAACTTAAGTCATAAGCACACTTGTTTGGCTCGGGTTTAGAAACTACTTAGGTCTTGGGTTTGGATTTGAACTTAAATAAGATTTTATGTCATAAGGCTATTGGCTTTTTGCTAATCTATTTTGGACTTGGATTTGAGTTTGTTATAAAATAATTTCATGGATCATAAGACATTATTTTTTGTTAGCCCATTTCTTTCTCCATCCTATAAATTAAGTGTCTCAATAATCGTTTTCTTTAACCTGAACATAATTTATTATACATAAAATATGTGATTTATTAAATTTTCATGTTAATTTTATTTTTATGATGGGTAATTAAATCAAAATGATAAGAACTAATTTTAGTAATCAATTCTACATCAATTTAAGTTTTAAAAATTAGTATAAAAGAGGGTTGAAGAGAAGTTGTGCTATAAACCTAATAATAACCATTAAGCCTTGTTATCTAATAATTTGTTGAGCTATTTTTTTTTCATTTGTATTCATGCTAGAGCTTAAGTTTTAGTCATTTGTAGAGATATTTTGAGTTTTCTTATTCATTTAGTTATAGATTTTTAATTAATTGTATTCTTTAAAAGTTTAGTTTTGCACTATTAAAAAATTGAGATGATTAGCAACTTCCTAATCCACTGTACATAAAATTAAAATCCATTGCTAGTAAAAATCAGCAATGAAATCAGCAACAAAAAATATTAGATTCAAATTTCTGATTTCTTATGCATCAGCAATGAAAAAATCATTGTTAATAACAGGTTTTTTTCCCAGGATTGAAGAAGAAAATTATTAAAATATATCTCTTCTTCTTCTTTCTTCTTCTGATTGAACTTCTACTGCATATTTCTACCCTTTGCAGAAACACCATATTTCTACTGCATCTTAGCAATCTCTTCTTCTTTCTTCTTTTGATTGAACTTCTTACTCATTTTCACTTGCTGACAATATATACAGAACAATCAAATATTGATTCTCCACAATAAACCTTGACAAGTGATCCACTGCTTTTTCGCATAAAACCATAAAAGTAGTGTCTTTTGTGTCCTTGTTGATTATGGTTTGGATTTTACGAATCACTCCATATTTTCCAAATATATAATAAATACATCTTTTCACTTGATATGTTGAATGGTAAATTACAAACATAGAGGATGTAGTCCACCTTAGGTGATAGACGTATGTTGCCTTTGCATTAGCTGATTATTTGCGCCATTAGTGTGGTGTTTGGGTACTAAGAAAGTGAGACAAATTTTTTGTGGTTTTTTTTCTTATCTATGTGAGAGAGGAAATTGCCATTATATATATTAAGGAGCAAAGCCTGCACAAGAACGAATTCAAAAGTTTTTGGATTTTTAATTTTTGAAGAACCAGGAAGAGACTACAGAGAAGGAGAGAGGAGGGAGATTAATTTTTTTTTTATGGAATCAGCAATAGATTTTTCATTACAGATTTTATCCTACCACATTAGCAATGGGAAAACCTATTGCAAGTTCTTTAATTAATTTATTTTTTAAAATTATTTATTGTTATAAAGCAATGTAGTTTTCGTTGCTAAATTTGTTGTTGACACTAAAATATCATATATACATATTTTGTTTATAAAAAAATCATATATACATATTCTGTTGCTAAATCAGCATCTAGATTATTGCATTGCTAAAATCCGATGCTAATAGCTATATTTTTTAGTTATGTATTAAAATCTTGAAAGAATAATTGTATTAAATTTGTTTTTATTAAGTGAGAAGCAATCAAATCTTAAAAACATATAATTAATCATTTACTGACAACAAAGTTTTTATTCTAAGAGCTTATATGAGTTAATGTTTTTAGTTATCTTGTTGACATTTTATTTATTGAAGATTACATGATTGACCGTAATTAATTGCCTAACTTGTGTTATAATTATGTAACATCTCATGGATACCTGCCACTTAGTACAGGATTCTTTTAACATGTATAAGAAATTAAATAAAGTGGAACCTTAACATTAATTTAAGCTTTTAGTAGAAGTAGATAGTATTTTTCTGGAAAAAAACCCCTAGGCTCGCTGGAGCTGCTGGCTTGTTTCTTGCTCGTTCACTGTTGGATCTTCTTGGAACTTTTCGGGGAGGTTTGCCAATATGTGCTCTCTATTCTGAACAATGGAGTTTGCCTAGAAATTATCCGGTGAAGAGTTACTTTACGTGAACAGTTGCTAATTTCAAGATTAGTCTAGTTAAACCCCATTATCTGGTATTTTAACCATTGGATCGATGAAGCTGGTTTTGCAATATGTTATTCATGTTATGATGAACTACAACTTGATCCTTTGGATTGAATTGCATATTTTTATATTCTTAGTAATTGCTGTAACTACCGCCTAGAATTTGTTTCTGCTAGTCAATCCGTTATAGGAAGCGGCCGACCGACATATAAGATAGTACCTACATTGCCTTTTAACATGGCTCCCAACCCACCAAAATAAACCACCAACACTACAACCACCACCACCACAAAAAACATCTTCAAACAACACCAAAAAAACCACCCCTACACCACTACCAAACCTCATATCTCCTCGGGTTCTTAGGGTGAAAGAGTGAGAGTTACTGACTCTAGCACTCAGTTTACTCTACATTTCAATCGTCATCAGTAGACTGGCTCTCGCCTTCATTTTACTAAAGATATGTGTGATGACATCGACAAGTGGTATCGTTGCCTTGTCAAATTTGTTTTGGGTATCAAAATGGTGTTTCATGCTGTGAAATCAATTGCAAACAGGGTATGGATGAGCCTCGACCTTGAGGATGGCATTTATGTGAGTGGTTAGTTTATGATATTTTATTTCAAAATGGAAACTGGCTGGTAAAAGGTCCTTCAAAAGGATCCCTAGATGCTTGGAGGAAAGGCCATCATTCTTTAATAATGGCACATCGGTTATGATTTTGATGTTAACAAGATCACCAAGGTTCTAATTTGGATCAAAATCTATGATTTACCATATGTTATATTGAACAAGAAAGGATTAAGTGTGATTGTTAGTATAGTTGGTAGACCATTAGCAGACCTATAGGTACAAGCATACAAAGTATGGACGGTTGTGTATGGAGGTAGATGTACCACTATGTTTTGTCCACACTTTTGAGGTCAACCTTGAAGGCAAGAATGAATTGATTACTGTTAATGTGTTCTATAATTGGAAGTCGAGCAGGTGTGAAAAATACAAGGTTTTTGGTCACTCCTGCTTCTATGGCTACAGATGAGATAGACTTGACAGCTTCTAAGATTCACCCCCCAGAACCAATCCTACCTACATCACCTCTAAAGAAAAATGGTGATGATACTCGTATTATTCCTCTGGTTGTTGAGGACCTGTAAACCTCTCAGGAGGTATTGCCAACACCAACTCCGTGATCAGACCATGGTAAAAATGTTGTTTCTCGAGCATTATCAGCATCAGAACATATCCATGTTAGGCCATCTTAATAAGGCCAACTAAAATTGACCCGGTGCATTATTAATAAGCAAATGTCACCCCCAATCTCTCCTAAGATCCCCTCAAATGATGAATTCTCCCTTGTTACTCGGAGGAAAAAAGAAGAAGAAGAAAACGATTTCTAACTAAGCGCTTTTCTTTTATCTTAGGCTCTCCAGCTCTAGTTTTACTACACAATATTGCTGTCTTCGTAGAACCAGTTGACCGATTATAGATTTTCTACAAACTAGTCGACTAGTTCCTAGGTTTATTACTGGGTATCATTGTAAAACCAATCAACCTTTTTTGGGTTACTAGAAACTAGCTAACCACCTCCTTAGTTTTTCTTCGAATAATCAGAAAATCATTTTTGGATTTCCTAGAAACCTGGCAACCAAATGTCTCTATTTTAGCTTTTTCTTTGTTTTCTTGTTTTTCTAGCTTTATTCTTTGTTTTGAACTTATGGTCTCTTTATCTGGTCTTCAGACTTATACTACTTGGGGTATGCCTCTCATATCTTGTAATTAATTTGTGGATTTATACAACTTAACCTTTTCCATAAAAAAAACTTAGTATTTGATCCATCCATTTGGTAACTTCATAGCTAAACATACCACTACTAGAAAATTGTCAAATACCAACGACAATACCAATGGAAAAAATAACATTGATAAATTATGATGATATTTACCGACAAAAAATCAAAATTTTGTTTCCATTAGTAATAATTGACGAAAAAGTTTCATGGATGAATACCAACAGAATTACTAGTGGAATTAAAAAAAAGAAGGAAAGTTATTCCCTTATTAATTTCGTCAACAAATCTAGCATGTCAATATTTTCGACGTACTTTAGTCGTTAATTTTTGTTGGTAAATATATCGGTAATATTAAAATTATAACCAGCAGCACTACCCCCCCCCCCAATTTGTTCTTCTTCTTTCATTTTCTTTCTACAAAAAACAACACCATTCCCCTTATATGTTGTAATATATCTAGTTTCTATCATCACAAATCTGACCATCCCAACACTTAGTCTGTTAGTATCTATGTCATGATTCAATTGTTTTTTAAGACTTGCCACATCATGTAAGAAAACCTACCTATTTTTTGTTTTAACCCTTTTTTATGTTAATATTTTAGCATTTTTGTGTAGTTTTTGTAGTTAGTTTGTATGTTTACTTGTGTTATAGTTTTTTCCTAAACAAATTTGTTACATGAATATATGATTTATACATGTTAGGGTTCGTTTAAGATTTTTAAATTTTTTATTTGTTTGTCATTTGATGAAATTGAGTTTGATTTTGTAACTTAGATGTGTTATAATAAAATAAATAATGGTTTATTTAATTGAGTTTGATTTTGAGAATTTTCAATTGTAGATAAAGAACTAAACACAAATGCAACAAGGTTTCTTGACTTTTGAAAGATTCCGACAAGCCATTATTGGATGAGTGCACAAATCACAGTAAATTACTAATTTTTGTACATGTGTTCACCATCAAGTCAGATTATAAGCTGAGTGACGTCTATTATAATAAAATTGTTGGATAGGTGAGAAGCATTTTTTCTAAAGAGAATAAGCTAAAAGAAAAATTATATGCTGCTAAATCCATAACGAATCCCCTTATCCTAGGATTCTAGAAACTTGACATGTGTCCAACTTTTGCATCTTGTCCTACCATGAAAATACAGGTTTTATCAAGTGAAGAACCTGTGGGCAAGCTCGATACAAACCTATAATTAGTATGGGATAGACTCTTGTCGTATATAGAAAGCTGAGATACTTCCCAATCACTCTTAAGTTGCAAAAGTTATTCATATCTCAAAACACTGTTGAGCATATGATATGACCTCATTCACATGATGTGATGGATGGAGTCATAGTGCACTCTTCTAATGGATGGAGCATATTGTCTTTCTTTTAAAATAAATTAAAACATTCATTTATTCAATATCTATTTAATTATATGTAAATACTTGTTTAACCTTAAAAAATAAAAATAAAATGCATGTTAAGGCTTCGATATGCAAGGATTATAATGTTGAAAAGATTTTAACTTTTATTCGTACTATTTTAAACCTCACTTGAAAACAAGGATCAACTGCGTTTTAAGACATGATGGTGGTGGGTAAATACCTTCAAGTTGAAATTTGTCAAAAATTTTCCATCCGAGATGACCTTTCTAAAAAAAAATATACTGAAGGGAAGATACTTGATAGAAATCAAATTCAGACATGTATATAATTATATGTTGTTTAACTACAATGAGTTCAGACCTTTTATTCAGTAAGAAAATGGAATAAGTGTTTACACAAACATATTAACATATTGCTATTTTTTAAAAAAATTTCTTATATACTCTCATATAAATTGATAGATTGAATAATTCCTTGTATGCAATATTATCAATTTTTACTATCCTAAAATTTACATGATTGAATCTTAAATTGTCATGTTCCAAGATGAATAATTTGTCATATAGTTTAAAACACATGTAAGCAGTATTTAATAATTCTTAACTCTCATAATATTTAATTTTATTATACATTTCTCTTCAACCATTAGTGATTGTCATCTTGTATCAGGTTTATCAAATGGAAGGCAATGGTAGTGACAATTTGAATTTACTATGTATAGGTTCTAAAAGAAAGGTCAAGTGTTATAATGGGTATTTCTTCAATGGATATATTTTTTATACTGAAAAGTATGGTCAGGGTAGAAAAAACTATAATAGTGAAGTTTGTGTTAAGGGATCAACGTCTAATGAGTTTAAAAGTTGATTGTTATGTAAAGTTAAAGAGGTGATTGAATTGCAATATCATAACGAGAAAAATAAAATCTTTTTATTTAAATGTTATTGGTATAATAACACTGATAGAGGAATCAGAGTCGATCCCTACCATGATTTGGTTAAAATTAATACAAAGGGTAAACTTTACAATGTTGACGATATCCATTCTTTAGAAATGTGAAGTTTATTACACATATGCTCCTTTCTTTAGAAATGGTCGTTCTAGAGTTAATTGGTTCTCCATTGTGAAAACCAAACTTAGGGTTGTATCCAAGTTGTTTAGGATGGTAATGATGAAGTAACTGCAAGAGACGATGTTTTTGAACTTGAAAGAAAATTCAAATTTTCTTGTTGTTGAGAATATTTTTGTTGATGTTGATGTTGATGTCGAGGAGTTAAATGATATATTGAGAACTAGTGTACATACATAAATCGATGAAGGTGATAAGATTGACGATCTTCAATTAAATGAAGAAGACGATGATGGACATGATAATAATGAAATTGATGAAGAAGAAGACAATTCTGATTAAAAAGATTTTGAACTGATTTTATATGTAAAATATCTATGTGTAATGAAATTGACATTAATGTACTTTTCCCATATGTTGTTGCTTTATAATGAATTATTGTTAACACAATTGGAACATTTATTATAGTGATTTTACTATTTTGCTATTAAATAGATTTGGTGTTACTGTATGGTGATTTTACTATATTTGCAGGTTGGATATATAGGAAATACAAAAATATTAGGGGGGAAAAACTATTTTAAAGAGTTGGAAAAAAATAACAGGACTTTACCATTGTTTTATACCGATGAGAATACTAATGGAATGTCAAATACCAATGAAATTACCAATAGATTTAATCCCTTGAAGAGTTCCATAGAGCTGAAAAATAATTACAGGACTTTGCCATTATTTTATTATGATTAAACTATAGACGAACTAAGTCCCTCAGAGAGTTTCAAAAAGTTAGAAAAAAAGTTACAGGACTTTGTTGTCGACGAACTAAGTCTCTCGGAGAGTTCCAGAGAGTTGAAAAAAAAATTACTGGACTTTACAACTAAAAATTCGAATCACTAATGAAATCACCGACGAAACTAAATGTCATCGAAACTTTTGGGGGGTTCTCAAAATGTTTTAATGTTAATTATCATCAGAATTACCAACGGACTGTAAAAAGTGTTTAATATGCAACTTTCCATTGGTAATTCCATTGCTTATAAATGATGTGTTAATTTTACCAACGAAGATACCATCGATAATTTCATTGGAAAAAAAACTCATCAATAATAGACCACAATCCATAATTCCAAAAAAAAAAACCCTTATCTCTCCCTCCTTTTTATCTCTCGCTCTCCTCTAACTCAAAATTCCACCAACTTCCTCACTAGTCCAACTCCAGCCAACGATAACAACTTTGACAACGACAACTTATCATCTCCTCATTTTTTTCTCCAATGTAATTTATATGTTTAGTAAGTTCTTTCTTTATTGTTGTCAATTCTTTCTTAATTTATGTTTCTTTATATTTTTAGTAATTTCAATCAACATAGCTTTTATCAAGTTTTGTTCTTCTTCCTTATTGGCTAGTAAATTTTGTTCTTTGAGTTACCCTAGTTGATTGAAATGATTCTTTCTTGTTGCTTTTGTTATTTTTATTTTTGGCCATGTTAGTGTTATCTCTAAATTGGGTTGGCAATCTTATTTTTGCATTTGGAATTTTTTTTTTGAAATAAAGCAAACTCTTTTATTATTATTATTATAATGTGGTTTTCTTTCCTTGATGAGTCATCTTAGTTGCTCATTGAAACCTAGTTCGTGTTTCCAATCTTAGATTAGCAGGACTGAGATATGGCACCTTCTTTCCCGTCATTTTATTCATGTTTTTTACCAATCGTAATTTAGTCTCTCTTTGTTTCCTAGAATGGATGACAGAAAAATTGTCTTAGGTTTGCTTTAATTTGCATAATACTCTAATTTCTTTGAAAAAACATTGAGGCAAAAGCTTAGCTAAAGGATACCTCCTGTTCATAAAAAAAAAGAAGTAAACTTGTGTATATTTTTCAATTTATGCTATTGTTTGTTGAATTTGGTATACTATATTGTGGATTTTAATATTTGTTGTATGAAATATAAGTAGTTTATATACTCTATTTTTATTTTGGAAAATTAGATTATTGGTAAATTCATAGATATTTGATTGGTGGGGTTGTCTTTGATTTCAGGTTAATAACTATTGTTGTTCAAACAAGTTTGCTCATTCTATAACTTTTGATAAAATCAGTTTATGATATAATAATTTGTTAATCCAACAAATCATTTTATAATTTTATTCTACATATATTAAATATTAGTTATAAATAAAATCAACTAGTTTGCAGCATGAATTATTGATGCGTATTTACAAGTTTTAAAATATTGGGTAGGCTCTTGTATATGAGAGGTGTTGTCGATTTTTTTTAAAAAAATAGGATATAGTAATAATGTTATTATGTTTCTTATCAAAAAAATTTTATATGAGGAAGAGAAGGTTAGTAAACATAGAGACGGACAGGAGTGTTGCTGATTCTTTTGGTAATACTTCTGATGACCATGATTTACTAGTATTGCTAGGTGCCAACCATGGCAAGGCAAATCAGGCACCCTCTCTCAATGCAGGCTTGTCGAGTGCGAGTATGATTTGCAGAGCGGATGTCCCTTCTGAGCGAGATGTATACATTGGGAAGTATATTGCTTAGTGAAAGCCCGACCACAACACATATGTTTTTTTTCTTTTTCTGCACAATAAAAAATTAAACAACAATGGATAAAGTTTGAATAATTAGTTTCAATGAATGAATTGAAATTCAGGTTTATAAATGTTGAGGTTGCTTGCATGATAACATTAACGATGAAATTATCGATGACAATGCCTTTGTTTCAATAAAGTCAGGTTTTTAAAAATTTTGGATGGAAGCCTATGATTGATGCTTGGTTTGAAAAGTTCAAGGTTAGTATATACATAAACAATTATTTTTTAATTTTTATAAACTAATTATTTTATGAAATTGATATGGAAGAAAAAATTTTATTGGGAGGAGGCTAACAATAGCATGACCAAGAGAGTGTAAGAGAACCATAAGGTCATTAGGTAAGATTGAATTCAAATTGTTATATTTCTTAAGAAAATATTAAAATTTTATTTTTTGTTATCTTATTCAAATTTTTTTAACCACGTTGCATGATTTCTAGTATGATGCTCATTAAAAAAAAAAAAAGAGCAAAGAAATAAGCAAAAGAGAAACTTGTTCCAAGCTGGGATAATGTGGCCATGTGGAGGGATTTCAAATCTCTGTAAGTCACATAGGGTATCTAGGACATTTATCTTCTGCACGTGTTGTCATAGTGTTTCTTGAGGCGGTCATAGTATGGTTCGGAGATTCAGACCAATGAGATTTATGATTTCATAAGCACACACATCAAGTGATCTATTCTATTTGTTTCACATGCAAAACATATGATAATATTCTGTTTTATATGATATTTGTTTTTTAAATGGTTGTATTGTATGAAAATATTTAACTAATAATATCTTTTTTTTGTAGGCTATAGTGCTTAGGTGCGATCCAAAATTGATAGAGCTTTTTTTTGAAACCCACATGTGGAAGAAAAACAGATAGAAAATGGTGCAATAGCTCGTGGAGTAGCCGAGTTGGGAATTTCATTCTAAGTAGGATTTGAGTATTTTTTTAGTTATTATTTTAACTTGAGGATATCTTAATAATTCTATATTTTAGAGGTAAATTCTTGATTTTTCAGAAACTAGCTTACATGAATATCATGAGAAGCCAGTAAACAAGAAGAGAAACGAAACATCAAGCCATTAAATGCAATCAATAAATAATAGAAAATCTTTCCTGTTTTCATCACCCAAAATTTCTTTGAGATATTCACCTTCAGATTTGCCTTCAGATAGTCTCCTAGTTCTAGCGAAATTCTTTGCTCCTATTTCTCTATCTCACCACCCTTGTTTTTGTAATCTTTTAATTACGTTCCCCCTTTTCAATCCCTATTTTCTTTGTTTCATCTCTTTTCTTTGTATCTTGTTCATAAATTTACAAACAATGGCCACAGGGTGAGTGTATGCAAGCTCATGAGCTACTTGTTTGCTTCTCTGTGAAAGTTTCCAAAAAGGGATGCGTTCTTAATTTTAATTAATGTTGAAATTGATCTAATTATATATAATTAAAGAGATAAAATTATTTGATTTATTTAGTCTTTACTTTTTACTATTTAGAAATGTTATAAAATTTAAAATTATATTTAAATACTTGATATTGTGTTTGTATTGTATAATTTGAAGTTAATTTATCTTGAAATTGTATTTTGAAAATAAAATTTATTATTTTAATAAAAAAACAAAAACCCAGTCATAATAGAATTGACAGCATTGATTCCAAATTGTTTAAGAAGAAGATACGGTACTTACTAGCATTTGAATTACTTGACTGATGCTTTAATTTCAGGTACACTCAAATGATTTTTATTCCCTTGGACAAAAGGGGCATTATATCCCTTTACACCTCATAAAACTTGAATTAGCATCTCTACCAGAGAAAGAGTGAAGAGTCCAAATCTTCAATAGTTCGATCTTAGTGATGAATGTAAATTTATTCTCACAGAGGATGGAAGCTCACCAAGAGCCACTCCGAATTGCCAAGCAACTTGTACGAAAGGCACTGTACAAAACACCATTATTATTTATCAGTGGCATTTCCTGCGGATTGGACCCATCTTTCAAAACATGTCTCGTAAATTGGATCAATCCTTCTTTTTAGTGTCTTGTATTTTCATCCTCGAATGTAAATCTGTGCAATTCCACTAAGGGAACTATTCTCTTAGTCTAAAATGGCAAGTTTTCATACCATGATATGCTGCCTTATTGAAGTTTGAGAGTCCATACAACCAAACACATATATGGCAAAGTCAATTCTTACACCCATAATTATAGACTATATATGCTTACATTATTATTATTTCTTCTTTTTTTTAACTGCACATTTCAAATCCTATAAAGGATGGGGATGAAGATTCGGAAATTATAAGAGGGCTATCCTAGTGTATAGCTCTTTAGAAATTGAGATTTTTTTTTTTATGAATATTGAAGAATTGAACTTTTTATTAAGAGTCTGTTTGATATTGTGATAGCGGTTGTTTTTCTCTTGAAAAATATATTAAAATAATATTTTTTTTATTTTTAACATCAATATATCAAAACGATCTGAAAATATCAATAAAAAACAAATTACCTCTAAAAAAAAAAAAGACTATCACACAATTTTTTGAAGAGCATTGAGTTTTGTTAGTGTGAATTTAATTTATTATTGATTTAGGGCCCATGTAAGCGCAAATTAAATCCCGACTTCTCTCTTCCTCGTTTTCTCAGACCAAAGTAACTTTTCAATTCAAACTGATGAATAAAATATAACCTCCAAAATTAAGTAATTGAAAAGGCAACAGCAGGTAGGCCTAGAATCCCATTGAACTTGTGTTTTCTTGCATAGGTAAATTAACATCTATTTGTTTATTACGGGATAAAAAGAAAAAAAAATAGAAAAAACAAAAACCTTGTATGCGTGTAAGTCGTTAATTTTACTTCATTGCATATATTCATCCATTTCATCTATGGTAATTAATTTCAAAACATGATCTATTACTATCTCTTATTTTCACCTAATTTTTAAACATTTATGATTATCGAGTGCCTAATCATATTTTATGTAATATCTCATAAGAGAGAAATAAGAGAAAAAAATAATTATTTTATTTTATCTTGGATTGAATTTTTTTTCTTTCATCATTTATCAATCTCTCTTCAAAATAGATTTAGAAAGTAGCTACTCAAATTTACTTATCGAGCACCATCGATCCTCGCCTAAAAATTGAAGAACAAGGATGAAAGATCCAACAAATTGATAGTGATATTAATAAAGGAAGAAAACACCAGCAATTCCACTGAATTAAATACTATATCCTGTATTATTAGTCGTCTTTACTTTATTAGTTGATGGGGGGTAATAATTTTCCTCACTAGCCAGCTAAACCTATGTGGATCAACAATTAGTTTTTCTAGATGCGATTTAAGACTCAGGTCAAATATTATACAATCGGTACTAAATTAAGGAAGATATATATATTCACTCATAATGTTTTATATATTGAGTCACTAATTCTGACTACCTAGCTAGTTGCACCGACTGCTGAGTCATTGAGTTCATGTGTATAGTAGCAAAATAATCATTATTCAAATGAAAATGATGGTAATGATTGTATTGATGATAATATGGATTAATAATTGTAGATATCATTTTAAAAAATGTAGGGAGTGCAAAATAGTGTCAGTGAAGGAAAGAAATAAGAATTTCTACTAATTAAAGAGGCATATAACTACTCAGGTGGCCAGAATCAACCTAATTCTTTATTTTTTTTTAATAAAAAATTATAATAATATTATTTTTGTAAGAAATATATTTCATTGATCTTGGGTTAGAGGGTCAATAAATTCACCAGAATCAACCAATCGAGTTATATGGTGAAATCTTATAACTACATTAAAAAAAAAAATAAAGGAACAAAGGCATCTTCGTGGGGCCCATTTCATGTCCACTCATTCATGACCCAAAGATGTGATTTCATCTCTCCACACTGCACTATCACACTATTCTTCTATCACCTCTTTTCTTTCTTTCTCCATCACCCACCCTTTTTTTTTCCTTTTTTTCATTTCTTGTCAAAATAGTCTGGAGTTCTTCTGCAGAAAAAAACTAATCATGTCAGGTGATCAAAGGCCTAAAGATTCTGCTGAGGGCTCTTCACGATCTGGCGGCGATCACTACCAGCCTCAACCGGCTCCTTTGAGCAGGTATGAGTCGCAGAAACGGCGAGACTGGAACACTTTTGGGCAGTACTTGAAGAATCAGAGACCCCCAGTTTCACTATCTCAGAGTAATTGCAACCACGTCCTTGATTTCCTTCGGTATCTCGATCAGTTTGGCAAGACTAAGGTCCATCTACATGGCTGTGTCTTTTTTGGACAACCTAATCCTCCTGCTCCTTGTACCTGCCCTCTAAGGCAAGCTTGGGGAAGCCTTGATGCCCTAATCGGACGGCTTCGAGCAGCTTATGAGGAGCATGGAGGATCTGCAGAGACTAACCCTTTTGGAAATGGAGCTATTCGGGTTTATTTGCGTGAAGTGAAAGAGTGCCAAGCTAAGGCAAGGGGGATTCCATACAAGAAGAAAACGAAGAAGAAGACTCAAATAAGGGCAAGAAATGAAGCGAAGCCTCCTATGCAGTCAGCTTAAGTCCTTTGGCTTCTTCAGATAAATGGTAATTTCGCTCTTGATCATAAAATTTAAATACATGGTAATTAATGTGTGCTGTTTCAGAAATCTTCTATTAAGAATGAGCAAATATAAATGTATCTTCGATCAACCACATGGCTAGAAAAAATCAAGTTCCACTTAATCAATTCTTGAAAATGGCATACGTGTTAAAATAGTTGAATTATAACAAGTTAGACGTGTATTGTGTGTTAGTAGAAAGAAACGATGATTGAACTTTCAATACATTCAAAGACTTGATGATATACAATAACTAGTCTGTGTTGGGGTTTTCGTTCTCTGTCATAAACCCTAAACCCACATTCCAAAACCCTAATCTGGCTATCACTTCCAAGGCTGTACAAGATGAAACAACTCTGGTGAAATGAAGATTTTACCTCAACAGATTTTACCCTTATTTATTTATTATTAATTCATATACATATCAGATACTATGATTGGAAAGGAAGAACAGTATTTTTGTTCCCTCTCTCTCAAATCATGCAATGAAAACACTGTTCATGTGCAGTTTCCGAATTAATTAAATTTCACAACTTGTTTACTTTTCCCTCGTTTTGCCTCGTTTGTGATTCTGCGTGATTTTTTGCTCCCCATGAATGACCATCATGTGATATGTCCGAGGTTGCATGTGATTTGTATACACATTGACGTTGAATTAACATGCACAATTATATCTCTTAATATTTAAATAATATTATCTTCCCACGTATTATTTATTAATCTTCTTGCTGTAGAACCAATATCTTGTGTGTCAGTATGTGTATACAATATATGGATATTGTGCTTCCATTGTTATATAACAGCCGTTTGTTATAAATGAAGAAAAATGCATATTATTTTTCTTATGAGTTACTACATATTATTTTTTCTTTTTATGAATAAAAAAGAAAGCCAGGGCTAAGCAAGGATGACGCACAAATATCGAGAAAGAGTCAGTAAATATTATGTCTGTCCCAGGTAGTGTTATGCATTACTGTCTTCATCAATAGATTTTCCTGGTGGTTGTGCGAAAATCATGATTTCTTCTATTCTAAAGATCACTTTCATTTGAGAAAATAAAGCATCTTTTCATTTAAGCAGGCAACCTGGAATTTTATTAGTCCTTGAAATAACTCTCGAGCTCAGCTGTTGAACCACGAGAGAGGATCTTCCTAATAGACACTCTATTCTTTACCCTATACACTCTAAGTACTTAGCATACTAGCTAGGTCTTTTAATCCAAGTAAAGTCTCTCCGCCATCAGCAGTTTCATAAGCAACACCTGACTCAAGTATTGAAGTTTTGTGAATAGGGATCTGTTCGCCATTAGTTAGACCAGTGGCTATTCAACAGAGGGATGACTTTAGTTTTCCGGACATGTTTAGCTGCCGTTAGTTTAATGGAAAAAGAGAGATGTGGCTGAGACTTGGAATTGGTAGGCATTCGAGTATGTAGAAGAAGTGGTAGGCATAGTTGTGGCAAGGGCACAAAATTTGCTGGCCATTAAGCTCTCTAATACCAGCTTCAACTCTTAGAAATAATAGGGTTTTATGCTAGGAGAGGTTAATATTTTATATTAGAGTTCTGATAAATCAAAAGAACTTGGCTAACGAAAATATTCCCTACCATAATGTTTTTTTTAAAAAAACTTTATATCCAATCAATCTGTTGTATGTGCAGGTAGATTTTATTTTTCCACATGAATATAATGTCTCAAGGTAATTGAAACCAAGAATTATGTGTGCTATTCAAATATCTATCTTTCAGTAACAAAAAAACTCCAATCTTGCGAACTGTTTGCAAATGAACATCGAAATCAATTTCATTTCTAGGAGTTCATCATAGAAAGGAGATGGAAATTCTTCATTAAATTAATCTTATAAATGAAATATGTTAGCCTTAAATCAACAATTAGTTTTCCTCTTTCTTCTTTAGAAAACAATTTTCATGTAATTATCGATTGTTTTTATAAGAAAATTATTATTGATAATATAGTTTATGGTTTAAGGATTCAGTAGATATGTAATAACATTCAAATTTAGCTTATAAGAGATTTCTTGAAGAAAAATAATTTACAAACACAATTTTTGTACTATAATTTTCATACAAAACAATATGATACATGATAAACAGTAAATTAATAATTATTTTAATTCAAAAATTTAAATACTAGTCAGTAAGATAGAACTTATAATTGTTTAGTTATCCAGATTTTGAGTTACTAAGTGATATTTAAAAAAAAATAGTTTTATAGTAATGTATGAAGTTTAAGTTATTGGTTTCTAATTGAAAAATAATAATTGTAAACATGTTTGTGTGAGAAATTTTCTGTGATTTTTTTTTATTTGTTTAATATAGTTGTTTCTTGAATTCACTTCCCATGGGCATTTGCTTCCATGTACCAGCTGGTGCCTAGCTCACATATTACAAGTCTACGTATATAAAGCTTCTTTTTTCTTCTTTTTTTTCAAGCAATTGATAACATTGATAATATATAGTTGAGGCTAGCCTCGGAAATCATGATATAATTAACACCAAGGGATGAAAAAAAAAAAGAATTATACTCTTTTGCTGGAAAGTTTTAGTGGAATTCTAGGCATGCATGTTAACAATGAACAAAAGAGGAAGAGAGATAAAGATGTTAAGGAAGAATTGGGGAGGATGGAAATTTTCTTCTCGTTTTTACTTACTAGTCTCTACCTAGCGCTCTACCCACACACTGGCCACTGTATTAGCTGGAGAGCTAAACAAACCCTCAAAATTAAGTACTTAATATTTTTTATATCTTCCCTTCTAGTTAAAATTTAACAGCAAAAACTAGTGTGTGTCTACTCAAATTGCAAGCTTAAAAAGTTTTCAAGTTAAATGATTCTCTGAAACATTGAGTGCTCAAAACTAGAAATTAAGAAGCAAAAGTGTAGTGAAATTTCCTTTTAAGCCAAATTATGCAGTGAATTATAATAACAGAGTACCTTTTTCCAGCAAGTTAGCCAAAAAATAAAAATAAAAAATACTGGATACTTAAGATTAGACGTCAATAATTGTGCTGAACACAAGGCAGAAGTAAATCCTTTCTATGTAAATAATTGTGAATAATTTCGAAGAGTGTAGTAGTAAATTGGCACCTTAAAGAACCATTTAGATATAGTGAGTGAATAAAACGCATCAACTAAAAATTAAAATGTATAGATTCGAAATTGAGGAATTAGAACAAGATTTTGATTCTAATTCTATATATGCTTGGAATAGTACGTAATTCAAAATCATTTAATTCAATGTAATAATTTTTTAAAAAAAATAAAATTAATGAAAAACCATTTTCAATTTCATTATTCCATTAAAGAAATTTCTAAAATTATTTTAAATTCTATTGTTTTTCTTGATAGATATCATTATAGTATCGATATTATTGTAGCTAATTATGGTGGTATTGTGATTGTATGCAAACATTCAAATATTTTATAATCAATGGTTTCTTCATGTATGAAACTTTCTTCTTCTTCTTTTATTTGAATATTTTTATTTTTACAATTTGAATAGGCAAACTTTCAATATTTTATAATCAGTGCTTCCATTATTATATGTTTATGTGGCTAGTGTTAAATTGATGTGGCATATTGACCTATTCAATAAGTGTACTTGAAATTTTCAATTTATTTCTAATTATGTGTTTTTACTTTTATTTTGTGATTTGAATGTACTTTTATTTTATTTTTTCATCCTATATGAAATTCTTTAACAGCTTATTAATTGATTAGTGCTTATATATATAAACCATTAGTTAATTGGTGATGTTTTCTACAATGTCCACTTCCAGTCCTTCTTGTACCATGCTTGATAAAGTAAAAATATTTATAGAGTATATATAAATATTGAAACAACAAATATCAAATTCAGTCAAATTAAAAGTTAAAAAAAAAAAAAAACTTAAAGGCAAATTGTTCTCTAAAAAGAGAGAAGTTAGATTCATTCAATTCCCTCCACTTTTCCATAGACCTAAAAAAACACCACATCTAATAAAAAAATTAAAAAAAAAAAGAAATTTATTAGTTTGTAAGACATTGGAAATTTTAAATATAAATTCATTATACAACAAAGATGACTTTTTGTAAACAATTATAAATTCTCCTTAAAATCTTTGATCTTATTGACTAAAAACAAAATATAAAAATCTATACCAAGTTTAAGAAACAAATCATCACTATTTAATTGTTTTTCCTTCTACTCCATCATCAATACTCCCTGTTTATAAAACAAAGTAAAATCATGACAGTTAGATTCAACAAAACCTCAATTATAATCAAACTCAAAAAACAATTATATGATGGGTTGGTTTAATTTCCTTTTTAAATCAAAATCAGATTTTCTTTTTACTTTTTCTTAATTTACTTAGTTATGGCAACCACATTAACCGAAAAAAAAACATATTATCATCTAATCGCTTCTAACAAAAACACTATTAAAGATTCTAAAAAGTAGAAAAATTCAAATAAAGAAAATAAAAACATAAATAAAATACAAACCCTCTAATAAAAATAAATTGAAAGTTGAATATATCCTTGAAGAGTATGCCGGCATGTTACATGTAAACTTAACGACCATCGTTCTTTGGATGAAACTAGATATTTACCCGTGTTATGTTGTGGGTTTGTATTTTTTTTGTAAAAATAATGTCTAGGTAATGCAAGCGTGTTTATAAGAAATAAAAAAAAAATGACTTGAATTATAGCCCCAATTATGTTTAATAAGTTGATTTCATTTTAATCAGACTATAAAAAAAACTAGTAACGATAGTAAACAAATATTTTAAAAAAAACTGAGGGAAAAGAAAAAAGCCCTTGAACCTATGATTTTATTTTTTTCAGTCTAGGGGTATACTTGTCAATTTATTATACATGAAAAAAATGAAAAGACAATTATGCCACTCTTCATTTGTGCTATAATTTTTTGTATTTTAGGAAAATTAGGTTATTTTACAATTATATATCTTGACAATCTTTTAATGATTAATCGCTATGTAAACATACAAAAACAACTGCAGAACAACTATAAGTAGTGTTCATAAAGCAAAAAATCATAATTTTACTATTGTAATGAATAGTAAATTGAGTCTTTGTATACAGGGTGTTTTCCTTACCCTTTAATTTTTTTTTATAAAGAAATGAAGTGCAAGTATAAACACTTAAATAATAATTGAAAAAAGTTATAGATACCTTTAAAATAGAGTAAACTAAGAAGTTCAGATACCAAAAATTTAATTAATTTAAAAGCTATTATCTTAGTTTTAATTTTTGAGAAATTAATGAGTCTCATTCTTATTCATCATTTTTATTTTCATCTCCTCCCAGAAAATGAAAATACACTCATTTTTAATTTTCATTTCCTTTCAATATGTTCCATTAGCCAAAAAAAATTAAAAAATATGAAACTTTCAAATTGGCATTCCCATCATTTTATTTTTTATGACAGAACTTAACCTTGTAAAGCAATATCGATTGAACAATTGTTTTGTTAATGTTTTCTTCAAACTCTAATTCAGACAGACATGGAACAAAATGATCATATTTGATGAAAATAATGAAGTAGAAAACGCGTGGAATTTCATTTTCATTCCCACCTGCTAAAAAATAAAATGTATTATCAAGAAACCTTATTTGATAAAATGAATTCTGAGAGTTGGATATATATTTCTATCTATAGAGATGTGTGAAAGAAGTCATGGATGTAAATTTTTAGGTTGAAAGAATTTTATTTTTTTTGTTTTATTATAATTTAATTAGAAGAGAAAAGGGGTTGGAAGATTTTGAACTCAATCCTAATACTTTGACAAAATACCAAAGAAATACTCAATTCAATTTCAAAAAAAAAAAAAAACTCAATTCTAATACTTAAGTTGATTGATAAGGCCTTATTATTGATTTTATTTTACTTTCTAATAAAATTGTTTGCTACTTGAACTGGAGAAACAAATGAGATACAGTTTTATTTTTCTTTTGAATTTTTTTGAAAGATATAGCTTCTGTTTGGCCTCCTGCTTTCGTAGCTTTTATTGCTTTTCTCTAAAGGAAAGCACTAAAAAAGTTTTTTATTAGGATTTTAATAATCAACTAGTTAAATTCTTAGAGTATAAGATGATTTTCATTAAAAATAAATAAATTTAAAGATATATTAGCTTCCACTTCAAAAGATATAGAAAGAGATGTTTTTGATATGAAAGATTGTTTATTTTATTTAAAAAATGAAAATAACCATTAATAATTTCAAATTAACGAGCTTCAATTGCTTATGTTTTATGCATAGTGATTAACTAATATTTAATTGTATAGTTAAAATTTTAAATGTTTTTAAATTATCCAATCTTAATTTTTTATTTTAAATATATTTGAACTCAGCTAGTATGGATATTAATTAAAGTATTTAGTAGTTTTCTTTACTAAACAAAGTATGTAATATGTTTTTATATTTTTTCTTTCTTACTTATGTTTCTTATGATATTTTTGTGTTTTTCAATGAAAATTTATTTTTTAATCAATTCATTTAGTTTCTAAAAATAAATGTTTGATTTCTTAGTCTACTTTTGGTCAACTAATGCATCCTATATATTGCTAAGAGTGGATACAAAAAATAATTGATCTCAATTAAATGCACAAGACTTAGATAATTGATGGGTATACATGTGATTCATGATAGGATATTTGGTTTTGACTTTGGAATTAGGTTCATACTATTTTATAGGGATGTATCTAGTTGATCTATATTGATATTTAAACTCAATATTTTATTTAGAGTTATATGATTCATCAATAAAAGTGTTAGAGGTTTCTTGAAGGAAAAAAACACCCTACACAAGTTCTTCGATCCTCGATGTAAAAGGGGCATAAAGAAATCAGTCACTTATAAATCTTTCAACAATCAATTCTGAGTATTGTTTGAGTGGTCAAAATTATTATTTTCATTTTGATTTAAAGAACTCTCATGGTAGAGAATTGTATACGAATTTAATTGTTCTTTGATTGACTCCAATCTTTTAAACTCTTCTCCATCATTCTAGGTATTTTCTTCACAAAATTCTACCTCTTAAGAAAAAACTTAGAAACTCCCCTTGAATAATAGGGTTCTGGTTGATGAAAAGGGAAGTCTAATGAGATATGCAATATATTCATCTTAGGATCAAGCACCACTACCTTTTATGAAATCATGCATAGCCTACGTAGATATATTTATAGGCACACAAGTCTAGTTTTATTTGTTGATGCTTAGGAATATAAACATACATAATTTAAAAAAACTCATGATTCTAGATTAGGAAAAGTAAGAGCAAAAAGAAAGGTCTATAATTTCTTCTATAAAGTTTGAACATCAATAACAGTTGATGGTTTTCAATTTATAAGATAAATAGTAAATTATACATTCTTTCTCGAATATGATTGAGGAATATTCATACTAAAGAGAGAGGCATGAACCACTTGCATTAATTATCGATTCTTTTGTTCTACCGAACCATTTTGTTGTGGAGTGTTTAAGTAAGAGGCTAGGTGGCGAAGCCTATTACTACAAAAAAGTTGAGTTAGTGAAGAGTTAATGAAACCCCCTCCATTATCGAATTGGAAAAACTAGGATGGGTGTCTAGTACTTAGTCATCACCGTTCCAATAATTCTTGGAATATTGCACATACATCACTTTTTTTTAAGAAGAGTAGCCCATGTCATCCTCATACAAGTATCAATAAAATTTACAAAATAACAAGTGCCAGAAAATAAAGAATTTTTCTTAGTTCCTAAACATCTAAATAAATAATCATGAATAGTTTTGAACTTTTGTTAAAACTATATGAATAAGAGATATAATGTCTCTTAGCCAATTCATAAACATCATAATAAAAAGTTGACTTGATAATATCTATGAATCGATGAGGTTTTAGTTTTCAATGATAACTACAAGATAAATGACCTAAACAATGATGTCATGACCACACCAATTATTTTTCATCGTCTACCCCTCTAAAAGGATTTGTCTATCTCAACTTTTGTAATCAATTATTGATTAAGTCAAACTAATATAACTTGCATCCTCTAACACCATAGCCAAGAGTTTGTCTGATTAAAATGTTTTGAAAAACACAAAATATAGGCAAAAACAAAACAACTAAGGTTGGGGTAATTTGACTTATCGATAGAAAGTTTTAAGAAAAGGATGGAACAACAAGAATAATATATAGGGATAATTACAAAAAACTTCTTATAGTTTACTCATTTTTTTATTTTACTTTTTCTATTTCAAAAATTACACTTTACATTCTCATTCTAGTCCACTAAGAAAAAGTCAACAAGAAATATTAGATTATTTACAAGATTACCATTATATTTCAATTAATAACTAATTAACCCTTATATTAAATATTATAATTTTTCCATCAAATTAAAAAAAGAAAAGAAAAAAGAACAAACCGTAGCCATTATTCTCCTTCATACTTTAACCAAAACTGACCTTTCATTATCCATCCTTCATATTATTCAACATCTAACCAAAACCAACAACCATTGCATCACCTCATCTCTTACCTTATAGTTCCAGCCCTTACCCATCTCCTTTTTCTACCACAATATGATCCATCATTTTTCACCATATCTAATAGTATCTTAGGCATAAAAAGTTAAATGTTTCTCTCTTTGAATAATAAAAAATAAGTCAGAACACTATCAAATTACAGGTACAAATGCATTTTTCAAAACCCATGGTTAATCCATAACCTTGAAAAAGTGATTAACGTTAGTGAAACTATGATTATGTTAGAAAAAAAATGAATTCCAATTTTTAATCATGTGTTATTCAGTTTTTTCCAACAAATTGTTAAAGGCTTGAAACTTAAACAATATTTAAAGTGTCTATGTCTCCATTTACTTACCCATCTCTTTTTATTTATCTAGGTTTGTTCACCATTCATCATCCCAATCATGAAGCAACATACATCATCATTTTTCTTTCTCTCTTCACTAAAAAAAGAACCTCATTAATCCAAAATCTCAACACAAAGTTAATTGAACCCAATTGCGGAAATTAAAGGGAAAAAAACAAAAACAATTAGAAGAATAGGAGAAAGCATATTTGAACAACAATAAAAAGGAAGATCAAAACTAGATCATTTAATGATATGGGTTTCTTGAATTTTGTGGTTTTATGATATGGGCTTTTTTTCTTGGAATTATGAAGTTAAAGAGTTTGATATGGGTTTATTTGTTGGCATATGAGGTTAATTTAATTATTTTGTCTAATTTTAAATATTCAATTGATTGAGGATGTAAAGTATGATTTTTAAAATAATTGAGGCAACGTGAAAAAAGAATAAGTTAGGAGATATTTTTTATAAATATCCATAATATATAAAATAAGTTTATCAAATAAAATAGTGAACTCCTTTGTAGTAACAAGAGAGACGTTACCATTGGTAATAGAAATAATGGAATATGGTGAGATGGTGATAGAATATAATAGGATTGAATTATTAGTCATATGATCTGAAGCATCGATGTCAATTATCTAAGCGTTATTAAAAGAATGTGTAGAAAAAAAATATTTTCCTTACCAACAATACCTAGATGGGCTACATTAGCACTACCTATCAAAGGTGTTGCATCCATAATTGCTATGGCCACCTTACTTGTCAATTGCTTTCGAGGATTTTTGTTAAAGTCCCACCATTCAAGATATCATATAATTTCATAACATTACTACTTTGAATGATTTCTCTCACCTTAGTAGGAATATTTCAATTGTTTATATCAATTCTCTTAAAGAGGTTTAAAGAAAATTGAATATGGTCTTCATTGATGATCGGCAACCATAATTGCAATCTAAAAAATACAAAAGTGTTTCCAATAACTTTTCTCTTAATTTCTAGACATATGCATAACTCTCCTTTAAGGTAACAAATTGGTCTTTGCATAGAATTTTATTAAGCACTTGTTTAGAAACAAGGTCCAGTACACTAAGAAACATATGAAGCCAAAGTTGAGCAATAACAACAAGTATTCGTGCCTACATTTGATAGAGTGTTATGGTGAGTTTTAAAAAATATAGTGACGAATTCATTGTATTAGGTTGAGAGAGAATGTCCATTCTGACTTGCCAATAAGCTTTGATAGTTTACTTCAAAAATTATGATTTGATCTGAATTGTCATAGTATGTAGTTAAGATTGCATCCTATACATCCTTGGTAGTAGGAAGATCAATATATCAACTTGCTAACTAGGAGAACATAGAGTCAGTAAACCAACTTTTGACCCTATCATTCTTCATGGCTTGTTCTTGAATAAAGGATTTTCGAGTGCTAGGAGTACGTTTGGGCACCAATATATAATTTAATGTTGGATGTCGATAGTAATTCTCATTTAGAATTGTCTCACCGATTAAGAAAGGGGAAATGTTTGCCTGAATTTGATTTGTATAATAATTATGGATGGCATGCTACGGCTAAAAAACTACTACAAGTTAAGTGATTTGTTGCCGCTGGGAAACTACTTTAGTTTTAGTGATGATTATCCTTTTATTAAAACACAAAGTCTGAATTGGTGCTTATGGTGGATCAGTTATAACTCACTGATATAAGATCTTTTATCTATTGGATTATTGGTTATGTGTTGTTTCTGGATCGTTGGTTTCTGTTGCTATTGTTGGTTTAGTGGTTTCTAATGTTGCTACTAAATTGGTAGATTTCATTGTTGGATCAGTGTTAATGTTAATGCAATTGCTACTACTTCTATTAGATATGTTGTTGCTAGATACCAGTTAGGAAATTAAAAGATTTGAGTAAGCAATAAATTTGTGAAAAGGTTTGGATTCGAAAAAATAGTTTTTCAATTCGAGATTAAACTCATTTGAACATGTTCTTTAGAGTTGAATTACGCTTTAATATCATGTCAAACTAGGATCTTAAATAAGTGTAACTTGTATTCAATAACGTTTCCTTATATTTGTTCTTTTTTCATTAAAGGCTCTTTATACAAAAGATATTGTTTATGAATAAATTAAATATTACAATATCTTATAATAATACTATTTCCTATAGTTATGGAAACGAGAATAATTCTCCATAATTACAAATATTCAAAATATATACAACTTAATCCAATTGTTTTTTGCTAATAATTGTTAGAAGAATTTACAGTTGACATCGTATTTCTTGTTAAGATTGTTTGGTTCAAATTAAAAATCCTTCCCTCATACAAACATCTTATCATTTTCAGCAAATATCTTTTGGTCAACGGTCATATAAATGTAAAGCTTTTCTTTCCCAACCTATTATTATTTTGTTAAACTTGGTTGATTGCTGCATATTCCTGTATATTATGATTAATTGTTTACTTGATTTTATATAGTAAATATGAGCTATATATTTGAAAGCCCTTTAACGTTAGACCACAACTCCCTCCCTCGATACCTCTCCCTTACACCTTATATTATAGTTTATATGATATATAAATAAGGTCAATAAAATGATGTTCGTTACTCATCAAAGATAATACTATATTATTCGCTTAAGATGGCATGCCTAACATGCTAGGCTTACAATTAGATCGAAGCTTATTCGGAGTTTATTTGCAATGCTTATTTTTATTTTAGGTTTTATTAGGATGTTTCTTTTTTTGTACGAGAAGAGAGGGTGAAAATTTAGCATTTGTTTGGTGCATGATGGTTGAGAGGATAAAAAATTGAGATTAACATTTAACTCCACCCTCCAAGCATAAATAGTAAAACTTACCCTCCAATAAAAAAAAGTAAGGTCCTATTTTTATTATTTTTTTCATCTTTTATTTATTTAATTTAAGTCAAATATT
Organism: Populus trichocarpa; assembly: GCF_000002775.5. Classification (NCBI taxonomy): domain Eukaryota; kingdom Viridiplantae; phylum Streptophyta; class Magnoliopsida; order Malpighiales; family Salicaceae; genus Populus; species Populus trichocarpa. The sequence continues at coordinate 5,754,026 of NC_037295.2, forward strand.
TCATCATTTATTATCGTAGTTTAAATTTTAAGTTGTAGATCCATTTATAAACATAATTTAATAAGTATGGATTTCATTATAACTTATGATTTTTTCAATTACTACTGAACATCATTAACAATTCACTCTATAAGACTTTTTACACCTTTAAAACTTCATTCTTAAACCTTAATATTTCAACATCTCACTCTATATTTAAAACCATATACCTAACACAACTTTAACTACAATTTAAATCTTCAGGCATTAGAGTTTTTTTTGTACTTTAGCACTTAAAAACAATAACACAATAAAAAAATATTTAAAAAGTAGCACAGTTTAGAGAGTTGCACATGACATCTACGACTCTCTTCAAAGTTAAAAATAGGTTGACACAATTTACAATAAAGAGAAATGAGATAAGAGAGAGAGAGAAAAACAAGGAAAAAAAAAGAAAAAAGTCTTTGAAGACATATCAAAACTTCAATAATGACACCACCGGTACCAATGAAAAAATATCGATGAGATGAATTCAACAACACCAAGGACGGTCACAAAGGGTGACCGAAGTTGGCCATACAAGCCGTCCAAATGTGTCAAGCCTCATTTGTCTTCAAACGGATCGGATGGCACACTATAGATATTGTTTGTTACCTTCTTTAATGTCATTTGATTCGTCTCATTGAGATCTGTTCAATAGTACCAGTGGTGTTGTCACCGGAGCTTTAGTATGCCTTTGGGATCTTTTTATAATTTTTTTTTACTCTTTATGTCTTCTCTCTCTTCACAAATTACAAGGAGGACAGAGGAGAGATGAGAGAGAGAGAAACAAGGAAGGAAGGAAAGAAAAAGACCCTAGAGGCACACCAAAGCTCTGATAATAATACCACTTGCACCGTTGAAAAGATCTCGACAAGATGAATCCAACGACATAAAGAAAGGTCATCAATGGTGACCAAAGTGTGCCACACGAACCATCCGAAGGCAGATGAGCCCCGACATATTTAGACGGCTCGTGTGGCCTACTCTGGTCACCATTTATGACCTTCCTGGGTGTCATTGGATTCATCTCATTGATATCTTTTTAACGATAGCAGTGGTGTTGTTATCGGAATTTCAGTATGTTTTCAAGGTTTTTTCTTTTTTTTATTTCCTTATTTATCTCTCTCTTCTCTCTTTATTATAAATTGTGTTAGTCTATTTTTAATTTTGTAAAGAGTCACATATGACACTTGCGACTCACGAGTCGCAGATGTCATTTGCTACTCTCTAAATTGTACTATTTTTCTAAATATTTTTGTACTATGTTATTTTATCCATATTTTTTAAACTTCTAAAAAAAAAAACTCTTAATTAGTTATTACTCTTTGCTTTGGTTTTTTTGTTAACGGTGAATTCTTTTGTGTATTCTCTCCTTTATTTGCTTTTGGTTCTGTGTGTCAAAGCTGTATGTTCTGACGTCTGTGACATTCTCCTCAATGCAGGGAAATTTATTAAATTCAACCAGGTAAAGATTTTATCCATGGATAACTGGTACTGGCAGTAGATATCTGACCTAAATTGGCAGTAGATATCTGACCTAAATTGGCAGTAGGAGTGGTTGAGTGGGAGGACTGTGATGACCTCGATATTGCAGATTGTTTAGTGGCTAGAGAATGTAGTTTAAAATTACCAGAATAACTATAACATAAATGCTGGGTTCAGGCGGTTTCATGAAAAGATTTGTGCTTCTGAATTAATGACTTTACAGTTATGATACAGAATCTGGTAGTGGAATACTAGTATTATTTCATCATGGAAAATCCTGTGTGGATGTGTGTGTGTGTGTGTGTGTGTGTGTGTGTGTGTGTTGGATTGAAAGAGGCATATTTGGTTACTGAAAGCATTGGTAATTGCAAGTAACATTTTGCTTTTGTTGATCTTTGCAGGATCACACAATAGGACAAATGGATATGAAGTTTGAGAAAAAGGCAAATGTTGGAGGTCTAGCCTCTACTTCGCTACTATTAGCTAGGTTCTCTCTTCGCAGATGTTGTTATATATATGGCACAGCCTGCTTCTAAATAATCTTGTCCTAGCAGGCTGGTCTGAACTATTCGAAGTCCGAGGGAATTTAAAACTCTAGTCGTTATGTTCTATTGCATCCTTTACTTCTTAATTTGTAGAACGTTAACACTATATATCCAGCTCTGTTGTTCCTTTGCTGCAGAAAAGATTAACTAGTGTCTTCTGCTAATGGTGAAAATGGCTTTCAGCTTCTGCCAAAATGAAGCTCTGGGCTCACCTCTTGTTAAATGAGCTGTAGAGAATATTGAACCTAGTTTTTCTTCGTAGTGAATCTTATTCCTGTGCAAGCGCGCGGGCATATAGATTCCCTCTTTGGCTAACTAGTTGGTTTCTATATGCATGCAGTCAGGGAGGAAACTAGGATTTAAATAAGAGGGGCAAAGAAAACTTTTCCAAGAAATATGGGGGAAAATGTCAAGGGAAAGGGGGTAAATTTGAACTACTAAATCTAAAAAGTGATAAAATGGATATTTTGGAAATTTTGAGGGCTCTCTTCCATTTCTTTGATCGACTTCCAACTCAATATAGCCCAGGATTTGGGGAGCCGAGTCCGAACGAGTATATTTTTTATTACCGAGGGTGGTGATTAAGAATATTTGGAATGGTGATTGAGTTGTTTTTTATTTTAAAATATATTAAATAATATTTTTTTAATTTTTAAAAATTATTTTTAATATTATTATATTAAAATAATTTAAAAACATCATAAACATATTAATTTAAAATAAAAAAAATTCAATTTTTTTTAAGAAAGTTATCCAATTTCTTTACTTGCACTCTGATTTCGTTTAATAACAATATAAACATAATACTAGAAACGTGATCAATGTGATTTTCAAATCTTCAATTTTTTATATTATATACTAAAAGTTTTTTTTTTTTTTTTCATCATGCAATCTCGTAATTATTTGTTGGAAAATGCTGGTGAATTACGATTGTGTTACATAATGGGCATCGATAAGTTGCGATTTTCAGTATTATTCTCTTTATGATGATTATGTATAATAACAACGACTTTATCATGATGGACGAAGAGTTTAAAAAAAGCATTTAGTAATTAAATGTCCAGTCGAAAAAACAAATCATCAGATTATTTATTGATTTATTAGAACATATTTAAAAATAATTTTAAAATTAGCGTTGCATGCTAAAAATTCAGAAAATTAATAAAAAGGTAAATATAATATTAAATGAAATTAAAAATTCAGATATTTTAATTGTTCAAAAAAGATGAATACTAACCTCTCTAAATACTATATTTAATAGTACCATATTGTTGCATACATTTATGAATATAGCTTCAGATATATATGGTATATATAATGTGCAGGTTTTGAAAAGGAAGAAAAGAAAAGGCAACCTAGTAAAAGCAAACTTGTCAAATAGAGGTGATTCATATCTCTTGATTACATGGTAAAATAACTCTCAATAAAATTAAAATACAACTCGGAAAACTAAAAACTATATTTGATAGAATCCTAATCTAGAGATAATTTTATATTTAAAAACCAATGATATTAGAATAAATTTGAACCCATAGATAACCATGTACATAAGAACCCAAAATATACAAATAATGTCACGAAATCAAGTAATCTTCGATATCCTTGTCCCTGCAAAAAAAGATGTTATACAACAAATAATCAAAAGAAAGAAACTCACATTTAGTATCATCAAGCTACCGAAATTTACAGCTCAAAAAATATTATATAGTTTCCTCTAAAATAACTCTAGTAGACCCCTTTTGGGTTGCAAGTCAATGGGTCCAAGCTAATAATCAACTCACATAAATCCAATAATAAAATAAATTTCTAAACAATATATAATAGGCAAGAACAAATCCAAATTAAAAATAATTGTTCAACATCAAAGAAATAAAATAGGATAATAAAAACAAAGTCTTCAAGCTAAAACTCTATATGGCCTAAATCTCCAAGCTCTCTTAAGTGGTGTTTTGGCCGAAACTTTTAGTATAAGAATTCAACTATGAAACTTTGTTTTGATAGCTAGAATTTTCTTCTTTATGTTTCTTCCTCTTAGTCTCCTTGATGTGCTAGGAATACCTGTAAAATAAAATTAAAAAAGCCCAAAAGAATAATCTCCTTAGATGCCGCCATGTTAAGTTCATGTGGGACTTGGAGTCTTTTCAAATTATACTCTAATTCTTCAATGAATCCAAGCTATATTAGGAACCTTATAGCCCAAGATTATGCACAAGTTTAGAGCTTAAATAAGCCTCATTTAATCTCCATTTGCTGCTTAAAATTATAAATCATTATAAGTCTGGACTGATTGGGCTGAAAATAACAAAGAAGAATATTTTATCTACAAATATACCAAAACAGTAACAGAAACTTCGATCAATTTAAATAATATATTTCTAAACTTCAATTGACCTGAAAATTTACTATAATATAGTCTTGTGTGTCTAATATCTAGTTTTATCTAAAATTTCAACTCAATCTAATATATAGTTTGAGAAACATACCCGACTCACAAAACTAATCAATAGATATTGTAAAGCAAAATATTTATATCAATAAATGTTGATGGGGTTTGTAAATGTAACCAAAAAACTCACTCTTCTTTCTCTTTCAATGAAAAGTAAGCATGAATTTTCTGCTTTACAAAAAAACAAAATAGGCCACACTTTGATATCAGCTCTTTATAGTCCTTTGCATATATATCCAAACAAGTTTTGCAAGTGCGATAGAGGAAAAGCACTCCAATTGCATTAGAATCCGTTTGGATAAGGCAGGCTTTTGGCTTTGTTGGATTATATAGTTGATCAGTTAGTCATATATAGTGGAGAGCCAATTGAAAGGTAAAATGTTTAGAAATCCAACTGAAGCCTTGAAATAGAAATATCAAATATTGTTCACTGCCAAACTAGACAAAATTAAATTGGGATTAATTTATGATTAGATTAAATTGATTTTAATATTGAAATTGCTTCCAAAACTATTTAGGTTTTGTTTGGTATCATTTTTGTAAATTCATTAAAGTTTTTTTTTTTAGACTCATAGAAAATTCATAAATATATTTGATTAGAAATAACTTTCGATTTAATTTAAAAATTTATTAAAAACCATGTCTAATTTTTTATTCAATCAAATATTAAATATTTTAATTTTTGAATTCCAAGTTACACTATATATGTTCTTCAAAAAAGTTGTTTTCAATAACTTTTATCAGACATATTTTTAACTTAAGGCTTCTGTATTATAAGTTATTTATAAAAATTAACCTTTTTATTATGATTTAAAGTTAAAAGTCATTTCTCATAAATTGAAACAAGGGGACTCTCTTAATCTAATTTTAATTTTTTAATGCTTTATTATTTTTGATACCATGAATAACATATGAGTCATGTCATGTCAAATTAAAATGACTAATAATAATATGATGGTCACTGAAGGCTTATATAATTATTAACTCAGGGCCTGTGGTATTAATTAGTCGAGGTGCGCGTAAACTGATGCGAACACTCATGTTAGTAAAAAAAAAAATAACAATAAAAAATTAAAGGACTTAGAACTCTCATCAAAATTTATATTTTTTTAGTCTAAAACTTTTACTAATCTCGTACTGCCTATACAGAAGATCTCTTGATATAAAGAGCCAATTCTAGGGCATAAGAAAACTGTAGTGAATATAACATGACAAGAGTGTGGGCTAACCTTGTGGGCCCATTACTTATTCTGCCTTTTGTAAGGTACAACATGTAAGGTACAACACTATGGAGCTTTATAGCACAGAAAAATATGTGATCACATATATATCCGTCTCCAAAAAGAAATCATGGAAAAAGGTGGAAGACAGCGACTCTTTACCATTTGTAATGACTAATCGTTGCAAAGTGATAGGCGCCGTTTGGATTATTGCATATATTTTGCACTATTAGTACTTTACACCACAAAAGAATAAGAAAATTTCTTTCAGTTTTTATTATTCTTTTGGCCAATACGAATATAGGTAGTGATAAATGACTAGATAAGTGAATCACGCTATAATATCAGTCGGGTTATTTTTTAATTTAATAAAAAAAAATTATAGTATTTTTAATGTGTTTTTCAACCACAAGAAAAATCATAATTCTTAATTTAAAATCTAAAGCATGCATTTAATAAAATATATTAAGGATCACATTAGCCAATAAATACTAAAAATAGATTTTAATGTTATGTAAATAAAGATATTTAATCTTGTGTTGGGAAAATCCCATTAATTTGTTAACTTAATTACAAGGCACTGATATTTTTTAAATAGAAAAGTACTAATTAAACTCCATGAAAACAAAATAATTTGTTAGTAAAAGTTTTCTTTTTTTCTTAATAAATATCTTTAATTTTTTAAAAATAACATTTTTCTATGCTAATTATTTAATAAAAAATAAAAGCTAGTGAAAGATTAAAAAAAAAAATAGCTCCATAACTAAAGTTCCATTGTCTTATCAACATGTTCTATTTTTAAAAAACAAATCACCAGAACATTTGTTTTTCAACAATATTCAATTATTATTTTAAAAGCAGATTTCAATTCTAAAAAGTAACATTGTTATAATATAATTTTAATATGAGTGTAGTAAATAATAATAATAATAATAATAATAATAATAATAATAATACAACGGTTAGATGTTATAGCAGTAAACTCTTTAGAAGTATTATTAAACACATTTTAATTGGTCATCTTTGGCACCCTCTCAAATCCTTGGCCAACTCAGGTCTCAAATTAAAACAATGTTTGGAAATGCGGATTAAAAAATTTAATTTTTTTATTAAAAATTAATTTTTTTATATTTTGAATCGTTTTAATGCGCTGATCTCAAAAATAATTTTTTAAAAATAAAATAAAACGCATCATTTTGATGTATTCCGGCATGAAAAGCAATTTGAAAAGAAACCGTAACCACACTCCCAAACAGGCAACAATATAGAGGTTTATCTTATGTGAACCTGTTGAATTGGCGAGTCTAAAGGCAACCTAAAAAACTAGTGAAAACATTGCTTCACTTAAATAATAATAATAAAAGAATATATTTTTTAAAATTTTGGGACAATGACATATAATTGGATCAATCCAGGTTAATCTGTCAAACCAAGAACAATAAATTTATTTTTTAAAAACTATTATTTTTTAACTATATAATAACAAAAATCAGCTACAGTGAAGTAATTGAATAAAAGAAATGATTATGATGGATTGTACAAAAAGAATGATAGTTTGAGAGTAAAACAAAAATTAAATGGAATTTAATAAAATAATATCTAAAAATATTCTTGATCAACCTAATAATTCAAAAGAAAATATAGATATTATATTTTAAATTATTTTATTTTTAAGATATTAAATATCATTGGAAATTGTTTTTTTAAAATGGCTTAGGCATGTGGGCTAAAAGAAGTGTAGGCCTGAGCATTTAGGCCTTTAATTTTTTATTCTTATTGGGAAGATGATGCCAATTTGTTTTTCAAGAAAAACAACACGCAATACATTGTTTGCATGCAAAGATTTTGACCACCGAAGAGCAGTCCATTCTTTTATACAAATACTTGATTTCCAACCCATTTTCACTTAAAAATACCTCAAAAATACATTTATAATCACAAGAAACTAACTTTATAACTAAAAAAAACCCCAAAATTGATTAAAAAACATAAAATCAAGCTGAAAATTAAAAACTTCTCTCAACTTCGATGTACTTTTTTTAACGATGTAAAAGGCCAAAAGCACCTCAATTACACTTCTTTCGTCAAACGAAACACTTTTACACTAAGTTTGTCTATTTATTCACCTAAATCAAACCAACTAATCTCTTTCTGTCTTTCCTTGTTTGTTAGCGACTCTTTCTCTTATCTCTCAAGCTCAGGGACTAAAACTCAAAGAAAATAAAGTCCTTGAGCAAATGTAAAAACCTTAGAAAACAAGGATTAAAAATGAACAAAACAAGAAAAAAAACCTGTAGTACTAAAAATGCTAAAAGCACACCTCAACAACAGTAAAAAAAAAAAAAAAAAAAAGAGCTTCAGAATTTGTTCTTGTGTCAATTCTATTCCTTAAAGTCTTAATTGTTCTTAAATCAAGAAATTTTATTTTATTTCTGTCAAATCAAGCATTGATTTAATGCTATAATTTTTTTAAAACAATTTGAGAATCCCTAGTTAAGTTAACCAAGATAAATCACCAATTCTAACATTAAATTAACTAAATGTGGAAGGAGAAAAAAAAAGAAGCAGCAGAAAAAAAATAGAAGGATAAAAAAAACAAACATCTTACAAACCCATATTGTTTTCTCTAAGATAACACCGTGAAACATTATAACATATTTTTTTTTATTTAATGAATTGCATGCTTATTTGTGGTTAATATATGCATGATACATGCAGTATTATTAGTATCATTTCTATATCTACTCTGTTATATCATATCTAGCAATATTACAAGTTCATTTATATATATATATATATATATATATATATATATATAGAGAGAGAGAGAGAGAGAGAGAGAGAGAGAGAGAGAGAGAAAACAATTCATATTTGTAATCTCTTTATAAACGAAAATGTATTTGTAATATGTCAATGATCTATATATTTTACTGCTTGTATAATACTTTCTCTAAATTTGCAATTAATCCTTATAATGTATTTTGTTTTTTAGTTTATTAGCAAGTTCAATAAATCCTTTAAGTTATTTAATGAAAGTAGTTTTGTTTTCATTGATTTTTAAAAATGTGCATTTTTCACATAGACAAGTCGTCCATTACAATGAGATTGAAAAATCTTTGTATGTTTTAACCTAATCTCTTTCTGAGCACACTTTCTAGCCCTCGTATACCAGATAGTGTGTTTTCTAGCCCTATCTCTTTTTATATTTGTGTGCCTTTATCTCTAATAGTGCGCTGTCTAACCCTATTTTATTTTTTCTTCAAGTGAGCTTTCTAGCCTGCGTCCTTCAATTAGTGCGCTTTCTAGTCCTATATCTTTTTTATCTGAGTGCGCTTTTGAGCCCTCACTTCAAACACTTTCAAACACTTTCAAAAGGATCTAGTGAGTCTATTATCTCTCGTTCATTTTTCTTCTTTAAAAAGCCTACCATCTAAAGTCTCTTAGGAGACTTTCTATCGTAACCATTGTAAAGAGGTGGCAACTTTCATAACCTATTTTTGGGTTATTCTCCAAAATTTTACCCATTTTCCTTTTTAAAATAAATAATAAATAATAATGACCAGAAGACTGCGATTTGAAGAAAAAAAAAAGTAAGCTAGAAGGATTTCAAATATAAAGGAATATTAAACTGCAATTTTGAATGAATTAGGAGCCTAATTGTATCTTATTTTACCCAAAACTATAGAGATAATGCAGATTCAAGGTAAAATCAAATATTATTGGACGAATCTGCATAAAAATTAAATCCAATGATGTAATTAGATTTTTAATAGGCCAATTTGATTTAATCATGGGTCAAATTAAAGTTTAATTATGTTTACAAATTAATTAGGGTCTAATTAAAGGATTTAAATTAGGTACAAAGACTTAATTATACTTTAAATTGATCAAATTAATTTTATTAGGGACTTCATCGGGGGAAAAATAAGTTTGGGAGCCCAATTTGGGCTTAATTTAAAAGATTAAAATTTTAGAGGATTAAACTTAATTTTTATAAAGTCAGTTGGTTCAAATCAGTTGTCAAATTGCAAGAAAATTTGAAGTTTGAGATCAATTAATGGCTAAATTGAAGAAACTCACAACTAAGAACTATTTTGAAAAACGCGCCTCTAGGACCCAATTGATTGAAATCATGGGTGAAATTGAAGAGAATTAAAAATTTAATAGTCAATTGAGAGTCAATTTGCATAAATCCAAGACCTATGACAAAAAAAAAAAACGCTAAAATTTGAGGCTGATATTGAAGTTTGGTAAGGGCAAAATTACATAAAATTAAAAGTTTAGGGTCAATTATGGGTGCAATTGAAATAAATTAAAAGTCAGAGGATCAAAATGAACTTTGGCCAAAACCCTAAATTAAAACCCTAAAATTCCAAAACATCACCATTTTGAACAGTAAGAAAAAAACTGACCAGACGACATGTCGTGTAGTTACTGTTTATTGTCTTCTTCTTCTTTAGCCCGAAAAGACTATTTAGAGGGCTACTTTTCAAATGCATTTAATGCTTCGTCTCTTCACCAAATTTCACAAAACATACACCACCATGATGGGCTGACATTTGACTACATCCCGTTATGGCTCCCTCCGATTGATTGACACAATAGACACGGTAGTGCCGCCCTAAAGAGGCCAACTCAGGTAGCTTTGAATTGTCAAAATCTGATAGTTAACGATGACAACTTTGAACCAACAGTTGAGATCCTTCTTGTTCGAATCAAGGGTCAATATTTGGCACTAGTAAAGACAAGGTGTCCCTCTTCCACGTCCTATAAATAGGGTGGATTCCAAGCATTGAGTGAGGTCAAAGTTGGAAAAAAAATCAGTCTCTCCCCAGTTTTTTTTCTTCTCCTTCGCCAGCCTTCTTTGCGCCACCATAACCACCACGTCTCAACCGTCATTGCCGCCACCAACCACATGCTGGTCTTCTCTACACCACCAGGAACACCACTAGCAACTCCTCTCTTCTAGCTAGGTAAACCTTCCATTTTTTTTTCTCCTTCACCCCCTAAAGTCATTTGTATGTAGAATTTCTTCTGCATGCAAATGGTAAAATGTCATTAAAAGGGGTTGGTATGGACCTGTTTCAGCCCAGCTCAGATGGCTAGGTCAAGTCCAGCCCAAACCCAAAGAGAGACAGAAAGAGAGAGAGGTCTGTTGGGTCGCTAGTCAGCACAAACCCGACTAAGTCGGGCTGGACCTGTTCTTGCCCAGCCTGGATGGCTGGGTCGGGTCCAACCCAATATATTAAATAAATAATATTATAATATTTAAAAAAACTTGAAATTTTCTAAAGGGTATTTTAAAAATATTTATGGGTCCCTCACATGTTTTTTCAACTATTTTGCATAATATCGAGCTGTAGATTTACACTGTAAGATATGGACCCGGTAATAAAAATACCTGATTTCTCCCGAAACTTCAAAAAAAAATCAAAAAAATTAAAAAAATAAATTTTCATTTAAAAAATAAAAAAAAATGTTTTGTTTTGTGCATATGGCAAAATCTTAGAAGTTTTTCATGTACATTTTCTAAAAATGAGATAAAAAAATTTATCATATTTTTAAAAATGCAAAAATGGATATTGTAACTAGTTTATGATTATCCATTAGGGTTTGATAAAAAAAAAAAAACCATAACAATTATTTTGTTTAGAATGTTAGGAATTAGTTATATTTAAGAAATAAATGCGATGCAAAAATTTGAACCTTAGAATAGTTAGGCTTTAACCCAGTAAGGTAAAGACTTCCTCACAAAGCGAGATCTACCTTAAATCATACATAAGACCAATGGATAGAAATATGACCTAGAAAAACAATCAAACAATGATGCAGCTTAGTTTAGGTAGGGTGCACTAGGGATGATTTGTCTTTTCCTTGCACAACTAGTCCCTTACCTGGACTCTAGAAGACCATAGGTTTCCTAGTAACCATAATATTAGATGGCGACTCTTGAACTATATAATTATAATTTATGATTAAACCCAAAACCCCTTTTCATCATCACTCAGGAGGCAGACTCACTATCATTTGACGTTGTGCGCACCCCGCGATAAGAATCAACAAGCATAATCAAAGGATCCTTTAGAGGTGTCAATTACAAGGTTAAGAGCAAATAAGATTAAAGAGGTATTCAATGATATAATTCAAGATATTTGGTCCAAGTGAAGCATTAAGATTGCAACAAGAGATGATTAAACTTTACTTAATGTAATCCATGCAAAGGAAATAGTTGGTTATTGGGTTTGAGGCATGGATTGAGCTTATTTTTCTAATGTGTAGTTTTAGTTTAATAGACATATGTGTTGTTTTATATTAATAGGCATAACTTTCGATCCGACTATTGGATTGGGATGCAATTTTGTCAAAAGATGTTAAATGTATTGTTTCCCACGAGATTAAAATTTTATAGCAATCAGATATCAGAAATGTTTTCTAATAAGGTCTAGGAATTATTGCTCAATATTTGCAATTTTTCTTAAATGATTTAGGATTCTTTTTCGTATTTTATTTAGAACTTTTTTTTAGCATTGTTTAGTATGTTTTACCTAGTATAAATAAGGTTATTTCGCTTGTATTTATGGAGAAGAGTTGATTATTCAGAAATCAAACTTGTGTGAGAATTTTCTCTTATTCTTGGTCTTACATGAAACTTTAAAAACTTACCAAAAATTATTTCTTTGTGGCATTCATATTTATACCTTCGGTTATTGATTTGTTATTATGTTTTCATCCAATAACTACAGCTATTTAGTTTAAGTAATCATTGTGTTGGATTTTCTTCAACTTGATTTTAGTTTTTTTATGTTGTGTTCAATCTTGATTGTAGGTTTTAAGGTTCTTAAATTTTGGGTCACGTTATTTAATTATAACTAGCTATCGACTCACGCTCATGTTGTGTTCAATCTTGATTATAGGTTCTAAAGTTCTTATCTTTTAAGTCACATCATTTAGTTATAACTAGCTATTTAACTCACGTTTTATCATGGGTTGGATTTTTTTTCCAATAAGAAAAATTGAATATGCGGACTTTTTCAACATGTTTTTTACATAAAATATTATTAAGCATAAATCAAAAAGTTTATGCATGCATCTAATTAAATAAATCAAGAATCGAGTGTGTTAATAAATGAAAAAATGTCACTAACAATAAATAAAGACAAAATAGGAAAAATCAAGAGACATATATAGATTAAGATATTTGGTCTCGCAACACAAGCCTTTAACCCTATTGTATTTATTGACTTTGTTTAGCAAAATTAATTTTTTATTTAATCAAATGACAATAGAAAAGGTCACAAATAAAATTAATTGAATAAAATAAAAGGAAAAAAAACTGTTGATGGGGTGGATGACATGTCATTCACCTGAATTTTATTTTGAAGAAAAATAAAGTTAGACATTGTGTTGTCTAATTTTTCCTAGATTCAAGCCATTATGTTAGCTGGAAAATCGAGGCTAATATTTTTTAACCTAAAAACATATTTTACAATTCTTTTTTTTTCATGCTCAAAACACCGTAGATACCTTGATAAACTCATCCATAAACCCGAAATCAGTTCAAAAGAAAAAATCTTCCCAAGCTCAGATATGTTTTTTTATATATAGAAAATTTGAAGGTAATAAAATATCTAAGTGGAACTTACCTTATCAAATAGAACTCGTTAACACCAAAATCAACTCTTTTAGTGGCTGAAATCGGTGTCAACTGTGATTTTCTTTTTCTATCGTTGAAATCCAATGACTCTCCTCTCTTAAATCAGGAACTGAAAATAAAAAAAATAAAGTTTAGGATGAAATATTCTTTTTTGGAAATCTAAAAAATTAGAGGGACCAAATTGTTATAATTTGGAATGTATGAGGACTAAATTGAAACTGGAGGGACCCATCTCTTCTGCCTCTTTCACTTTAGTCCTTTATCTTTTAATTTTGCTTTTCCTTCACAATTTTATCTATATTATTTTTTAATTAGATCCTTAAAGGACAATTTTTTAAAAAAAGAAAATAAACAAAAAAAACTCATGAACATAGTAAATCCACAATGATCATGAATATGTGTTTACAATGCGAGTGTGAATAGCATTTTCCCACATATTTTAGTGTTGTACTTAACATGTGATCATTAAATTGGACTACTATTAATCAAGATATTTGCTCTTTATAATGTGTAAATTTTGTTAAAGATTACTAGCTGAATAAACTATGTAAATTAATCAACTAACTGTGGAGCAAACTTTTTTAATTATTAGTCCTTGACCAAGCAAGGTGAAAAGAACCCAAAATAATATTCAACATTTCTCATTATCAGGAGATAATCTGGAATTAATTGAAATCATAAAAAAAGAATGATGATTGCCTTTTATATTAAATGAGCTTAATTTTATGTATTTAGACTAAATATATTTTTTCGATCAAATAAAAAAGCAAGCCATCAAAAGATTAAGAGAGTCATAAATAAGCTGGTGCTCGGGCCACATGGATGTCTAAAGCTTTGATGACGTGTAAATTTTGTTAAACTCATTGGATAATCGATATAAATTAATTAATCAACCGTTTACAATGCAAGGTTTTTTTTTAATTAATCCTTATTTGAAACTAGATCAAGTTAAACAAGAATATTCAAAGGTCTTTAATGTCATTCCTTCACCCACACGCAAATATATATATATATATATATATATATATATATATATATAAACTAAGAATTAACAGTAACCATAAAGTACTTTTTCTTTAATTATTAATTATATAGTGTTAATTACTTATTCTAATCAACTTGATTAAGTCCTATTCAGGTAAATAATAATAATAATAATAATAATAATAATAATAATAATAATGATAATGATCATTCTATTTAATATTAAAGAGATATTTAAAAGTAAAATAATTATTGTTTTTCAAAATATTTTTTAATAATTTTTTTTAAAATCTTTTCATCAAATGTGTCGTAGATGGAGGAGATAAAATATAGAATTGTTTAGAGGTTAAATTAATGTTTTGAACTGGCGATGATCAGATTGGGGTGGGATTCTTAGAGGAGTACCGATCAAAAGGGGAAGGAAACAAATAGCATAACAAAAGCTGGTGTATGAACTGACTCTCTGCCACTCTGACAAGTCATGGATTTGCATCATTTTGAATTAGATTACATTCCCATGATATCAAGGCTCTGTCACCTTTTCATTGGTCCCAGATGGTGGGACTTGCAAAATATTTGCCTAGGATTTTGAACAGAGGCTGCTCAAAGTCCATCCAGCCAATTCAAAGGTCAAAATCTACTGTAAATTACCTTTACAGATGCTGTTGGCACCATCTAATAATCATCTCTGCGAGAACAAAATGCTGAAGGACATGCCATGCCCCAGCTAGCCAGCCCACTTGTGGGCTGTGCAAGCTTGGTAGAAGTGCATTATTATGTATTCTATGGTGTAAAGTATTGCGGGGACTATTATTCCATCCACCTCAAAGTCACTTTGATCATCTAATCAAGGTCTATTGATTATAGGGAACGTACGCAATGGGTGCGACCTCTATCATGGCTGATGGGCTAGCACTAGGCCTCCACCCTCGCACTAATTACTCGGAAAAAAGAGAGAAGAAAACAATATATTGTACAGATTACCTCAACAAACTAATATAAATAGTTGATCCATTGACGATCACGAGTCATGATCTAAAATCAATATATATTCTACGATTTCTTGTGAAAGCTAGCACTGCCTCTTCATTGTATCACATACGCTTAGTTTGTTGGTGTGGTTTCATGTTTGTTTTTAAAATTTTGAGATTTTTCTAATTTAAATTAATTTTTTGATACTTTTAGATTGTTTTGATATTATATTTTAAAAAAAAAACAGCTACTATTATGAGAAATATTACCTCGACGATGGATGAAAAATTGGCAACTTTTTCATCGAAAGATCACTGCACACGGGCGGGTGGAAAATTGGAATCAATTGTTAAGATAATTCATTAACCCGGCTTATTATATGTTGCATATATATGCAGTTAAATCGTGAGCATTATAACATATTAGTTACATATTTTGCTTTATGTCTACAGATGGAGAGTGATGCAAGCATCCTGTCACAGAAAAAAAAAAAGAAAAAAAAAGCACAGTTAGAACTTGGAAGACCAATTTGAGCTACAATGACATTTCCCTTTATCCATGATTCAGAAAATAAGGATCAATTTAACAAAATGATGAGCAGAATTGTAGCTGAAGGTTTTCAGTTGTAGTGTAATATATAATCATCATCTATATCACAATCATTCTTAAATTCGATAGGTACAATGCCAGGTACTGCACAGTAGAAGTGGGATCTCTATCTATCAACAACAGCAAAATTAAGTACTGAACTCGAAAGAAAATTTGCTTGCACCTCTTAATTCTTCCGTCTCCCAAGACTACGGAATTATAGCTTCCAGGAAATATTGTTCTGTAGAGCATGAAAGCCACACTTAAATGAAGCTCAAAGCTTGCATACGGCCTTTAATGGTATGATACCAATCAAGATCCCACCACAACTGTTCAGGATATGATCATCATCTCTCTCCACAATTTCCAAACTGTGACTGAACCCCCGACTTTTGCATTATTTTTTCTTTTTCTCTATATGCCTCTATATACATTAAGAAAGAAGCAAATTGAAAGAAGATAAAATTTGAATAAGAAGGGAGTTCTTGATGAACTCTAATGAAAATCAAAAGAACCTCTAAAATGAATCACCAAAAAAAAAAAGTAAACGAGAACTCAATATAACTTGACATTTCAACCCTCTTTTATGCATCATGTGGCGCCTCTGTTATACTTTCTAAATGAGGTCTCCACACACCAGCACGGCCTCTTCTTCGATCTCTCTGTGTTGATAGCTTCTCTGATAGAATCTCACTCAAATATTGATCAGAAATGAGAAGGTTCGTTGTCAATGAAATGGAGTTGGTAACGATATGGCTTGAGTTGTTGCTTTCAGTACTTCTGTTGTTAATACTAATCTCTCTTCTTTTCTTTCTCATACCTGAACCTTTTGATGATCGAGAACTCTTGGTTTCTTGTGTTGGTGGAGCTGGCATCAAGAAATAAATTTTTCCACGTTGTAGCTCTGCATCTGGTGGGACTATAACAATCTTTGGAACAAACCCATCATCAGAAGGTGAAGAGGGCTTTTTCAAGATATGTTTTGGATATGCTTTCATGATCTCACTTGCACGGATTGTGCCACTGATCTCTTCTACCCGACCATTAGAGTGTACTATTCGAATTACATCAAGAGCTCCACATGGTAGAATGCAAGAGATACAACACCTTATGGTGTTCTTCATGGCTAGTAATTTGTGTGTGATTTTGTCACTCTCTCTCTCTCTCTCTCTACGAGTCTTTCATATTTGAGAGGGAGAATAAGAAGGGAGAGCTTTGTAGAAATTGATGGAGATCAATATCTGAGAAAGAGGTAGAGAATGGTGAAAGAGAAGGGTCTTTTTTCTCTTTTCTTTTCTTTTCTTTTCTTGTGGCTATCTAACAGTGGGAATCAGTCACTTAAAGAGAATTTTGCACAAATGATTTTTTATTTTTTATTTTCAATAGATAGTCTCTTTTAAAGCTTTTCTTTGCTTCCTTTTAATTCTTTTCTTCTGCTTTTTGGGTGTGAGGGGAGAGGAACTTCGCTCGCTCGCTCGCTTGCTTAGGATGAAATTCATGGCATTAATAATTGCACCTGACTCTGTACTTTGCCTTTTGAATCCATCATCTGGGGACCCTCCCATCGCCTTATATTCACCAAGTTCGATACTTTTGGGTTGGTTTTTGCAAGGTTGGGGGGCTCATGGGTAAGGGCAACACATGTTAGTGCATGATTGGGACTGCCAAGTAAGCCACGACAAGACCCTTCTGCTAGGGGGTGATCCAAGACATGTGTGTCAATCAAGATTTGACATTTGTCAAGAGACGACTGAATCAGCCAGAAGGATTAGGTGAAGAGACTATTAGGTGGGGTCATTTCAAAAGAGACTAGAATGGCTTGGAATGTGGTGGGTATCGGATGAGTTAGGGCATAGAGAAATCTTCCTTCGAGAGAGGGCTTGTAAATGGTGATCTTTCTTTCTACCTCCCCAAACACATCAACGTGGGCTGTGGCTTTCACTGGAAAGTGAAGTGGTGTAGGCTTCTTTTGCTTTATCTCTTTAGTAGATTTTTAGGTTTGGGAAGCGCTTCGACTCAAGAGAAGGTAAATTGTCTACTCGCCCTTTTGCCAAAAGACAGTTCAATAATGCTACTGTTTCCAGCCTCTGTGCTTTAAGAAAAATAAAATATATTGTTTTTCGGTGTATGTTCATTCATATATTGGAAAAGGCAACGTCATTGTTTGGATTCTTCCCTCCTGCGGTGGTTAAGACTTGAGAGGTTTACCTGGGAAGCAAAACAACTATAAAATTCAAAAATCCCATCATAATAATTGAGAAAATTTCTCAAGATGATCCATTTGAATGTGATTTTCATTACTGTATGATTGATTTGATCTACATCTATAATTTCACATTGACTGATAGACCAATCGATTTGTGAGCCCACACTGAGATTTGCTACAAGAAAAACAAGGTAGTTAAAACTGTTTAAATTGTTCGATTGCCGATTAATCTTTGTAATGTCCCATCTAAAGTGTGGCCCATCCATTAAATGGTTTGGATGTAGATGTTAGTGGGCAACATGTGAGGTATGGAGAGGAGGGTCCATTTTTAGGGTATTTTTGATGTTGGAACCATCTTCTATCTCTATTTACATCACAAAATCAAGCATTTATTACATTATTACAATTATAGTATAAGAAACTTTGTGGGGGAAATATTGTTCTCTATATCATTGTTCACTTTTTTACGGTGTTGCAATGTTTTTCTTTTCATTTTGGTTATTAAAGTTTTTTTTTTCTCGATTCAGTTCTTTTGTAGCTAAATTGATTGTTGTTTGGCTTTGATTTATTGAGCAAGAGCATGATTGGAAGATGGTGGACTAAAGTAGAAAAGGCCAAAAAACTTGGCGACACCTTCAAAGTTTACTTGAAAAGTTTATTTTGATACTTATACTTTCTAATATCTTTCTTTTCGGACCCTTTGGTTTTTAAAATTTCAGTTTTGGTCTAGAACTTTATTTTTTTTATTTTTTTAATCTCTAGTTTGAGAAATTGGAGAGAAGAAATCTAGGTTGACACTAATTAAGGCCACAAAACATCGATCTTAGTGTTAGTGGTTTCATCTGATGAGGGGAGTCTCACTTACCTTACCATCTCTTGAAATTGTAGATCTAAGTTTTTTATTTTGGGTTGATTTTAGGTTTTCGGATCGTTATTTGAGCTATTTGAGACTATTGATAAGTTTGTCTAGGAGTGTAGGGTATTTTTTAGGTATTTTAGGTCAAAACAGGTTGAAAATATATTTTTCACACCCACGTATATCTCTTAACTTTTCAATTTATTCTTTGGTTAAATATCGTTTGGTTTTTACTTGGTTTTCATATAAAATGATAGTGTTTTTTTTATATATACAACCTTACATAATATTTTTTTTCCCTTTGATTTCATTTAATGAATGTCATATGTATCTATTTCTATTATCATTTGATTAAATAAAATATTGATTCTAATAATTAAAAAAAAGGACATTAACACAATTGGGTAAATGGTCTATGTTGCGAGATCAAATATCTTAATTTACATCTATCTCTTGATTTTTCTAGTTTAGTCTTTAGTTATCACTAACAAAAAAAAATTGTATTTTATTGACATAAATGATTCTCGATTTATTTAATTAAATGTATGCATGAGCTTTTTGATTTAATCTTAGAATTCTTTACGTAAAAAAACATGTTAGAAAAGCTTGCTTATTTATTTTTTCTTTGAAAAGAATTATCCAAACTATGGCGAAATACAAGTTACATAACTAGTAAAAACTAAAACATGTAAAGAATTCAATGTACACTTTGGCATTATTCACTCTTTCACAATTCACTCTAAATTGGAGTAGTTTCATTTTTTTCTATTTCGATAATTAAACTTGTTTTTTCTCTCTTTGATTAGATTCTTTTGTGACCAAATTAGTGGCCTGTTACTTCTAATTTCTCAAGGAAGGGCAAGATTCAAAAAAGGTGGATTAAAGTGAAAAACATTAGCGCGAAAATTTTTATTTGCTCCATCTACTTTCCTATGAATTTATTTCTAGTCCCTTATGTTTTCAAAAATTCAACTTTAATTCAAAACCTCATTTTGTTTATTTTTCAATCCTCGATTTGAGAAAGAAGGGAGGAAATCATTGGAAAATAGTGAAAGTCATTGGTTGACCATATTTTGCCCATGAAAAAGGTCATTCTTGGTGTTAATAGGTCTCATTCAACGAGAAGAGTTTTATTAATATGTTTTTTACCCTCTATTCTGTCGAGAAAAGTAAATAGGGGTTAAGAGAGATTTTTTTATTTGACTTTTTGTTTTTAGATATACTTGTGAGTGTTTTAGTTGATTTTTTGGTTTATTAAGGTGTTGTGAATGTTTATTATTTGTTTTTATGTGAAAATTAATTAGGGAATGAATTTTAGGGTCCAAAAAACCCTAGTCAGAGTTTTCAGCTACCTCTCTAATGGTTAAAATCTAAGCAAGTAAAACATGTGCCTTCTACAAAAAAAAATCAAAAAAAAAAGGGGTAGACAACGGAAGCAAAGAAAAGGACTAAGCATGCTAGCATGGGATGACAGGCCCATGCTCTTGGTCTTATTTAAAATGGGTCAGGCATATTGGGCCATTTAGCTCGTGCATTTAGCGTGTTTTTTGTTTATTTTTTTTAATTATTTTTCCTTTCATTAAAATTCAAATTATTTAAAATTAACTAATTTAAAATATATTAGATATGTTATTTAATTTAATATTGAGATTAATCAACAATATATTCAGATGTTATTTTATTAAAAACCATTAAATTTTTCCTTTATTTTCCAATAAAATTATAACAATCTTTTCATAATATTTACAAACAAACTTTATATATAGTCCAACATGGTTTTAATTTTTTAAAAAAATCAAAAAACTTTTAGTCGGCTCTAGCTAAATTAACTCATAAAAAAACACTCGTATTTGCTATATGGAAATGAAGTTATTAAACGTAGTCCACATGGAAACTCAGTTTTTTATGCCAAAAAAGAAACATTTTTACTAACATTCTCTAACTGGCTTCGAGCACATTTATTCTAATATTGCCAATTTCTTCTAAAGATACTTTATCAAAACTATCAATTATCAAGAAATGAATTGATTCAAAGAAATTAATGACGATGTTCAGCAAGGCTCCAAAAATTAATTCAACCACATTCAAAATTTGCGGATTAGGTCAAATTGCATAGTGAGAAGGCCCACCAGAGGTCATAAAAGCCGATTTTTATGGAATATCAAATTTAGTGAGCTTAGGTTTTTTGCTACTGTCTCCTTTTTTATCAGATTATTTAGAGGGCAAGGAATTTAGAGAAATTGTGAGCTCTACATGTGAGGGTAAGATTCATTTTGTGATCATCTCTTTCTCTCATCCCTGCAAGCAGCAGCACCTTCCTTTATTTTATTTTATTTTCCCCTAAAAATGGTAAGATATTGGATTGGACAGGAAATATGAACACTACCAAAAAATTATCAAATATAAATAGAAATAATGATGAAGAAAATACTATCGGTAAATGACGTCGTTGTTTCCTTTGGTGAATTATGGCTGAAAATAATAATAATAATAAAAAAGAAATATGACATGTCAGTATTACAAACGAAATTACTAATGAAATATAATTGTCACTAATATCCGTCGGTAATATTTAAGTTATAACCTGCGTTTCTTCTTCCTCTTCCTTTTTTTTTGAAAACAATACTCTTTCCCCTCTCATTTTGTCACAAATCAAGCTCCTTTCATCACAAATTCGACCACCCCAACACTCAGTTTATCATTATTCATGTTCTGGTTCAATTGTTTTTGAAGATTCGTCACATGAAGTAAGCAAACCTACTTATGTTTTTGTTGTAACCCGTTTTTATGTTATTGTTTGGCACTTTTATGTAGTATATGTAGTTTGTTTATGTGTTTACTTGTTTTATAGCTTTTTTTCTATAGAAATTTGTTGTATGAATGTATGATTTGTATATGTTAGGGTTTGTTTGAGATTTTATAAAATTGTAGTTGTTTGTCATTTTATAAAATTGAGTTTGATTTGTAACTTCGGTGTTTTATAATGAAATAAATAATGGGTTATTTAATAGGTACATTTCATATTTTGTCAATTTTATTGTTAAGTTAAAATTTAGGTGAATTTGGTAGAATTTGATTTTCTTAGAGAAAATTCATAATCATTAATTGGTACTATTAAAATGGATTGAATAATTTTGAATTCAACTAATGATAACTAATTAATTGGGTACTGATAATTTTTTAGTTAACATTATTAATTAAAACATGTTATCATCAATATTATATATAGGTTTCAAACAGGTAATGGATGATCATTCTTAGATGTATCGATTTTTTCTCGATGAGTTGCGCAAGATGGATTATTGTAATGAGATTGAAGGTTTTATTAATCACGCACTATCTAATTTGAGAAATATTAGTGGATGCGATATTAGATGTTCATGTAAGAGGTGTAAAAATAAAAAATTTCTTGATCTAGATGTTGGTACGATGCATCTTCTACAAAAAGAATTCATGGAAAAATATTTGTATTGGTTTGCTTATGGAGAACCATATGTCTTTACGAGACCATGGTAGAAAGGATGGTTAGGTCAACTTCTAGTTCTAGTAACGTGCAAAGAGTTGTAGATGATAATAGCAATCGTTATAGGATGATTGTTATGGATGCAATGAAAATAAATCAAGGTTATGCATGTGAATACTTAATTATAGATGAAGAACCAAATATAGATGCAACCAATTTCTTTTAACTTTTGAAAGATTTTGATGAACCATTATGGAATGGGTGCATAAATCATAGTAAATTATCAATCGTTGTACAAGTGTTTACCATCTAGTCAAATCATTGGCCAAATGAGGCCAATTATGACAGAATTATCAAATGAACGAGAAGCATTTTACCTGAAGGGAATAGGTAGAAAAAGAACTTTTGTACTGCTAAATCTATGATGAAACCCATTGGCCTATGATACCTTGAAAATACAAATTTAACCAAGTGTAGAACTTGTAGGCATGCTCGGTATAACTCATAACTGACAGGGGAATGACTTTTATCACATATAGAAAATGATACTTTCCAATCACTCATTGATTACAAAGGTTATTCATGTCTCTAAAGACCGTTGAGCATATGACATGACATCTTTCACATGATACGGTGGATGGATTCATGCTGCAACCTTCTGATGATGAAGCCTGAAAGCATTTTAATAGGTGTATTATTAGTTTTCAATGGAACCATGGAATGTATGAGTTAGGTTATGTACAAATAGATTCAATCCATTCAGGTCATTTGCATTCTTGTTCGCCAGTAAAACTCACGGTTTATAACTCGTCACCGGGAATATGTATAAGGCTAGAGTTCATGTTCTTATCTATGGTCATACCTAGTCCTAATAGTCCGAGTAGAAATATAGATGTTTTTCTTCAACCATTAATTGACGAGTTGAATTGGTTGTGGTCATTCGGGACTTCAACGTATGATGTCTCAAGAAAATATAATTTTCAAATGAAGGCAACTTTGATGTGGACTATCAATGATTTTCCTACGTATGACTATCAATTTATTTCTAATTTATTTCACATAAATTTACATTGCTATTTGTGAATTTATCATCATAGTTTAGTTTTGAAAGTTTCATAATTTTCTTAATTCTTGAGTCTTAAATTTATTCTATAAGATCATTGCGAAATTTATTGATTTATTTGATAGGTTGCTAGTTACTTTTAAGAATTAAAGTAAGGCAATAGTGTGAAAAAATACCCACAAATTATGTCAAACACGAGTGGTATAAGATATTATTTTTTTATTACTAATATTTTCGTGCAGGATAAAAAAAATGTCTCTAGATAAAGGGATTTCTAAACTGCGCCAACAAATGGAATTTATGCTTAAGGAGATGATGAGTAGGTTTGAGAAATTGGAGACTAGAGTTGAAAGTGGGATTAACAAAACAGATAGAGAAGTTAGGAAAAATTCAAAAAGGGTTGTTTCATCTCTAGATGAAAGTGTGGCTGGAAAATCTGAAGATAAACCTGAAAATGTTATCTTTAACCATAGATAGGTTTCATACATATAGGAATGGCCTCTATAAGTCTCTTCCAAAGAGGGAGAGTAGTCGTCTTAGGGCTAAATTTGGTAACAAGGGCAATTTTGATGATATGGATGATTTGGGTAGGAATTTGGGTAGTGTTAAGTTAAAAATTCTAGCTTTTCAGGGTAAGATTGATCTAGAAGCTTATTTAGAATGGGAGAAAAGGATAAAGCTGATTTTTTATATCCATTACTATTCTAAAAAAACAAAAGTTAAGCTCGTTATTATAGAGTTTATTGATTATGTTATGATTTGATAGGAAAGATTAGTGGTAGATAGAAGAAGGAATGGAGAGAGAGTTGTTGGTACATGGAAGGAGATAAAGACAACTATGAGAAAGAGATTTGTTCCCAAGTATTATTTAGGGATTTGTTTAATTGATTGCAGACTACTACTCTGGGTTTCAAGAGTGTTGAGGAATATCATAAGGAATTAGAGGTTGTCATGATTAGAGCCAATGTTATTGAGGATGAAGAAGTAACAATGTCTACGTTTTGAA
This sequence comes from Populus trichocarpa, assembly GCF_000002775.5. Classification (NCBI taxonomy): domain Eukaryota; kingdom Viridiplantae; phylum Streptophyta; class Magnoliopsida; order Malpighiales; family Salicaceae; genus Populus; species Populus trichocarpa. Next base: position 5,778,535 of record NC_037295.2, read on the forward strand.
ATGGGTTGAATAAAGACATAGTTAATGTGCTGGAATTACAACCTTATATAGATGTAAAGGATTTGGTACATTTGGCTATTAAAGTGGAGAAACAGATGAAAGAAAGAGTAGTGCACGACTACGAGCTTATTTAGGTTCTTCTTTAGGTTGGAAGATGAGTTATAAGAGAGAGGGTAATGCACCATCAAAGTCAATAGTGAATCCTAAAGTTACCAAACCTAGCAACCCAGAGAAGCAATTTTTGGCCACTGAATAAAATTCTAAAACCAAAGTGCAAACAAAGCGTAATCAAGATATTAAGTGTTTTATATGTTAGGGATTGGGGCACTATGCATTAGAATATGCAAATCAAAGAATCGTGATTTTGAGGGATGATGAAGAGATTGAATCTACTTGTTAGACGTCTGATTGTGATGATATGCCACCACTTGTGGATGATAGTGATGTTGAATATGCACATGAGGGGCAAGTCATGGTGATAAGGAGAGCTTTGAGTATTCGAGTTAAAGAAGATGATGTGGAGCAATAAAGAGAGAATATTTTCCATACTAGATGTCAAATCCAAAATAAGGTATGTAGTATGATCATTGATAGTGGTAGTTGTACTAATATTGCTAGTGTAACTTTTATTAGAAATGTAGGTTTGAGTATTATAAGGCATGAGAGACCTTATCAGCTTTAATGATTGAATGAATGTGGTGTTGTTAAAGTGAATAGACATGTATTGGTTACATTCTCAGTATGTAAGTATAAGGATGAAGTCTTATGTGATGTTGTTCATATGCATGCTACACATTTGTTATTAGGGAGACCTTGGCAATTCGATAGAAAGGTTAAACTATCCGATTTGAGTCTTTTTATCCCAATCCTTTTATAATGGCCTTGGTTCCACCAACAAACCATTCTTGAACATGAATCAAATTAATCAAGGCTTGCTCTTCATTATTTGTTACCCTCTTGAAGTTCACCTTAACCAATGTATCTTGAATAAGTCCTGTCGCACGTGTGCGGCGTCGCGGCGAAAAAATTCACCCTCAAGTTTTAGCTTAACTCTATCTATCTGGCAAATATTAAGAGACAATAAATTATTGTCTCTTATCAATGAAAATTTGGAATGGGAGTCGCCACCTAGTATTTTGGTCACTAGGAACCCTAACTGGTCTCAGAGATCGAGTACGGGGACTGGTTGCGTAAAGGGAAGGTATTAGCACCCCAAATACGCCCTACCTAAGGTAAGCTGCATTGTTTTATTGTCTGATAAAATCTAAGGTCTTGTCATGTTTTCTAGTTTTTGGTTCGTCTATGGTTTAAGAAAAGTCCTCCTCGGTAAGGAGATCCTTATCTTATCGGATAATTCTGACGACAAACCAAAGAATTTAATATCCAGAATACGTCTTACGTATAAGGTCGTAACCCCAAATATTAAAAGAAAACAAAATAATTTTTTTGAAATTTTTGAAATATTGGCCTAGTTCTCGTGACTTTAATAAACTGGTTATTAAAGCCAAAATACATGCTGATACACATTTTTGAAATTTTCTTTGTTATATGAAAATACAATATGAATTTTTTATATATATTTTTGAGAGACTTGGCCATATGCATGAAAACAAAAAAAAATTATTTTGACGAAAACCTGGTATTTTAATACCGGATTTGTATCTTTACAGTATAAAAATACAAACCAATATTGATCAAAATACAGTAAAATATTTTGGAAAAATCACAAATTTGAATTTTTTTTTGCTGGGCCCATCCCAGCCCATGGGGCGGGGCTGGACCGCACAGGCCTGGCTGGGTCACTGGACCAAACCAGTGACCCGGATAAACAACCTAAAGCACGCGTGAATTTCTTCACGCGTGCATGGACTATGCGAAGGTAATCGAAAATTTCGAAAATGAATATTTTCGATTCGGTCCTTGGCTGTTTTGACAATTTTGTAATCAAGCCCCCCGGATGAGTTGTAATTGAATCCATTGATTTTAGCGCCTTTTCTGGTTTGGTCCCTGGTTTCGAATTGTTTCAATTAAGCCCCTAATTGGCCATCAAACTTTAATTATTATGCAATTAAACCCCTGATTTGACCAAATCAACTTTCTAAAATTATAATTGGACCCCAGAACTTTAATTTCTTCCAATAAAAGCCTAAATTTACTTAAAAAGCAATTTTTCTTGCAATAAAACCCTCCATAAATTCAATTAAACCTTAGATAAAATTTAATTGAATCCATAAACATCTGATTTCGAACTTTTCTTCTTCAAATTGAATTTTCTTTGTCAACAGTGCCCTCACCAGTCAACGATATACTGTCAAATTTCAACCTTTTGCATTTTTTAACCTCCTCAACCACTTTTTGGCCATTTTCGGCATTCTAACATCCTTTTCTCACTCCTATTATTTTTTGGATTTCTTTCGAATATACATATTGTATTTTCTCATTTGTGTGTATTTTTGTGTGGGAACCCAAAAATAGGTAACAACAAGTCCATTGAAAGTCCTTCTAAATCTCTTAGCCCTAAACCTTGTCACTGGACCAACTGGAACCTCTAATGGATCCTTTGGTGTTGCTTCGATCATATCATCAAACTTAGCTTTATATATAAAGTAAACTAATCTTTATAAGGTTTCACCATTAATTAATTTAGATTGATACACTTTTTGACTTTTTATGTGATTTTTTGCTCTTGACACATACGTCCAAGAAGCTTATTAGCATTTTTGTTCACAATTAGCAATGTCAAAGAAAAAGAAGACTCCATTTGATATAGACTATAATAACCCAATTTTAGGTTTTCCTAAAATTACCTTTTTCTATTTAAAATTCAAAACATAAAAATAAAAAAAAAGACTGGTAGCTTTTTAAATTATATAAGGTCAAATGAAATGATTATTGAACTTTTTGCATAAAAATTAATTTTAAGGACTGAATTAGACTTTTAATATGTCAATTTGATTTAATCATAGGCTTAATTAAAGGTTTAATTAAATTTAAGAATTAATTTGGGTTAAATTAAAAGAATTAATTAATTGCAAGAACTTAATTAAACTATTTACGGGTCAAATTAATTTTTTAAGGACTTAATTGGTGAAAAATTAAGTTTGAAAGCTTAATTTGAGCTTAATTGAGAAGATTGCAATTTTAGGGGATCAGATTTAATTATTTTTTTCAAATTCAATTAGATGAAATTAGGGACAAAATTACAAGAAAATCAAACTTTAGAGGTTAATTAAGGGCTAAATTAAAGAAATTCATAATCAAGAACCTCTTTGTGAAATGTGTGTGAATTCAGGAACCCAATTCAATTGAAAACAGAGGTGAAATCGAAGAAATTAGAAGTTTGAAGATCAATTACGGATGAAATTAAAAATATACAAGACTGAGGAACAATAAGAAAAAGGCATATTGAATTGATTCTTAGAATCAAAATTCAATGAAGGACTTAATTTACTAAATTAAAAGATTAGAGGCTGAAATTAAAAAGGGGTTAATAACCTAATTTAGGTAAAAGCCCAAAAATAGCATCATTTCATTTAAATGAAACGGTGCATTTTAATGTTGTTTTAACCAAAACGACAGGTTTTGAATCGAAACTATGTTGTTTTGGTCTGCAAAAGTAAAACAATATTAATAATAATAATAATAATAATAATAATAATGATGCCAGACAACATGTTGTGTGGCACTGTTTCGTCATCCCCTATCTTTATGCCAGAAAAGTTGCCCATGAAACCACTTTTAGAGGCCATTTAATGCTCCATTTCTCATCCAAATAACACACAAAAAAAAACACATCATCCATACTCTCTAACATTGTACTATGTCCCTGTCCTTTTCTTCACCGGTTTTTAGCCCTGCAACCACTGCAATAAACAACCAAAACTTCTAACCTGACAAGATTTGACAGTGCTAGCTTTATAGTGCTAGGTTGTTGGTTTGTGACCAATGGTTAAGATGATTTCCAAGCAAATCAATGGCAACAAGTCATGCCCAAGAAACATCCTATGTCCTTCTTTCACATGTAAATAGGGATGAATTTTGTATAGAGCTGAGAATGAAAAAATGAAGCAAAAACACCCCATCAAGCTGATTTTCTCTAAAAAACAAAGAAGAGAAAAACTTCTCCAGCATCAGCAAAAACATCACCACCACGGCCACCTAAAAGGAACTTTTACTTGACGACTTTAATTTTTTTTAACCTCCTCTTCTTTCCTACACTTCCACCACTTTTCTTTTCTTTTTCTTTCCACAGCAGCACAGCCATCAACCTAAATAACATCACTTTGAGCAATCACAAGCTCCTCAATGCCTGGGTTAACATCACTACAGCCATCTACCATCACTGCAACCAACCACGATAGTTGTCCACTACAACTTCCACTTCTTCTTTTTCCTCTTCCAGTGCAATCTCTCCAACTTCCAACAGCCACCACATACCCTCTTACCAACGCCACTAGGTCCACCAGTAGGCCACCACACCATGTCTGAATCTCCATCAGCTAGCCAACACCGCCATCCAGCCCAAGTAATCTTTCTCCTCTCTTTTTGATAGTTAATTCAAACATAAACATGCAAAACATGAAAGAATTCATGATCTACAAAGTAACTTGGTCACTAGGCTAAGCCAGTGACCAATTTTATAGGTTAAACTTAAGCCTAGCCCATATGGCTGAGTTAGGTCCATCCCACATCATTAAAAAAAAAAGAAGAGAAAAGGTATGTGTGGGTTGGGCCTAAGCCCAACCCGTACACCTGGGCTTAAGCATAGGGCCCAATAAGTCATCCCATATGGCTAGACCAAGCCCAACCCATATTTAAAAGCGTGTTTGACATGCCTCATTTTTCTTTAAGAAATAAGGCCTTATTTGGGTCCTTAAGGCATGTTTGTCAAACATGTCCTTAAGGCATTTTTAATGTCTCTAATTTTAGGCTAAGAATGCATTTGACAAACATGCCCTAAGCCTTTTTCTTTAGTTTTAATTTGTCCTTATTTTAGACTCTAGCAAAAAAAACCCTTAAATTTTTCAAAAAACTCAAAAAAACTAGGGACTATTTTGAGATTTTTTATGGGTCCACCGTGTTTTTTTTTCAATAATTTTTGTCTAATATCGGATTGTAGACATACACTGTAAGATATGGATTTGATATTAAAAATACCTGATTTTTCTCCCAAAAAAAATTGTATGTCAATTAAAGAAAATTTTATTTTTACGATAATTTATTTATTTTAATGTGCTTTAAAAAGTGAAAAGTCTAAAAAGCCTATAGATACTAGTTTAAAATTGTTTTTAAGGGTATTTTATTTATCTCACAGTGCTTAAAAAAATGAAAAAGACACATTTATCCCTAAGCTTAAAAAAATAAAAAAGACACATCTATCCCTAATCAAATTGATGACCAGTGGGTTATGCATAAAGACCAAATTACACCTCAACAGTAAGCCATTGATTTTTTGGGAAGGGTAAAATGATAATTTTATTATTGTTGTGAATAGTGTTATGTGTTTAAGGACAACGAATTTGCTCGCGTTTTAGCTTTTTTATTATAAGGAAAGAAAAAAGAATGCTAACAAATATTAGAGGATAGAGAGGTAGCTCAACTCATTGAATTAGTCAAATAAAGCAATTAGTAATCATTATTTTCCTTCAATTTAGGCCTTTGTGATGTTCGAGTTGGTTTTTAACTATGTTTCCATGATAGTTTTTTTTTAAAAAAAATAAATTGAAAATATTAGAAACGCGACAATACCAAAAAAAACACAATTAAGGGCATTTAGTGCTCCATTATATTTTAATGGATATTCCATTAATTAGTGCTTTGTTGATGCTTAATGTAAGCTCCATCAATTCGTGCTTCATTAATGCTTAATGGAAGCTCTATTAGTTCATGCTTTATTAATACATAATGGAAGTTCCATCAGTTCATTCTCTATATATACTTAATGGAAGTATACATGCATATTGACTATACATAGAACATATGTAAAGCAACGAAGGGAAGAAAAAAAGACACATTAGAATACTTTTTTTTTTCATTCATTCTTTCCTATGCTTCTTTTTAGCATCCTTGCAATATTTTCTACAACTCTTTCCACAAATACATAAATATACTCTCTTACAATTTTATCTCCTTACACACATTAATAGATGATAACACTTGTTCTCTGTATTCACTCTTGCCTCTTCTCTTTCTAGCATCATTGTGATATTTTTACAAACAACATATCACACACACACACACACACACACATAATTCTTAAACACCCTTTAAACCTTTATACAATATATTTTTCTTTGTGTTTTATTAACTTAAGCATCAGAAGGTCTTCTATATATAAGAGGATGATATACTCATATTATTTTATCTTTTCATTACCTTATTCTTAGTCTTTTATGCATGATTTATGTTTTATAATAGTTTACTTAACTTGTTTTGTGCTTAATAGTGTTACAGAGACACAAAGTATAAAAACAAGCTATATAATATATATTTACCATAATTTGAAGTAAAGCTCTATAAAAAGCATATTGGGATGAGTCATTGGAGCTAAAAAGTGGAAATTTTAATTGCATTAGGAATCCAACTTGAATAAGAAATCTTAATGGGATTAGGATTGGTCAGAGAAAATCTCTCAAATTTGACCTTCATGTACTCTTTGAATCATATTTAGAGTAACAAGTGAAATTTTAAAGTTAGGCTTGAGATTTTTCAACAGACTAGCATGAGTCCAACTCAATATTTTCATGTTGAGATGATGACATAACAGCTCATTAATGATATGGAAAGGATACTACATGACCAGGAAACCTCTTTAGAAGGTTAAACTCAACACATAAATCATTAGAATCAAATTGGTGTAACAGAACCATAAAGTAGCCTGATTAGAAATTAATTATTAATTAGAAAACTTCTCAACCTCCTTACACATATATTACTGATCCTAATTTCTAAAAAAATAAAGGGGGTCAAATTTAGAGCATAAAGGAGTGAAGAAGGGATTCTATTGTTTTTAAAATTATTTTTTTAATCATTTTTCTTTTCAATTTTAAGAGGTTAGTACTCTTGGATATTAAATTATCATGAGGATTTGTGCTTAAAATTATTCTATATCTAATAGTGATACATATATATCTTATATTTTTATATGATTAAATTTAATAATTCATGATTGAGATTTTGTATGACTTGCAACATATGTTTTTGGTTTTAAATCTATTACTAGTGATTAGTTTATGATGAATTCATGACTTATTAATTTAAGTAGCAAGACTATCTAATTTCCAAACCTATGTTAAATTATTTGTTACTTGGAAAACATAAGTCTTAATTAAATTAACTCCTTATACATATTTAATTATCATGAATCAATTGCACCTATCTTGCATCAATTAAATATTGCATGCTTAATGAAAGTTATTATGTGATTAGAGTTAATTAATGCATGAATGCTAGGTTAACTAAAAAAGTTCGGAGAGGTAGAAAAACTTGTTTTTTCATGGTTGATTAATTTATTATCACAATCATATTAGCAAACATATCTAAATTCAACTATTGATGTTTAATTATCATTGAGGAATACTTCTTATAAAAAAATGTTTTTCTTTCTATTTTTCTTTACATTATACCAATTTTCCTTTTATTTTTCAGAAATGATTTCCTTTTTTTTTTTCTTAGATTTCTAAGTTTTTTTAGTTAGTTTAGATCATAAACAAACCCAATTTTAATAACTCAATTTTTTAAATTGCATATTAGTTCATTCCTTCATATTAATATATTTAGTGAACCTTGACTTGGTTTGCTTTAATCTAAACTTAAATAGCTTGTCTTGATTAAGTAATTAAGTTCTACTACTTATATCTCTGTGGGACAACACCCTTACTTTCTATACTACAAATAATTAATTTTAAGGGTTTAGATTTGCACGACTTCAATACTTGTTAGGGGACTTGCTTTGCAGGAGAGCGCGGATCAAGTCCAAGGCCTAAATTATATTTCCAAGCTCACTCGTTAGTCAAGGAAAGCCTAAATCCAATTGAGTTTTTTTTACCTTGTCAATGGTTTCATTTGTGGAAACTTGAATAAAAACCTGGTTGATTCCCATTTTAATTTTTATCAAAATACTTTCCATGGCTAGCAAAACTCTAGGACAAAGAGAAGAATATAATCTCGTCACTATAGAAACTCTTACCCCTCTAAATCTCCAAGAACTCACTCACCAAGTGCAAGTGCTCAAAAATGTTGTTTTATCCATACAAGAACAATTTCACACTCTTTCATTTCCTCAACAGGAAATACATTACCCAACTCCATTACATGCACCAAATGCATAAATACAACCTCAATTTCATAAATAAACTAAACAAAACAACAATCAAAGTAGGCATGATACTCCTACTTTACAAAGGAGTTGCTCTCGCTATGAAGGATACTCCTCAACAAGTCCTAGCCATTCGCATGGCTATCTTCATCAATCATATCCTGAGTCTTGCTCATATTCTCTTCGTAGTGAAAGAGCTAGACGTGAGACTACATTAATTCCTGAGAATTAGAATGGAAATTGTCATGACCCAATTTTGGATCTCCTAAAATTATTTGCATATTTTTCTTTATTTTAAAATAAAAAAAATCAGAAATTTAAAACCCAAAAATACTTTTGAGACATGAGGAGATAAATCTTTGAGTTGCAAAGATCAAAGTGCTAGAAGAATAGCCAAATTAGGGTATGTTGATAAGATGGGCTGAAAAAAGATTTAATTTGAAACAAAGTTTAAGGTTAAAGTTAAGTTAGTTAAGTTTAAGGACTTAATTAAACCTCTAATTATTTTAATTGACTTAATTGAGGATTTAATTGAAGCAAAATTAAGTTTGAAAGTCAATTTGGTTAAAATTGAAAGAATTAATTAAGTTCAAAGACTTAATTAAACTTCTAATGGGTTGGGAGGATTCAATCGAAGACTCAATTGAAGAAAAATCATGTTTGGAGAACTAATTCGGATCAATTAGCAAAGGTTCGAAGATTAGAAACATAATTAGAACTTTGAAAGGTTAAATTGGTGCAATCAAGGGTGCAATTGCAAGAAATTTAAAGTCTAAAGGCTAAAGGCTAATTAAGGAGAAAATTAGAAAATCCTTAAACCAAGGATCAAAGTGAAAGAGATACACACATTCAGGGACTAAAATTGATTAAAATCAGGGGTAAATTTAAAGAAGTTGGAGGTTAAAAGGTTAATTGAGGACATAATAAAAGATATCCAAGATCAAGGATCATATTGTAAAAGGCGTCGAATATTAAGAGTCAAACTTGACATGACTAGGAACTTAATCAAAAAACATCTTAAGAAATCAACTTAAATTGACCGAATTCGATGAAATTAAAGGATCAGGAACCAATTTATAAGTAAAGAAGAAAAGAACAAAATAGTGTCATTAAGGCACCACTGTTTATTTATTTTTTCAATTCTCTTGTGAGGGAACTGACTGGGATTCCTTTCTGAAAAGTTATTTAGGCCCCGTTTGTTTGCTGAAAAGTAGTTTTCGTGGAAAGTGAATTATTTTCCGATGTTTGGTAGTGTCATGAAAAATAAGTTTGAAAATATTTTTTAGTGTTTGGTTATGTGATGGAAAATGAGCTGGAAAATAACTTATTAATATTTTTTTCAAGTTTATTAAAATAATGAGGAACAAATCTTACAAATTAAAAAGTTGAACGAGAATGAAATTGAAAAAAAAAATCTAATTTCATAAATTATCTTAAATAAAATAAACAATAATAAAAAAAATGGAGATCAAATCTAAATATAAAAAAAATTGAAAGATGATGAAATTAAAATAATAATAATTACAATTTCATAAATTATTTCAAATAAAATAAGTAACAATCAAAGAATGAGGACCAAATTTGATAGATAAAAAATTTCAATTAAAAAAATAATAAGAGAAAAGCAAATAATAATCATAAAAATAAGGACCAAAGTTAATATAAAAATCAAATTAAATCAAATTTTAAGAGGTGAAATTAAAAAAAAAAATTCAAAACAAAATATATAGTAATTATAAGTTTGAGGACCAAATTTGTTATAATCAGCAAATAATATGATATTTCTAAATTTTTCACAACTTCTGGAAAGTGTTTTCCACTCAAAATAAAAGGAAAACACTTTTTTGGAAACCAAACTAAATTTTTCTTTGACTGAAAAGCATTTTTTATTGATCAATTTTTTTAATAATAAATAAATATAAAAACATTTAAAAAATAATTTTAAGAAAATAACTTTTCGCTCAACAAAAAATAACTCAATACTTCTTCATACCTCAATTAAGACAAAAGACACTCTCCTGGAAGCCCTATATCATACTACACCCTAACATGGTTCCCGTCGAGGGGTCATCCTTACAGTGACTGCAATGTCTGTCTATACAGTCATCCGATCAGTTTTTGACAACCTGGTTTTGACAGTACTAGATTATTGGCTGGCTTCTTATCAAGCAACCTGTTCGAACAAAAGGGAGGATAGCCTTAGTACTAGATATTCTTATCAAGAATATCAACACTGCCTTCCGCGTGACCAAAGGCAACAAACAATCTTTGCACCATTACATAGCCTCTGTTCGTTAAAGAAAAGATCAAAAGGAGAAAACCAAAGCCAAAAGCTCCCCCCTGCACCAGCGTAGCGTGCACCATCCCTGGTTCCAGCCGTAAAAAAACCACACTGCCATTCAAGCTTTGGCTTAAAAAAAAAAAAACCTTACTCATCACAAAGAAACCAAGCCCTGGACTTAAAATCACTATAATCCCTCTCATCCAAACCCCCCCGCTGCTGCTTTCTTCCGTTCGTGATTCCTCCCCCACTGAACACCAGCAGACAAACAACCTTTGGATCATCATTCTCCCTAGTTTTTTTTTTTTTAAAAAAAAAAAAAACCTTCTTTTCCACCACTTAAAGCAACAAGGAATAGAGAAACGGGAGGGCAGGAGAAGATCTGAAAGTGTTGGAAGCCAAAAGACCAGAAGGACCATTCCATTGCAAAATGAAGGTGGCGTCATACAACCGTGATGGCTTGGAGAACGACCACAGCAGTAGCAACCTTTTTGTTCAGTTTGACAGTTTGGTTCAAGCCATACAACTTCAGCTCCTTTCATAAAAAGCAACAGGAGTCTCTTCCCAGCTGTGCAACAACGGCTAAGCCTTAGTATTCAGCATCAATCTAAATGAAATCCCGAGAGTTTCATTATAGCTGCACTGATAAAGTACCAGCAACACCTGGAAGCAAAGGAACCGTGTTGCAGAGGAGAGACACGCCAGTGCTAGCACCAGCAACTCAAACGACTTTGGCCCAGGTACTGTGTCGGTTATGGAAAGAGCAATGCTTAATGATCTTTTTGGTTGATGGACAGTGCTATCTAGTTAATGTTTGTAAGTTGATAAAAGCATGAATAAGGTTGTAATATTTGTTGGCTTGAAATGTTGCTCCTGGGTTTAGACATGAATACTAAATGAACATTTAAATCGGCTGTGATTTTTGTTGTGGAGTTTTGGGTTTGGATCATTTGCAATGTTTAAAATTATATTTGTAATGTTTATGGGCATGGGCTGTTAGTTTAAATGGTTACGAGCTGGGCTTTTCTCTTTAGATGGATTGCACGTCTTCGGCAAGATGCCAGGGTTTTTGCTTTAGGCTTTGGACCAAGTTGTTGGCCCAGCTTAACTTGAGTCCAGTCCGTATGGATAGGTTAGAATTGCGCCCAGCCATTGGATGGGCTGGATCCTCCTAAATTTAAGACCATGTTTGGCGTGACAGAATTTTACAAAGAGAAATACATTTATTTTGTCATGCATGTTTAAAAAACACGCCCTAATGAATTCTTAATAGTTTTATTTTATTGATTTTCTTGTTTTTCCAAATAAGCCACAAATAATTCCCAAAAAAATTCCAAAAAAAAATTAGGAATCGGTTTTTTCTAACAATTTATTTAATATTGGGTTATAGACTTATACTATAAAATACAAACCCAATATTAAAAATATCTTCTTTTTAAAAAAATCTCAAAAAAAATTAAAATATTAAAAAAATATATTATTTTTTATTTCAAACATGAAAATATGTTTTTGTTTATGTGCATATGGACAAGTCTCTCAAAAATAGAAAAATTATATTTGCACAAATGATAAAATATACATTGGCATGATTTAGTATCTTTAAACACCAAAATTCAAGAAAAATAGTTTTGTTGATATTTTTGCATGTATTTTTAGATTTAATAACTAGTTTACTAAAGTTATGCGAACTTGGTTTATATTTCAAAAATATCAAAAATTTATTTTTTTTTTTTTTTAATATCCAAGATTATAAACTTATATATAAGATTTATTCTCGATATTAAAAGGGCAATTACTTTATTTTTATTTTTTGGACGTTAGAGTGGGTAGGTTTAACCTATAAAACTATAGTCCATTTTATTAGTATAGACCGACTTTAACCAATAGATAAACCAATAATTAGAAAATAAATACAATACCTTAGATTTTTTTAGACAAATAAACAATGTGATTTACCTTGGATAAGGTGTATTAGGAGTAATAGATCTTTTCTATACACAACAAGTCCCTTTTATCTAAACTTTAGGAGCAGTAAGGGTTCCTAGTGATCCAAATACTAGATAACGACTCCATTCATTTTTTACTGAGAAGAAACAAGAATTCCGTGTTTTTTCCACCTATCACCACAAAGATCCTGATCCGAGGAGATGATCGTTGCGACGCCGCACATTCGTGACAAACATCATCCCTTTTAGATATGATACTTTCTACTTTGTTATAAGAGTGTTGCACACTAGCCTTTTCAAAAACCAAATCGTCATGAAGGCTAAATTGAATAACTATCATGGCCTTACAGATCTAGAGAACACATAAAAAAATATTAGAAGTATCCTAGAGCTTGTGACATAGAAGATTGATGTTATGTACAAAATTTTTCTTACAATTTTTTCACGAATCTTCCAAGATATGGTATCATAGCCTTGAACTCGGCTTCATTTTTAACATTCACGATCTTTGTGTGAAGCTCATTTCTTGTTTCAGTACAAACATTCCAACCAAAAAGAGCACAATAGAGCTTTTCTCTATCACCTAATAAGAGGATGAAAGCTCTACAACATATCTCAAGTAATTCAATGAAGAATGCTAAATGCGGAGAACCTACTTGAATATATTGCCATTGAAGCCCTAATACGTGGAGTCTATAACTACTCTTAATAGAACACATGTACACTCTTTATGAAAAATAATCTTATAAACATGAAATAAGTAATGAAGAACTATATTCGAGTATAGAAAGACAATGTAACGGGGTAGGGTCACCTTCATTTATATATAGCAGAATATTTACAATGTCATTAATCTCTTAGTAGAGTAGCTAAAAGAAACATCAAAGAGTACATTTGTGTTCGCCTGATACCTTTTAAGCTCTTGATAGTAGCTCTCATCACTATATATGATGGGGTTTTAACTATAATTAACAAAAAAAAAAAAAAGACTCACATTCCATGAAAAGTGATTAAAATCTTAATTAATTTTGTATTGCACTTGCATAATCAAATATTTGCAAATTTATTTAGCTAAGGGAATTCAATTAAATTTTTTTCCCAAGACTAAAACGAAAATATAACATAATTTTCAAAACAGGCATATGATGTATATTCAATTTAGAATTTTCAGTATTAATGATTTTTTTCAAAATACTATAAATCACATAACTTAATATCTTACTAAAGGGTTTAATTAAAAATCAATAACGATGAACATAATATACCCCAAAAGATATAATTTCAAACTCTCACAAAATTTTTAAGAAAATTAAAGTAATTTGATATAAGTTGATTCAGAATTAAAATATTTTATTTTTATTTTTCCAGTTTTTTTCTTTTATGTTTTATGTAAATATCAAACTAAGAGATAAAGACTTGAGCTTCAATCTAAGTCTTCTCTCTTAATTTATCTTTCTTCAAAATTAAAATCTAGTGTTAATATTTTGAGATTTGTTCATTCTTTTCTATTTATATGGCAAGAGTACCCAGTGATGTTTTTATTAATGTTACAGAAGTGAGATATATAGTAAGGGTTGATATTCAAGTATTCACCATGGAACTCAGCGTTAAATAGATTGGATTGGATAAACAAGATAAAGGTGTAGAAGGCCATCATTGGTGATAAGAAATTGAGACCAGAAAGAAAGAAAGATCGAAATCTCAAGGCCTTAAAAAACAATTATAGTTTAGCCCATTTTCTTCTGGTAATCTTACTGTTCACTCACTCCTCCACTTTCGGCCAAAAATAACAGAAATCCCCGTACCACCACCAATGCCAATCTTCAAAACCCCATTCAACGGCTACTCCGTCAAGTTCAGCCCTTTTTACGAATCGCGTCTCGCCGTCGCCACTTCCCAGAACTTTGGAATCCTCGGAAATGGCCGTCTTCACGTTCTCTCCCTGCCTCCTACTCCCTCCTCCCCACTCACCGAACTCATCTCCTTCGATACTGCTGATGGCATCTACGACCTTGCCTGGTGTGAATCCCACGATTCCCTCTTAATCGCCGCTGTGGCCGATGGCTCTGTCAAGCTCCGTCGACTACAACCCCACTCGCCGCGATTCTTTCATCACCTCTTCCTGGGATGATACCATTAAATTATGGACCCTTGACAGGCCGGCGAGCATTCGTACGTTTAAAGAACACGCGTACTGTGTTTATTCTGCTGCGTGGAACCCTAGGCATACGGATGTTTTTGCATCTGCTTCAGGGGATTGTACTGTGCGAATCTGGGACGTGCGTGAGCCTGGAAGTACGATGATAATTCCAGGTCATGATTTTGAGATTTTGTGTTGTGATTGGAATAAATATGATGATTGTATTATTGCTACTGCATCGGTGGATAAGAGTATAAGAGTTTGGGATGTGCGGAGTTTTAGAGCTCCGATCTCGGTTTTGAGCGGACATGGGAATGCCGTTAAAAAAGTTAAGTTTTCTCCCCATCATAGGAATTTTATGGTTTCCTGTTCTTATGATATGACTGTTTGTATGTGGGACTTTATGGTGGAGGATGCATTGGTGGGGAGGTATGATCATCATACTGAGTTTGCTGTGGGGGTTGATATGAGTGTCCTAGTTGATGGGTTGTTGGCAAGCACAGGGTGGGATGAGTTGGTTTATGTTTGGCAACATGGGACGGACCCGAGAGCACCTTGACAAAGGGAAGTATTTTTTTTAAATATTGTTTCTAACTTGTTCTTTGTTAGAGTTTTGGTATTTTTGAATGGAATTCGTATGTTTAGTAGTAAAAGCATAAATGTGGAAGCTATCTTAGTTGTACTAGTTGTTTATTTATCTTATAGTTGCGATATATGTCTGAATGGATGACATTGTTTAATAATGTGCTTAGCAGCCCTGCATATCAGTTTTAATAACACAAAAAGGTGGTGTAGTTTTCTGCTTTGATGAATTTTGGGGGTTTTATCTTCATTGACATGTTTACATTTAGGAATGTTTCACATGGTTTCGGTGTGAATTTTGACGGATTGAATGTGTGCTGTCATGTCAATTAAAGCATGACTGTTGGAGTCGATCACCCTTCAGTGTACAATAGAAATGAACTGTGCATGAATTGATAAGGCTATTTATCCACCTCTCTATTGTTGAATTAGATGCATTGCCATGACATTGTGTTTGGCTGATTCAACAATCTACTGGTGAGGCAGAGTCATGCTGCAACTCAATTCAATTGGTTTGGAAAACCATAATTCTTTTCTATCAGGTTTATGATGCTTTGATCTGTTATTATTCTACTTTGATTTTAAGGTGTATCTAGTGGATTTGATTTTACTTTGTGATTTTTTATCATCCTATCTCTTATTTCCCGTGTCCTCGAATAGCACCATTTTCTTTTAGATAAATATTAATTGCTAACATTCCTCTGTTAGCAAGTCTTTGTGTTTCATGTACAGGATTTACAGATCGTGTGTGAGATCAGAAATGAATCTGGGGTTTGAGAGATAGTATTATGCTTTTGTTGCCATATTCTTATGTTAAATTTAGGGGTAAAGATTTGCATTTGCCATTGCAACTCTTATGCTTTGTGGTTATGTCTGTGTCATTGCTGATAGTTCATAACAAAAAGGAGAAGAAAAACGATGAGATTGTGATCGGGCCTCATGTTATATTTAAGTTTGAGTTCTTTTATAAAGAAATTTGATTGTTGAATAGAGTATCAGTGGAGAAAGAGAGAGAGATGGTTCCACACCATACCTCCTGAGTATTATGCATCAAGTCTGCTGAGCTCTACTCTTTAAGGCAACTGTCTTAGCCTAAGGGATGGTTTAAATCCTATACTAGGGAAAGCCAACTTTTCACATTTTAGCTTCCAATCACTTGGGAAGACGTTGGACTTTTGGTTACGATATGTTTCTTTATCAAAAACTTTGTAAGTATTTATCTTTTGACTGTGGCATTTGGAGGGTTTTCCAAGTGATCTCAGGTTAACGGTTCGAAATTCAAACCAACTTTAGTGTGTATTAGGTGAACTGTTTATATAAATAGCTTCCATGTGTTTTTTAGGTATCCAAAAGCATGAAGGGATGGTGACTTTTTAAGGGCTGTTGGTAACCAGTGAGTTGTGTTTTGCTTGAAAAAGCCAACCCAGCTTCAAAGTTGGATCATCAGCATCTTCCTACTTGACACAATACCCCTCAGACATGTGCTTATTCAAGTCTAGGCTTAAACTGTTTTCATGTACATGCAGAAGCTCCCTGAAATTGATTTGTAGCAGACCAGTACATACAGAAGCTTTTGTTCACTAAGAGCTGAGAGATGAGGTTGAACGAAACTCGTGTAGCTCAAACTGATCTTGTTGTAAAATTAACATGCTGTTACAGTTCCTCTTGAGTCAAATCTGCTGAGTTCTTATGTTTTTAATGAGAATATTTGGATGCTGTCTCTCTGCATAGTAGAGATCTGATTAGCAAAGTGGCATCTCAGAAAGCCAGTGCTTTTATTTCCCATCAGCCCTTGGCTGGCTATGATGCCTAGACTAGCAATCTTTTTTACTTGCAGTCTGGAGTGATTAGAAAAATGTGCAGTTACAGCTTGGTCTGTTGATAGATTTGTTTACCATGAGGTATTGAGCATGCATACAGTTCTCCTATGCGGATGAATCAGGCCAAGTTGATGCAGCTGAACTGGCATTTATTGCAAGTGACAAATGAAATTGGTGGTATTGTTGAATTACAGGAGTAAATTTCTTAGAAGTTGTACATAAACGGAAATTCTATGGATGCATTTCTTTAAGTCAAGTAAAGCTGCCGAGCTCCAAAACTTAGCTAATTGTGTATAGTCTATCCATTTCGAATAATTTTGCTTTTTATCTACTCATGCCACACCGCTATCAGTGTTGAAGTATGGTTTTCACGTGTTATCTGTTGACGATACCCTTGCATTCCTGTTCTAAGGTAATCTTATAGAAGTCCAGGCAAAAAAATTGTGTTATAGTGATGGACTCCATGAAATACCTCCAACCACTACTTGAAAATTAGTAAATAGCAATGAAAATATTCCGTCGATACTCCCTGACATATATAGCGGTGAAAATT
The DNA here is from genome assembly GCF_000002775.5 of Populus trichocarpa. NCBI lineage: Eukaryota > Viridiplantae > Streptophyta > Magnoliopsida > Malpighiales > Salicaceae > Populus > Populus trichocarpa. The sequence continues at coordinate 5,796,174 of NC_037295.2, forward strand.
TTTTGTCGGTAATTGCCAATAAAAAATACGATGGGATTTATTTGTCAATAATTTTTGATAGAAATCTTGACAGAATAGAAAAAATAATAAATAATAAAAATTTCATTTGAAATGTGACATGTTAGTATTTTTTGACAGAATTGTTGACTGACATTCCATTGAAAAAAATTAATAAAATAAAACTCGACAGTTCCGTCTTTCCTCTTGCTTTCTTATTTTTCTTCTTGTTTTTCTCTCTTCCACTTGCTTTCTTCTTCTTCTTCATGTTAAAAAAATAGCAATCCCTTCCCTCCATTTTCTCACAAATCCAACCATTATCCTCACAAATTTGACCACCTCAAATCGCTAGCATCACCTAAATCTATCAATAGTGTTAGTATCTCTCTCTTGGTTTAATTTCTTGTGAAACTTCGCTATACTAAATAAACAAATCTATCCATGTTTTCTTGTAACTCATTTTTGTTTTAGATTAATTTATTGATTTTTTTTATAGTATTTGTAGTTTACTTGTATATTTAAGCTTTTTCATAGAGAATTTAATTTATTGTATTAATGTATGATTTATATGTTAGGGTTTGTTTGAGATTTGGAGGAAATTGATTTCATTTGTCATTTGATGAAATTAAGCTTGATTTTGAAACTTAGATGTGTTATAATTAAAGAAATAATAGTTATTTAATGGGTACCAATTAACATTTTGTTAGTTTTATTGTCAAGTTAGAAACTTGAGGAAATTTGAGGAAATTGATTTTTTGTGAAATTGAGAATAATTAAAATGTATAATTTAGGTTGAATAAATTTGAAATGAAAAAAAAGATGAATCATTAGTTGGGTACTAATTATTTGTTGTTAATTTTATTTTTAGTTCACATTTTGATGTAAAATTGAATGTATAGAAATGATAATTAGATATTAGATTGTGAATTCAATTTGAATAAAAAGTTGAATTTTGAATTGATACTTACATTATTAATAAATATTATCATCAATAATTTATATAAGATTTTATAAGTAATGGATAGTTGTTCTTAGATTTATCACGATTCTTTAGAATGGTTGTATATGCAAAATTATCTTAAAGGGGTTGAGAGTTTTATTAATTTTATACTTTCTAATCCGAAGAATATAAGTGGGGATGAAATTAGATGTTCATCTGCTAAGTATAAAAATAAAAAGTTCCACCATGAAGTTGTTGTGATGATACATCTACTTAAAAACGACTTCGCCAAGAAATACTTATTTTGGTTTACACACTATAAGAATCATATGTTCCTTATGAAACCATGTTTGAAAGGATGGTTGACTCAACTTCTAGTTCTAGAAATATACATGAGTTCACAGAAGATAATAATAATATTTTATAAGAGTATGATAATGGATGCAATGAGAATGAATCATGATTACTCAGGTGAAGGTTCATGTAACATCTCTTTAGATGAAGAACCAAATATAAACCAAACTAGGTTTTTTGAACTTTTGATGTGACAAATTGTTGGATTGAATTTGCTCTTCTATTATTATTATTATTATTATTAAAAACTGACCATAAAAAAATATTCCTTACTTTCTGACATAACCAATGATAGAGTTGCCATTTTTATCGAAAAGTTACAGAACGGTATGGTTATTTCGACGAACTCGATAATGGACTGATCCATTAATAGTAATAACCTTAACTTTCAATCATTTTCATTGAAAAGTTATAGAATGGTTTGGGTTTTCCGACAGACTCGACAATGGAATAATCTATCAAATGTTAAGGTTTTTATTTCTGACAGAATAAAAAATATGAAAAAAATTAAAAAAATTCATCGGCATTGATGACGTGTCAAAATCACCAACATAATTACTGATGGAATTTCTATCAATGATTTAAAATCAATTAAAACCTAATAGTCCCTCTTTTTCCTCATTTCTTCTTCTACTCAATATCTAAAAATTCTAATTTCCCAAACCACAACTCAGTCTCCCCTCTCTCTATCTCTCTCTAATTTCCCAAACCACAGCCCAACCTCTTGACAGCCTCGTTTTAGTTGTTTAATTGTTAGTGCATGATAATGTAGACTTGGTTAACATTTGTGAAGTTATGGAAGGTGAAATACAAGCTCATTTGGAGTTAAAACCAAGTAACATGAATTTTTCTTACCTAAATGATACTTTGCCATGTTTCCATATGTTTTAGCTTATATTTGGTAATAATATGGTTATAGGATTGATTGGGAACTAGAAATCATGGAAAAAGAGTTTTTCCTAGCCTTTGCTTGGTGTGAAAATCATGGAAAAGTTTGGTTGTTAGTTTGATTGCTTGGTGTGGATTAAGTTGGTTAAATTAATGTTTGTATCAAAGAGTTTGTTGTTGCAAAATTTTGACCATGTAGTTATTATGGAAGCCTTTTAGGTTCTTTTTCTTTAACATGAAGTGTTGTTTAGGATCCTTGAAAATATGGCTAGGGTTTATGTTTGTTTTGTTGGTGTTTAGAAAGCAAGTCGAGTTTGTTTAGTTTAAATTTCAATTAAAAAAATGAAAAAGACTTATGTTATATGTTGAAAATGTTCCTTTAATTGCTAAACATGATCATTTAGATTGAAAAAAAAAACATGTTAGGTTGAATTCATTTCCTTTTTGAATGATGATTATATGTCAAATGTTGGGCATGAGATGTCATTTGAATTTCAAATATGTTAGTCTTTTGGGTTTTAATCCATGTCAAATGGCAGCCATATTGTTTTAATATCATATTTAATGGAAGTCATATTTTTTTAATATAATATTTAACTTCTCAATTAATGTGTTGAGATTTAATTATTTGAACATTCATGATGTTCAATAACCATTGTTTCAATATAGTCAGCTTCAAGATCATCCTGAATGGATGAATAGGTTAGATGCTTGGTGAAGAAAGTTTAAGGTTAGATCAATAATATATAGTTTTTTATATAGTTTTTTTTTTTAATTTTAAAAACTAATTAATGTACGAATTGACTTTTGAAGAAAACTTTTACTGGGACATGAAAAACGAGAGGGTGGTCAAGAAAGTGTAGGAAAAACACAATGTAATTAGGTAAGTATCAAGCAACAAAATGTTATATTATTGTAAATTTATGTCTTTATATAATTTTTGTTTTACAAATTTATGTATCATGTTGCGTGATTTGTAGTATTATTTCAAAAAATATGCAATAAATAGAGTTGGCTATGATGACACAGCGTTGTGAAAAAATTATAAACCGAGGTATGTCATAGAGGATAATTGAGATAGATTTAAAAGAATTGTGGCATCAAATGAATTTAAAAGGCTTGTATAATCCATGTTTAAAAAAAATTAAAAAAACTCATAGTTTGATTAGTAAGTATATTAAAAAAGTATATATTTTCCCCTTTACACACGCGTATGCGACTTTAGATGATCAATCGAGGCATGGAATCGTCTAGTTCCTTATGGTTCCTCCAACTTAGAGACCTAATTGATGGGTATCTTCTTATGCCTACTTGTATGTGCGCGCGTGTGTGTATATATATATCTATACATATATCTATCGACCGCTGTTGAAAAGATATTGTGCTCATTAAAGCTAAATCTTAAGCAGAATCCAAAGCTTGAAAGAGCACAAAAAAAGGAGACAAAACAGTGAAGTTACAGTGTCGAACACAAAATCAAGGACGAAGCTGATAGTTACTGTTACAAGCTTTGGTTTAATGGTCCGACCACGTTTTTAAAAGACAATTAATTAGATAAAGAGAGGAAATGATTACTCCTATTTTTTATTGCAACTTGTTTGATAGGAAATTCTCATTGCAACTTAAACTAAAAGGATAGGAGGGCATTTTTCAGTTCTATTCTGTTCTTGTTCCTGTGCTATTTCCTTTCCCTGTAATATTTTGACGACGTATATTCTTTTCTCCTTTAGTCTCCTCTCTATAATATATACTTTTCCTCGACTGCAATTGGAGTTTGAGCCATGGGGAAGGGAAGGCAGAAAAAAGAATATAATAGAGATATTCGAATGGAATCCTAGTAATTTTCGTGAGTTCTAAAATTACAATTTAGAAAATTCTAAATTTATTTTTACAAAAAAAAGCTCTTTTGAATCGTGTAAATTATATCTTTTTAAACATGCATTTTTTGATAAGCATACAAGATCATGTTATTTCTAAGTAGGAATCTCAAGTATTTGTTTTAAGCTAATATTGAAAAGGGTGTTGTGATCGCACGCCGTGATTCGTCAATAAATTTATTCTTTAATTGTAATAATGATATTTTATTGTTTCTAACTAAATAAATAAATAAAATCTAGAATATGTAAGCATCACTTGGCTATTTTTCTCTTGCATGGCGTCTGAAAAGGTTTAATTACCAAAATAATGCCAATTATCTAATATGTAGGATGATACCTCTTTTTTTTTTTATTAACGTGAGTGTCCGTACCAATTTGTGCGTATTTTGACTAATCCCATGAATCCTAAAATTAACGACCATATAATCCTTTAATGACCCTGAAAAGACTCAAACTCGTGACTAGATAATACCTCTTAAACACGTTTTGAGTAGCATGGAAAACATGCCCTCTTTTATGTTTTCGTTTTTTAGCACTTAGATTCTTTTTGTTACTTAATCTTTCTTATAATTTGATTCTTTTTACTTTTAGTTTATTTATAATTGAGCTTGATAATATATTTCGTTTAACTTGGTCTAGGTTTTGATATTAAATTGATGTTTGATTTGGCAAAATTAAATTCAAATTGATTGAGTGAACATAATTAAAACTTTGGGGACCAAAACTTACAATGAAATAAGATTCCAACCTCTTTTAATTTCTTATTATTTGTTTTTACTATATTGAGGACATTTTTAAGTATTTTGGTCCCTAAAGTTTTTAATTTCTTTGTTTTTTGTCTTTATTTTCTAATGATTTTACATTTTCATCCAGAACTTTATTTTATTTACATTTCAATCATTGAGTTAGAGAAAAAAGAAAGAAAGTAACTGAAAATAGCGGAGGAGAGAGAAAGTTATTGTTTGCCCATGTTCTAGCAATAAAAAAAAATCATTCTTGATATTAATGAGTTCCATTTCATAATAGGTTTTTCATTGAAATATTCTTTACTCCTCATCTTATAAAAAAATGTACATACGGCTTGGGAAATATTTTTTGAATCATGACTTGTTTTGGATTTCTTACTGGTTAAACACTATATTGAGGTTAAATATGAGTTTATTGAAATTTATGAGGTGTTTCTTATGTGTTTTTAGATAATAAAAAAATTGAGAAATATTATTTTTTGTGATAAAAAGGATGAGGTAGATGTGCTATCGATATTTTGACTACTAGAGATGATAGTATTTTAACAAGGTGATGTATTATCTATGATAGCAAATAATACGGTTATCTAGTTTTTTTTTTTTTTAAAAAATGGCCTATGCTCACCTAGGCCCACACGCTTCGCCTAATCTATAATGGCCCAAACATGCTAAGTCACCTAGGCCGTGGACTTAACTTTTATTATTTTTTCATTTAATTTTTACTTTAAATTTATTTTTTAGAAAAAAATAATAAATAAATATTATTTTGTCTATTCCTTAAATTGACTCAAAATACAGATTTTATTTTATAGATACCATTGATTGTTTTTTTGAATAATATTATAGTTGTTTTCTTCTAATATTAGCAAATGTTAGTTTTGTACATCCATCGTGATTGCTTTTTTTATTTCAAAAATATTATTTAATGGCTTTCAAGTGATTATTTATTTATTTTATTAAAATATAATTAAATAAAAAAAAATACTTGTGACATTTTATAATTTGATCAAAATTACATTATCCTATCAAGTTTTGAAAAATTATAATTTGTATCCTAAACTTTATATATGCGCTAACACATAATATCCTTATAAAAAAATCAACAAAAATTATCTTATTATTTACAAAATTACAATTATTTTTCATTTAATAACTAAAATAATCTTATATAAAATATTACAACTTCAACATTAAATAAAAAAAAAACCCTAGCTTCCACTTTTATTGTTCCTCATCGTTGTATTCCGATCATCGAAACCCTACAATCACATGGAGACTACTTTGGATCTAGAAACATGCAGTCCTATTTATCAAGGCTCCATCAAACCTTAATGAAGTTGTCAAGGCTAATATGCAGTGGCGGAGCCACGTAGGGACAAAAGGGGGCAATTGCCCCCTTAACTTTTTTTTTAAATATTAATATATTAGTTTAGGGAATTGTTACTGCAGGGAAGGAAAAAGAAAAGCTGTCATTGTTTATAATTGTTGAGTTATAATATAATATAATATATATACACAACACAGCTCATTCCACAACTTTTTTCCTTTTTCTCTTTTGTTTCTATATTAAATTGATGGTATCGGCTTTAAAATATGGAATCCTTCCCTGCAGTAACAATTCCCTTAACTAATATTTTTTGTTCCTTGCCTTTGCCGCGCTGTTCTTTTCACGAGTTGCTGTGCCGCTTTGTTCTTTTCATGAGTTGTTGTTCTCTGTCTCTCTCGTATGCAAATTTCTCATCAAGTATAGGTAAGCAATTAATCTTTTTTGCCTTTTGCTTTATATTTTAGGTAAATTTTCTTTATTTTTTCTATTTATTTTATTGTTTAATTTTAATTTTATTCTTTTATAATTAGTTATTAAAAATATTAGGGTTTATGATAATTTATGGGTTTTGATATAAATATGTTCAAAATAAATATTTAAATATACTAATTTAATCAATTAAATGTTTCTTTTCTTATTATAAAGGAATAAATTAATATTCATGCAAAACCACTATTCTTGACATCTCTTGCATTGGCAGAGTAGTTTATTGAAATTTAATATTTTCATATGACTTATTTGTAAGTAAAATATCAAGTAGAAAGCATGTTTTTCAAGAATTGTTTCTCTTACACATACACTAGGCATTGCTCCTCAATTAAATATCTAGAAATAATTAAGTATAATTTAATCAATATATTTATTATATGTATATACATATGAATTGAAATAGGTTTTGATTTTGATGAATTGATGTGTATTTTGCTATGAATTTCATATGGAAGATTTAGAATTATTGTGTAATTCAACTGATTTTTATTTAACAGTGAATTATTATGTAGTTGTGTTAATTATTATTTAGACACTAATGATGATAAAAAAAATCCAGCAGGTTCATATTAAATTAACATGTCACTAGACAAGTATTTCAAGCGTAAATCCTTTGAGGATGAAGAGTCAATCAAAGCTTCAAGTCATGTAACTCAATCAAGTTCAAAGAAAAGTCATATTGAAATCAACCCCGACACTCTCCTTGTTGACCCTGGCTTAAGAAGACCAATTTATGAATACCATATAAATGATGGGGATGCAATCTGAATAGCTTATCTACAAAAAGGTCTTTGTCAACCTTCACACTGTGATTTTCCTCAAAAACAATTTGGGAATATATCAACACTACAACGCTTTAATCCGGCTTGGTTTGGTGCATACCCAACATGGTTAGAGTACAACATAGCCAAAGATGCTGCCTTTTGCTTGTATTGTTATCTCTTCAAGTCAAAAGGGGGTATTGATTCGTTTGTGGGTGATGGGTTTTCAAATTGGAAAAAAAAAGAAAGATTTGATCTTCATATTGGAAAGTCTAATAGTAGTCACAATGCAGCTCGGATAAAATGTGAGAATTTGATGAATGAAAAACAAAGTATCATGACTTTGTTATCTGAGCAGACAGTAAAGAGTCAAAGTGATTATTGAACTTGATTGAATGCTTCAATAGAGTGTGCTCGTTTTTTGTTGCACCAAGGACTTCCATTTCGTGGCCATGATGAATGTGAATGTTCAAGCAACCAAGGAAATTATCTAGAGCTCTTGCATTTTCTTTCTAGAAATAATGAAGCTATTAAAAGAGTTACTTTCAGTGAAGCTCCCAGACATAACAAATTGACTTCTCCAGATATTTAAAAAGACATTACTCAAGTTGTTGCAGAGGAGATTACAAATGTGATTATCAAAGATCTAGGTGACTCATTATTTTCAATTTTAATTGATGAGTCACGTGACATATCAATCAAGGAACAAATGGCTGTTGTTCTACGATATGTAGACAACAATGGACATATAATTGAACGTTTTCTTGGCATTCAACATGTGCGAGATACAACTGCTAGTTCACTCAAGGCAGCTATTGAAACTTTGTTTTCTAAACATGGGTTAAGCATATCAAAATTGCGTGGTCAGGGATATGATGGAGCTAGTAACATGCGAGGTGAATTCAATGGCTTGAAAACACTTATTCTAAATAGCAATCCAAGTGCATATTATGTACATTGTTTTGCTCACAGACTTCAATTGACTCTTGTGGCTGTTACAAAGAAGCATAATGAAGTTGGAGATGTCTTCAATTTTATTTCTAGCATTATAAACATAGTTGGAGCATCATGCAAAAGGATGAAGGTGATTAGAGAAAAATAATATGCTAGAATTATTGAAGGACTTGAAAATGGAGAAATTTCTAGTGGACGAGGCTTGAATCAAGAAACTTCTCTTAGAAAGTATGGTGACACCCGTTGGGGCACCCACTATGTTACAATTATTCGTCTACATGCAATGTTTTCATCAGTTCTTGATGTGCTTGAGATTATAAGGGAGGATGGGATGAACTCAAAACAGAGAACAGAAGCAGTCGTTTTAACAGATATTATGGAATCATTTAATTTTGTATTCATGCTTCATTGTTTGAGAAGGATACTAGCAGTTACTAATGAGTTCTCACAAGCATTACAAAGAAAAGATCAAGACATAGAAAATGCTATGAGTTTATTGAAAACATCAAAGGAACGATTCAAAATGATGAGAGAGAATGATTGGGAATCTTTACTGGAAGAAGTGTCATCTTTTTGCATCAAACATGATATTGATATTCTAAACATGGATGATGAGTACAAGCTTCGTGGGCGTTCAAGGCAAAAATCTCAAGGGATTACAAACCTACACCATTTCCATTATGAATTGTTTAACAATATCATTGACATGCAACTTACTGAGTTGGATGATCGTTTTACTGAGACGAGTATAGAGTTACTTCTTTGTGTAGCATGTTTTAACCCAAGTGACTCTTTCTCTGCTTTCAACAAAGAAAAGCTTCTTCGCCTTGCTCTTTTTTATCCTAGTGAATTCTCTAAAGTGGACCTTATGGTACTTGGTGACCAACTTGATACGTATATTATTGATCTACGTGGTGATGATGAGTTCTCTGGTATTGAAGGTATTGCTAGTCTTGCAGAGAAAATGGTAAAAACAAAGAAGAATTTGATATTTTCATTAGTATATATACTTATCAAATTATCATTACTTCTATCAGTTGCAACTGCTACAGTGGAGAGAGTTTTTTCTGCTATGCATATTGTCAAGAGTAGATTGCGGAATAGGATGAGAGATAAGTGGATGAATGATAGTTTGGTTGTATACATTGAAAAAGATATCTTCGATAAAATTGATAATGAAGCTATTATGAAGCAGTTTCAAAATATGAAAACTCGAAGAGAACAATTATAATGTAAATTTTTTCATTTTAAAAGTATTTTTAAATTAATTTTACTTGATATGAATTAGTATATATACTTTGAATTGATTTCTAATGCATATCTATATAATATAGTATTTGTTAATAATTTGCCCCCTTATTAAAAAAATTCTGGCTCCGATATTAGTAATATGATAGGGAGACTGTCAAGGATCACCATGGAAGCTTGACAAATGAGGTAGATTGATATCTCAAGTCATCTTCCCTCCCCATCTTTCTCCCTGACATATCCTATTTAGGCTCTCCCCAGAATTTTCCCACTAAACAATAAGATTCAACAATAATAGCTTTTATTTTTACAAAAAAAAGCTCTTTTGAATCGTGTAAATTATATCTTTTTAAACATGCATTTTTTGATAAGCATAAAAGATCATGTTATTTCTAAGTAGGAATCTCAAGTATTTGTTTTAAGCTAATATTGAAAAGGGTGTTGTGATCGCACGCCGTGATTCGTCAATAAATTTATTCTTTGATTGTAATAATGATATTTTATTATTTCTAACTAAATAAATAAAAAAATCTCGAATATGTAAGCATCACTTGGCTATTTTTTCTCTTGCATGGCGTCTGAAAAGGTTTAATTACCAAATTAATAATGCCAATTATCTAATATGTAGGATGATACATCTTTTTTTTTTATTATTATTATTAATATGGGTGTCCGGGCCAACTTGCGCCTATCTTGACTAATCCCATGAACCCTGAAATTAAACGATCACGTAAACTTTTAATGACCATGAAAAGACTCAAACTCATGACTAGATGATACCTCTTCTTATGAACACACTTTGAGTAGCATGGAAAACATGCCCTCTTTTATGTTTTCGTTTTTTAGCACTTGGATTCTTTTTGTTACTTAATCTTTCTTATAATTTGATTTTTTTTACTTTTAGTTTATTTAGAATTGAGCTTGATAATATATTTCATTTAACTTGGTATAGGTTTTGATATTAAATTGATGTTTGATTTGGCAAAATTAAATTCAAATTGATTGAGTAAACATAATTAAAACTTTGGGGACAAAAACTTACAATGAAATAAGATTTCAACCTCTTTTAATTTCTTATTATTTGTTTTTACTATATTGAGGACATTTTTAAGTATTTTGGTCCCTAAAGTTTTTAATTTCTTTGTTTTTTTGTCTTTATTTTCTAATTATTTTACATTTTCATCCAGAACTTTATTTTATTTACATTTCAATCATTGAGTTAGAGAAAAAAGAGAGAAAGTAACTGAAAATAGCGGAGGAGAGAGAAAGTTATTGTTTGCCCATGTTCTAGCAATAAAAAAATCATTCTTGGTATTAATAAGTTCCATTTCATAATAGGTTTTTTATTGAAATATTCTTTACTCCTCATCTTATAAAAAAATGTACATATGGCTTGGGAAATATTTTTTGAATCATGACTTGTTTTGGATTTCTTAATGATTAAACACTATATTGAGGTTAGATATGAGTTTATTGAAGTTTATGAGGTGTTTCTTATGTGTTTTTAGATAAAAAAAAAAAATTGAGAAATAGCTTTTTTGTGATAAAAAGGATGGGGTAGATTTGCTTTCGATATTTTGACTACTAGAGATGATAGTATTTAAATAAAGTGATGTATTATCTATGATAGCAAATAACACGTTATCTAGTTTTTTTTTTTTTTTTTAAATGACCCATTTAAAAAAAGACCTATGCTCACGAGCTTGTGTTGCTAGGCCCACACGCTTCGCCTAATTTATAATAGCACAAACATGCTAGGTCACCTAGGTCGTGGACTTAACTTTTATTATTTTTTCATTTAATTTTTACTTTAAATTTATTTTTTTAAAAAATAATAAATAAATATTATTTTGTCTATTCCTTAAATTGACTCAAAATACAGATTTTATTTTATAGATACCATTGATTGTTTTTTTGAATAATATTATAGTTGTTTTCTTATAATATTAGAAAATGTTAGTTTCGTACATCCATCATATGATTTCTTTTTTTTTTTTCAAAAATATTATTTGATGGCTTTCAAGTGATTATTTATTTATTTTATTAAAATATAATTAAATAAAAAATAAAGAAAAGTACCCGTGAGATTCTATAATTTGATCAAAATTACATTATCCTATCGAGTTTTGAAAAATTATAATTTATATCCTAAACTTTATATATGCGCTAACATATAATATCCTTGTAAAAAAAAATTAATAAAAATTATCTGATTACTTACAAAATTATAATTATTTTTCATTTAATAACTAAATAATCTTATATAAAATATTACAACTTCAACATTAAATAAAAAAAAAACCGCTTCCACTTTTATTCTTCCTCATCGTTGTATTCCGATCATCGAAACCCTACAATCACATGGAGACTTTGGATCTAGAAACATGCAGTCCTATTTATCAAGGCTCCATCAAACCTTAATGAAGTTGTCAAGGCTAATATGATAGGGAGACTGTCAAGGATCACTATGGAAGCTTGACAAATGAGGCAGATTGATATCTCAAGTCATCTTCCCTCCCCATCTTTCTCCCTAATATATCCTCTTTAGGCTCTCCCCAAAATTTTCCCACTAAACAATAAGATTCAACAATAATTTCTTTGATAATTGGTTCAATAAACCTCAGAAGCCTCTCTTTTGAATATATATATTACTGACAATTTTTTCATAAACGTGTATAAAATTTCATAAACGTGTATTTAATTTGTGTTTAATCTAATGACATGCAAATATTTACACGTTTATAAACGTTATACATGTATTTTAAACTAGAAACATGCCTTATAAAAAATAAATCATATACTTAGAAAAATATTTCTTAACAGAGAAATGGAATTTTAAAAGTAAAATACATTTATATTAAAACAAATCAACAACATATTTTTTAATTGAGAAATCAAATTAGAAATACATATTTTTTTTTATAAACAAGAATAATTATATCTCATCTTAAAAAGAGATAGTATGGCATACTTTTGTCATATATTTATTTATAAATATTATTCCAGCAATAAATTGATTTTTGGATCAATAAAAACACATAGTGAGTACAGACTATCTTGGAGTATTTCTATCAGTTTATAACTAAAAATATTGTTGGAATATACATAATGCTATTGATGCAATAGAGTTAAAATCTGCAGACTATGGAGTTAAAGTCTACAGCCATGGTTAGCAGGTAAGTTAGTTGTGACAGTTGCAGTTAAAGTTAGTTAAAACATATAAGTTAATTATAACTGTTGCAGTTAGTTATAGCGAATCAAAGTCTATATATATATATATATATATACAAGATACGAAAGAGAGGAGAATTCTTTTTCTAAGCAGAATGTATTTTTCTTCTCTTAAGCTCCACATTTCTCTTCTGCACAAAAACTGATAATTAGATATTTGTCCACACATTTCTTTTCATCATTTTCTTGATCTTTCCAAAACTTCACAAATGTCTGATCACTTAGAGGATAATGCTTCTACAACACATAATGATCCATCCAATGCCTCTATTCAGAATCTTTCTGACAATTCATTCGGCTGCTACTACTTGCATCCTTCTGATAATCCTGGTGCTCTTTTGGTCTCTAAGATCTTCACCGGTGAGAATTACATTGCATGGAGTCAATCCATGTCAATTGCTTTAACAGTAAAACATAAAATTGCCTTTGTTGATGGTTCTTTAGCACAGCCTATCACTACTGACCAATCACTCCGTGTGGCCTAGCTAAGATCTAACAATCTTATTCTGTTTTGGCTAATGAATTCCATTGCCAAGGATATCCGTAACAGTCTTCTTTACTTCACAACAACTTTTGATATCTAGGAAGAACTGAGAATTAGATATCTTAGAAGTGATGGACCAAGGGTTTTCTCTTTGGAGAAATCTTTAAGTTCTATTTCTCAGAACTCCAAATCTGTCATCGAGTATTTCAGTGAATTCAAGGCTTTGTGGGATGAATACATCAGTTATCATCCAATTCCCAGTTGCAAATGTGGAAATCTTGATCTTTGCTCATGTAATATTCTAAAACATCTGACATATCGACAAAAATTAGATTATGTTATGAAATTTCTTGTGGGTCTTCATGGTTCCTATTATGCAGTCAGGAGTCAACTGTTGTTTCAATCTCCTTTACCATTTATGGGCAGAGTTTTTTCTTTACTTTTACAAGATGAGAGTCAGAGGTCTTTTACAAATGCAGTTGGCATTTCTATTGATTCACAAGCAATGGTTCCTGAACAATATGTGAATCAATCCTCTAGACCAGGTTCAACATACACCAATCGATTTACTAAACAAAAAGGAAAGGTTGATGCAATCTACTCTCATTGTGGTTATTTGGGACATCTTGTTGATAAATGCTTTCAGCTTATTGGATACCCTCCTAGATGGAAGGGCCAAGAGGAAAAAAGATTTGTTTCTACACCGACTATTGGCAAGAATTTTCAAAGGTTATCTACTGCAAATAATATTGTTGTTTTGGAGCAAAATTCTGGCACTCCCAACATTGTTTTCTCTCAAGAGCATATCCAAAATCTGTTCACTCTTACGAATAACATTTCCAACTCAAACTTAAACTCTACTACTAATGTTGCATCTGCATCAGGTATGTCCTTTTCTTGTCACACCATTTCTTCATCACAAAATCAATTCACTTGGACTCTTGATACAGGAGCAACAAATCATATAATATGTAGCCCTCTTCTCTTTGATTCAATTGTTTTGTCTAAAACTCTTTCCAAGGTTCATTTACCAAATGGTCAAACGGTTCCAATTGTTTTTACTGCAACTGTTAAATTTTCTCCTAATATCGTTTTACACAATGCTCTTTATGTGCCATCCTTCACTGTCAATCTTGTTTCTATCTCAAGATTAACTGCTGATAATTCTATTGGATTATTTTTTCTTCAAACAAAATGTATCTTGCAGGATCTAAGCAAATGAAGGATGATTGGACTTGCTGAAGTTCAATCTGGCCTATACCATCTTCACAGATCTTTTTCTCAATCTGATATTGCAATCCCTCCCAGCTCTATTGGCTTGCCTTCTAGTTCTTTAGTTAAATCATATATCGTTGCCTCTGATCTTTGGTATTTTCATTTAGGCCATATTCCAACATAAAAAATTAATCTCCTAAGTAGTTCTGATTCTTCTGTAACGGCTACTAACAACTCTATCTGTGAGATTTGTCCTTTAGCCAAGCAAAAAAGGCTACCTTTTCCTCTATCAACCAATAAATCCAATCAACCCTTTCAATTGGTTCATATTGATATTTGGGGACCCTTTTTTGTTCCTTCTTACTCTGGTTATAGATTCTTCCTTACCATTGTTGATGATTACACCAGATTCACCTGGTTGTTTTTAATGAAATCCAAATCAGAAACTAGAGCCATTCTTACCAACTTTTTAGCTTATGTTAATACTCATTTCAACATTGATATTCAAACTCTCAGATCAAATAATGGACAAGTGTTTAACATGCTTATTTTTTTTTTATCAAAAGTATGGCATCATTTATCAATTATCTTGTGTCAAAACACCTGAACAAAATGGAAGGATTGAGAGAAAACATCAACACCTATTAAATGTAGCCAGATCTCTCATGTTTTAGTCTAAACTTCCTTTACCCTACTGGACGGATTGCATTCTCACAGCCACTCATCTGATAAATCGCACTCCATCGTCCATTCTCAACAATCAAACACCATATCACCTTTTGTTTTAGAAGCCACCAACCTACGACTATTTCAAAGTTTTTGGTTGTTTATGCTTTGCTAGCACAATCACAAGCAACCGAGGAAAATTTTAGCCACGAGCCACGAAATGCATTTTTCTTGGTTATCCTCGACATATCAAAGGGTACAAAGTCCTTGACTTATCAACTCTCAAAACCTTTGTCTCTCGAAATGTAGTTTTTTATGAATCTACTTTCCCACTATTCTAGACACAGTTCACACACCTTTTGTGTTTCCAGATTTTCCTCAAACCTATGATTCCATCTCTTGTATCCCAGCAAAATCTGTTTCTCAAAACTCTATTCCTCCTACAAATTTACCTTTAGCAAATTCTGCTCCTGCACGTTCTTCTTCTGACAATAATGATGCTCCTAACCTCAGAAGGTCTAAAAGAACTAAACATTTACCTAATTACTTAGAGCAATATTATTGTGGTACTGTAACCCAGATTCCTTCAGCAAATCCAACATCTTCTAGGAGCTCTTCCTCTGGTATGCCCTACTTTATATTCTCTTTCTTGTTTGATTCTAGATTGTCTCTTAAACATAAAGCTTTCACTTTTGCTATTTCATCTATTTTTGAACTTAAGACTTACAAACAAGCCATCTTAATTCCTCATTGGCATAATGCCATGACTAATGAAATTAAAGCTCTTGAGAAAAACCAAACTTGAGATCTGGTAATTTTGCCTCAGAAAAAATCTGCTATTGGTTGTAAGTGGGTATACAAAGTGAAATTTCAGGCTGATGGCAGTGTTGAGAGGTACAAAGCCAGATTAGTGGCTAAGGGCTATACTCAACAAGAGGGAATTGATTTTTTTTATACCTATTCTCCTGTTGCCAAAATGACAACAATTAAAGTTCTTCTTACTATTGCTGCTGTTAAACAATATCATTTACATTAACTTGATGTTGATAATGCCTTATTGTATGGAGACTTGAATGAGGAGGTATACATGCAATTGCCACCAGGCTTTTCCAATCCAAATGACTCTCGGGGTTGTAAACTTAAAAGAAGCTTATATGGTCTGAAACAAGCCTCCAGACAATGGTTCTCTAAGTTGTCTTCCTCTTTACTACACTTTGGTTTCAGACAGGCCAAGTAAGATTCTAGCCTTTTCATCAGACAAACTTCAACCAGCTTTATAGCGTTG
Organism: Populus trichocarpa; assembly: GCF_000002775.5. Taxonomy (NCBI): domain Eukaryota; kingdom Viridiplantae; phylum Streptophyta; class Magnoliopsida; order Malpighiales; family Salicaceae; genus Populus; species Populus trichocarpa. Next base: position 5,812,636 of record NC_037295.2, read on the forward strand.
TTAATATATGTTGATGATGTGATCATTGCTTCCAATGCTCTTGCAGAAATAACTGTTGTGAAACAATTTCTTCATGCATCCATTCTTGTAAAAGATTTGGGAGAGCTGAAATACTTTCTAGGCATTAAAGTAGCTAGATCTGCAAAAAGTATTGTTCTTTGCCAAAGAAAGTATGCTTTAGATGTGCTGACAGACAGTGATTTTTCTGATGCTTAACCCGTTAGTTTTCCTATGGATTCAACTTTGAAACTCAATGCTGATGATCCTAGTTTTTTATTATCTGACCTTGCATCCTATCAAAGACTTGTTGGCAGACTTCTTTATCTCACAATCACATGACCAGATTTATCATATACAGTCCAAGCTCTCATCCAATTTATGTCCAATGCTCGTGCAATGCACTTGCAAGCGATAGAGAGAGTTCTTCAATATCTTAAGGCAACCCCAGGCCAAGGATTATTTCTCAAGGCTTATTCTAATTTGCATTTAAAGGCATATTCTGATAGTGATTGGGGTGGTTGCCTTGACATTAAAAGGAGTGTCACTAGTTTTTCAGTTTTTTTTTGGGATTCGCTAATTTCCTGGAAATCAAAAAAGCAACCTACTATCAAGAGGTCTTCAGCAGAAGCTGAGTATAGAGCTTTAACAACTACCACGTGTGAGCTTCAATGGTTAGTTTATTTGTTGGCTGATTTCCAAGTACCACACTCTTAGGCTGCATTGTTATATACTGACAGCAAACCTACTTTAAAAATTGCCTCCAATCCAGTACACCATGAAAGAACTAAATATATACAACTAGATTGTCATCTCGTTAGGGAGAAATTGCAGGAGGGTTTGATTAAAATCATTCACATTTCTTCCTGATTTCAATTGGCTGATATTCTCACCAAACCTCTCGGTTGTCTCAACTTTCATTATCTTATCAGCAAAATGGGAATGATAAATATTCATTCTCATCTTGAGGGGGGATGTTGGAATATACAGAATGCTATTGATGCAATGGAGTTAAAATCTGCAGACGATGGAGTAAAAGTCTGCAGCCATGGTTAGCAGTTAAGTTAGTTATGACAGTTGCAGTTAAAGTTAGTTATAACTGTTGCAGGTAGTTATAGCAGTTACAGTTAGTTGTAGCAGTTATAGTTAGTTATAACAGTTATAGTGATTGGCTTGTAGATTTGACTAAGTCCTCTATTCCTGCTTCCAATAATGATTCTCCTTTCATAATTGTCTATTCTTTGTCATTCTATCCTTTAGTAGGAAAATATTTGCTTCTTTGATTTACCAATCATAATTGGTAAACAAAGGTGTTATTTATGGCCATTTAATAAGTTCACCCTTAAAATACACTACACATCAATTATGGTTTCCAATCTTGTGTTTTAATTGGAAGATATAGTTGTTTTATTGAGATTAATCTACTGACATAAAAAGGCTTTGTATTGCTGTAAAATCTCTAGCTGATACGAACAAAGTCAGTTCTGAATTTGGTCTTAAAATGATTGCTGACCAGTTTTGTGAGATGGGGCATATCTCTTAAACAATACATCAGAATAAGTTAAAATTTTACTAGGAGATACTGTACACATGGAACTATATTTTGGTACATTTTTAGGTCAAATAAAGTTCAAGAACATATTATTGCAAAGGATCGAAGTTACTAGATAAATTTTGTCAAATCTGTCAGACTAGGCCTTTATGTATTGTTTAGGGTATATCTGGAGCTACAAGTGACATTTGTCTGTGATTCAAGTTGGTATGGAAACTAGACATCTCAAGATTTCCAATCATACATTGTAGGCCTAGTAATTCATCCAAATGAGAGAAAACGACATGTTTGAAGTCAATACTGAAAATTTGCCAAGAATGTATGAAAAATGGAGATTCGGGCTACATGAAGGAATTTTAGCATGAAGACTTTTTTCTTATTATCCTATTTTATTTATTTACTTGATGTTGAATATTTTTTTTAATTTGTGTTTGTTTTGGCCCATAAAACATTGTTTAGATGTTTATTTCATTATTGGACTTATGTTAGTTGATTACTAGTTTATGTTCATTAGCTTGCAATCTAAAAGGGATCCATTAGAGTTAGTTAGAGGAGACTATATTAAGTTTTTTTAGCTGTGAATTTCAACAGCAAGTTGGAGAATAAACATGAGTTTTCTTTTTGTTTGTTTGTGGAAAAAACAACATTTCTTTGCAAGGACAAAGATTGTACACTGTCTTATCAAAGATTATCTGACTTTATGGCGTCATTCATATACTTAGGGTTCTTAGATATAAGGTTATTTTTGGGTCCAAGTCTTTTTTCAATACCTTTAGTTCTTAGGTATATGGTTACCTTTGGGTCAAGGTTCTATCAAACTTGATTTTCGACTTTCTAGGTTTTTATCGACTTCGTTGGGAGTTGCTTGACCATATGATCAAGAGGTTTGCATCATTTGGTTCAATCAGGTTATATCTTTATTTTCTTCTTGTTAATTTTGACTTCCTTAACTTGTCTTTGATTCGATTTTTTATTATTTCATGTCTAGAGCTTAGTAGTTTGCATCTAGGGTTCCTTAAAGAAAGGTTTTATTTTATTTTGTTGTTGTCTTAGAATATATCAATAACATAAAGAGTACAAAACAAAAGAAAGAAAAAAAGGTTTAAAAGTCACTTTTATCGAATCTGCCACAAAACACAAATAAGGGATAATTTGAACCAAATCAATTCATAAGATTCTCAAAGTTATACTGGTTCTAGGAGTTCTAATCATACCCCTTATAAAATTTGAGCTTATTCGAAAATCATTTGCTATAGTAACCAAAATCGGGATTAAAACTTGTCGTAATAGGTCAGATTTGTATTAGAAGGGAATCTCTAGTCAAATAAATTTAGAAAGTTATGAAATCTTATATACTGGGTTTCAAGGTTCTTGCACCTCATATAAAATTTGAAGTCTTTTAGAGTTCTTTTTCTATAGGAACTAAATTCGGGATTGGAATTTCTCGTAATGAGTCTAATTCATGTCAGTAATTCAAACTTGTTTTGCTGCTATTATTTTTCAATTATCATAGTATAATAACATCATAATTGATAGTTTTCATCTAAATTTATTTAAATAACCTTTGCATCTTTTTTCTTTCATGTCTTAAAAAACGTTCATTTTCGTACAAATTCACTTGTTGATCGTGAAATTGTAATCATAGTTTCCTCTTTGCTTATTTTAATATTTTTCTTTCTTTTTGAGTCATATATATATTTGGATACACTTCTACAACTGTTATATTTGGTGTTGATTCACGTTTTGCAAGAGTTGAAGAAATGTAAGACGAGAGGAAAAAGGCGTAGCGAACATATTTGAGTATAAAGCCTATATTTGAGTGGAACACGAGAGGAGTGTAAACATATGAGGGATTAGGTGAGGAATATATATTGAAGATATCGAAGACAAGCAACAACATGGCATCACAAGGAGAAAACAATGAAATTGTAACTCATTTACATATTATGAATCAGTGGATGGATCGAATTACCGATGAATTTAGAGATAGGTTGGATAGCTTGGAGAGACATTAAGTTAATGATCATGATAGGGTTTAAATTAGGCCTGAGCAAAGAGAATTTAAAGTTAGGAGAATTGTTAGGTGTATTAACACTAATATGGATGAGTTTATGACTGATAATGTAGACATGAGTGATGTTGGTTTTGAAGATGTGTCCACGGGACATGGGGAACGTCTTGGACAACAACATAATTGTCAGTTTGTAGGGGAAAAATATGGTGATAAATTTGGTCGATGGGTAATTATAAGTACCAGGACCATAATGTTGAGTTATGTGGAGATTTTGGTACACTTAAGCTGAAAATACCAGCTTTTCAGGGGTAGAATGATCCTAAAGTCTATTTAGAATAAGAGAAAAAGGTGAAGTGGATTCTTGAATGTCACAATTATATAGAACCCAAGAAAGTCAAGCTTGTTGTGATTGCTTTTACTGACTATACCATTATGTGGTGAAATCATTTAGTGACAAATCTCATCCCAAATTGATACTTGGGATGAGATGAAATCCCTTATGAGGAGCATATTTATGCCTAGCCACTTTTATAGAGAATTGTATCAAAGGTTCCAAAGTTTGAGTCAAGGTACAAAAAGTGTTGATGAGTATTTCAAGAAGATGAAACTTGTCATGATTCAATCTAATATTGAGGAGGATATGGAGGCTACTATGGCTAGATTCATTAATGGCCTTAATCATGTTATATCACATATTATGGAGTTGCATCATTATGTAGAGTTGGAGGAGATGGTGCATATAGACGTGAAGGTGGAGAAACATATTAAACAAAAGGGTACCATTTAGCAAAGCCAACTATTAAGCCCTCTGAAAACTTGGAGACCTACTTGGAAGGCTAACACTGGGGGGTGGTCCATCACAACAGAATAAGAAGGGCAAGGTCAAATACCTTAGAGAGAAGAAACACACTTTAATCATTGTTAAAGGTAACAATGTTACTCTTACTTTTCGTAACCGTGTCATTAAATGCGTTTATTGTCTGGGTTTTGGTCATGTTGCTTCATAATGTCAAAAATAAAAGTCATGATTATGAAAGCTAATAATAAGGTTGAGACCAATAGGAAGGATAAAGAGGAGAAGATGCCACCATTGAAGAATGTTAATGATGTTTATGTTGAGTATCTAGTTGAGAGAGAGACACTTGTGGTGAGGAGAGCACTCAATATGCATGTCAAGGTGGATGATTCAAAAGGTTAGAGGGAGAACATATTCCACACGAGATACCAAGTTCACTATAAGATATGTAACTTAATTATAGATAGTGGTGGTTAACTAATGTAGCTAGTATTGAATTGGTGAGAAAGTTGAACTTCCATACTACCAAACATCTCATACCTAATAAATTACAGTGGTTGAATGATGGTGGTGAAGTGAAAGTGAAAAAACATGTTTCGATTGCTTTTTCTATCGATAATTATTGTGATGAGGTGTTATGTGATATTGTATCAGTGTAAGCTAGTCACTTGTTGCTTGATAGATCATGATAGTATGATATAAGAGTTATGCATAATAGAGTGACATATAGGTATTCCTTTGAGATGAATAGAAGACCTATAACTCTTGTATCATTGATACCTAAGCAAATATAAGAGGAGTAACTGAAATTGAAGAATGAGAAGATGGTTGAAAAAGAGAGCTTGTATATTAGAGGACCTTTTTTGCTAACAAAGTTCTTCTTGGTTTTGATGATGATGTTATGGCTTGGTACGAATTTGTTGACCTTAGAAGATATTTCTCATGATACAGATTCGAGGTCAAATCTTTTTAAAGAATGGGAGGATGATACAAACCAAGTCAGGTCCGATTTTGGCCTTAAAATATTTGCTGGTCAGTTTTGTGAGATCAAACATATCTCTCAAAAAATACATCGAAACAAGCTGAAATTTTATAGGGAGATACTAGACATATGGAACTATATTTGGTAAAGGTTCAAGTCAAATGGATTTTGGGAACATATTGTTGCAGAGGATCGATGTTACTAGACAAATCTTGTTAAACTTATCAAGCTAGACCTTTATATACTATTTGGGACATAACTGGAGCTATACGTGACATATGTTTGAGATTTAAGTTGGTATAGAAACTAGACATCTCAAGATTTCCAACCATATATGGTAGGCCTAATAATTCATCCAGACAAGAGAGAACGACATGTTTAAAGTCAGGATTGAAAATCTGCCTAGAAATGTGCGAAAATTAGTGATTCGGGCTACATGGAGAAATTTTAGAATGAAGACTTTGTTTTTATTTTTCTATTTTATTTATTTATATATAATTATTTTTAATTTAGGTTTGTTTTGGCTCATTATACATTGTTTTGGGGTTTATTTCATTATTGTACTTATATTAGTTGATTACTATTTTAGGCTCATTAGGGTTAGTTAGAGGAGACTATGTTATGTTTTTTTAGCTGCAAATTTCAGCGGTAAATTGGAGAATAAACATGAGTTTTTTTTGTTTGTTTGTGGCAAAAACTTTTCTTTGCAAGAACAAAGCTCGTACATTGACTTATCGAAGATTAACTAGCTTTGTGGCGTCATTCGCATACTTAAGATTCTTAGATATAAGGTTATCTTTGGGTCTAAGTTTTTTTCCAATACTTCTGGTTCTTAGGTACAGGGTCACCTCTGGGTTAAAGTTCTATCAAACCTAATTTTCAGCTTTATAGATTGTTATCTACTTTATTGAGAGTTGTTTAACCACATGATTAAGAGGTTCACATCACTAGCACTTGAATAGCACCCAATTGGAAATAATAGCTATCATTTGGAAAGAAAAAATGAGTTATACTTGGGTGTCTTCGGCTTATAAAAATTCAAACAAGAAGACCATCTCTTTAGGACTTTTGAATCAAGCTAGACAACATCTACGCACACAAAGAAAGATGATATTTTTGCTACAATCTTTTTAAAGGTTGATAGTATCCGTGTTCCTCTTCGTTGATAAGCATCAAATATGAGATTATGGATGTATACACTTAATTGTCAGATTGATCAATTCTTCTGCAAGACCTAGTTTTCCCATTAGCACTGAGTCTAAGATGATGGATATACACTCTATTTTGATGAAGTAATTAATAAAATGATTAAGGAAGTGTTTGTTTTTATAGTTAAACTTGTTTTTTAAATTGTATTTTGCTTGAAGAAATATTAAATTAATAGTTTTATGTGTTTTTCAATAGTTTTGATATGTTGATGTTAAAAATTAAAAAATATCTAAAAAATTTATTTTAATGTATTTTTAATTAAAAAATATTTTTAAAAATTACCATATACTACATTACTAGATCCACTAATTACATAATTGAAATAATAAAAAGTCACTACTTTTTTATTTTCTTATACATTGATTATGATAAGAGAAATGGTACAATATCTAAAGTAGTGCTTTTCATCTTGATTAATATAATACTAAATGCAATTTCGTTCTTTCATTTCCATTTCATATTTTTTTATCCCATTCCATTTTATGTAATAATTAATATGACCTTAATGAATGTGTAACCCATTTTTTGATCCCCGCACAAAAAAGGAGAAAATACAAAAAATTATATTCGGAAGAAAAACCAAAAAATAATAAGCAGTGAGAAGAGGATGCCAAAGTGCTTAGAAAATAACTAAAAATTGGTTGAGGAGGTTTAAAAATACAAGGTTTGGAATTTCACCGTATATCGTTGACTGATGAGAGTTTGACTGACAAAGAAAATTCAATTTGAGGAAGAAATGTCCAAAATCAAATATTTATAGACTCAATTAAATTTTATTGGAGGTTTAATTGAATTTATAAAGGGTTTGATTGCAAGAAAAAATGATTTTAAAGTAATTTTGGGCTTTAATTGGAAGAAATTAAAGTTCTGGGGTTAAATTAGAATTTTTTAGAGTTGATTTGGTCAAATCAGGTGCTTAATTGTATAAATATTGAAGTTTGATGGCCAATTAGGGACTTAATTGAATAAATCCACAACTAAGGACCAAACTAGAAAAGGCGCTGAAATCTGGGGTTTGAATTGAAGTTCATCAGGGGTGAAATTAAACAAATTTGAAAGTTTGAGACCAATCAGTGGTGTAATTAGAGATAAATCACAAATTAAAGGACTAAAACATAATTGGCAGAAAAATTACTATTCATCTTCTTCTTCAGCGAGACTGGTTAGGTGGCTACCTTCTCAAGGCATTTGACGTCTCTTTTCTTCCCCAAATTAAATGAAACTTGCACGAAAATGATCCCCTGACACCTGACTACACGCTAGTATAAACCGTTCGGACTGATCGAGGCTGTAGAGGCGGTGGCACCGCCCCAAAGTGGCCAACCCGACCAACCATTTTTCCTGCACAAAACTGACAGTTCATCATTACTACTTTGAACCAATGGTTGGGATGCTTTCGGGTCGAACCAAGGGTTGAAAGTTTGCACCATAAGAGACAAAGTGTCCCTCTTCCACCGCCTATAAATAGATTTGACTTTCATGCTCCAGAGGAGGAGAAAAGTTGGTCCAAAGTCAGCCAAAAAACCAGCCATTTCCGGTTCCAGCCAACATTTTCCTCCCTTCCTTCTCTCCACACCATGTCTTCAGCCCCTAAAGCCCCCATAAACACCTTTCTCCTCCACCAACAGATGGCGGCGCAACCTCCCTAAGAACCCAAATCCTCACCAGTGGCAAAACGGCCATCGCAACTGCCGGTCCTCACCCCATACGGATTTTCTTCTCCTTCTTTCTTCCTGCCGCAGCCACCGTCAGCCGCCACCGCTACCACCGTTTGCACCACGCTGTCATTCACGTCAGCCAGACCACCGCCACGCTAGGTGTGCCCTCTCTCTCCTTCTCCTTCTTCTTCCTCTTCTTCGCTGTCTCTGTTCACTAAGTGAACAGTGTACGTGAATTATAATTCACGTCCTACTGTTCACACATGAAACAGTGGGCGTGAATTATAATTCACGTGTCAACAGTAGGACATGAATTATAATTCACGTTCACTGTTCATGCAGTGAACTTTGGGTCAGGCAGTTTCTGGCCCAGCTCAAATTTCTGGGTCGGGTCCGGCCCGGCCCGGCCCCAAAAACAAATTTAAAAAAAATTAAAAAATTCTAAAAATCTTTCTAAAATTTTTTGTGATTTTCTCGTGTATTTTTCTATATATTTTGTGTAAGATTGGTTTGTATTTTTTTACCGTAAAGATACAAATCCGGTATTAAAATACCCAGTTTTCGTCAAAACATTGCAAAAAAATTATAAAACAAAAAACAAGTATTTTGTTTTCATATATACGGCCAAGTCTCTTAAAGATAAAAAAAAATCATATCATTTTTTTTTACAGAAAACACAAAAATTCAAAAATATGTTTTAGCATGTATTTTGGCTTTAATAACAAGTTTATTAGAGCCATGAGAACTAGGTCAATATTTCAAAAATTCCAAAAAATTATTTTGTTTTCTTTTAGTATCTGAGATTACGAATTTATACGTAAAATGTATTTCTGATATTAAAAAGTTAGTTTATTTTATATAGACATTAGAATGGGTAGGCTTTTACCCAATAAGATAAAGATTTTCTTACGGAGAAGGACTTTTCTTAAACCTTAGATAGACCAACAATTAGAAAACACGACATGACCTTAGTTTTTTATCAGACAATTAAACAATGCAGCTTACCTTAGGTATAGCGTATTTGAAGTGTTAATACCTTCTTTTTATGCAACCAATTCCCGTACCCGATCTCTAAGACCAATTAGGGTTCCTAGTGACCAAAATACTAGGTGGCGACTCTCATTCCCGCTTTTCACAAATAAGAGACAAGAATTCATTACCTCTCCATATTTGCCAGATACATTTGATGGAGTGGAATATCGTCGCGACGCCGCACACGTGTGACATTGAATATATTAATTTTATGTTTTTTTTTTCAAAATAGCAATAAGAAGAAATTAACGTATGGTTAAAAATAGAGAAAGAAAACCCTATTTATTAAGAGTTTTATTTTATCCTCAATTGATCAAGTTTTGTATTTTACAATATATATTTCTTAAATAATATATTTAGAAGATATAAAATTAGAGGATTGGTTTCTATATATAATCATTATAATTTTTAATCTCTAATATATATAATCATTACATTATATTGAGAGACTTATTCATGAAATTTGTAATATATACCAACTCAATTTAAGTTTGCAAGGAAAAAAAACATATAACATGAATTTTTGAAAAATAAAGTCATAAATATTTATATATAATATACATTCTCTTGTATATATATTGTTATTTTTGTAACAAAAGGAGGTAAAGAAAGACTATTTCAAAACTTGTTACTTTGAAGATTTTGATAAAATATAAGAAATATATTAAATTAAATTATTTTATTCTCTACAATAAATAATTAAGTGAGAATAACAAAAAAGTGGAGTAAAAATAACACATCCTTACATGAAATCTACAATAGGACCCATGATGATACGGTGGATGGCATTTAGGAACCAACAATTTGAGATATAACTTTCAAGAATTTTATCTTTATTGTTTTCTATTTAAAATGCATTAAATCTGGATATTAGTATAGTTAAAGAAGAACATGATAATGAAAAGACGTAACTAAAGAACAAGGGGAGACATTAGGAACCAAATGCCACACAAACTGTACATGATTGATATTGTAATAATAGTTATTTTTTAAAGTATGTTTTGTTTGAAAATATATTAAAATATTTTTTTTATATTAACATATCAAAACAATATAAAAAGACAATAAAAAAATTAATTTAAAATTAAAAAATTAAAAAAAATAATTTTTTTTAAAATGTTTTTAAAACATAAAAACAAATAAATTTTAAATATTTTAACCACATTTCTGTTTTTCTTCAACTTTGCCACACTCTATAATAGAAGATCAAGAGTGAGGAGTGGTAACAAACAGGAAGGACGTCGAAGGCTCCAATATATATATAAAGCTACGTGAAGGAAAGAGTTGCGCCAAAACAACAACAAGAAGTATTAGGTTTTGTTACAAGTTATATATATTTGCCATTAAAACAAATAAAAACTATATGGTTAAATTATATATATATATATATATATATATATAGTGTGCTCATAGCATCTTCCTATTATGATTACCCCAACTCCATTCCCTATCTTTATTAACTTGCTATTTGCTCGAATCTTTCCAGATTTTATCCTTCTCCCTTTGAACAAGTTCTTGATCGGCTAAAGAATTATGAGAGACCACTTTTTGTAATAGTTTGTACAGCGAAAATATCTCCCAATGCTTTATGACGAGAAAGGATCAACCACTTTATTGTATTTGTGGTTTCCTTTCACCACTAAAATTGGAAGAAAATAATGGATTGTTATCACTTTGCAAAATCTAATCTAATCAAATCCCATCTTCCATCCATCACCCACATCACCAAAAAAAAAATAAAAAAAATTTGTAAGTGTGTGTGTGTGTGTGTGTGTGTGTGTGTGTGTAACCTTAACAAAATAGTTAAGGAACTCAGTAGCTTCGATCCGATTAGAAGGCAGTTGAGAGTTCAATTTATACGGTGTGTAATAGAAGACATGAATGACGTACGATCTTAACCTGTAACGTCGATAATTTATATATTTTCAGAAACAGAAGAGGAAAAAAGAGGACCAGAAATGTCACAGAAAAAAGGCAGGAGGAAGATTTGTTTATTTTTTAAATAAAAAAAAAGGAATAATAAAAGAGGAATGGATAATGATCAATAGGAGCACTGGTCATAGCAAGTGGCAGCCCACCAACCACTAGCTCTCATAAAAACACTATGTCTATACTGTATCTTTGTCTTCAACAATACAGGCCCTCTTTCTCTATCTTTTTCTCATTCTCCAAGGCCACCAGCTTGATCTGCTTCTGTATCGTTATCTCCATCCTCACCATTACACCTCACCATATGTATGCACAAACTTCTCCTCCTCCTCCTTCCGTGCAGGCCACCAGCTCACACCATTGAAGCCTTTCTTCTTTTCTCTCTCTCTCCAAGTTTGAATCCACCACTTTTCCACGCCTGCTGTGTCTTTATCTTCATCCTCAAAATTCCAGTTCACCTATACACACACACATGATACTCTCTCCAACTCCAGGCAACCAGTTCCACTTGAGTGTTTTCATCTTCGATATATTGGCACCTTGTAAGAAATTCTCTATATCTGTGATAATCCGCCTGTCTCTATTCTGGAATCTTTCGTCTTCACCATAGCGCAAGGGTGTAAGAGATGCATCTCCGTTCTCCCTCTCACACCAGGTTTAGGTTTGTCTTTACTTTATCTTCTTTTTCACACCACATAAAAGATTTGAACGTCGTTTATCTCTCTCTCTCTCTCTATCTATCTCTCAACACAAACCACCAATTTGTGTTCTTGAATAATCTAATCTTCTTCAATTTCTTTTTTTCACTCATCTCCTTAGGTAGAAAATCCGGGCTCCCAGTCCCTGCAGCTCCATGTATATATAAAGAACACAATTTCAAGTTGTGTGTGTATAACCATCACCTTCCCACAAAAAAAGATACACTACTCATAATCATCCTTTGTCTCTCGTTATCATTTTATCCATATATAGAGGATCCACAGAAAGAAATACTCCACGTACGTAAGTGGTCACTGATCATGTACATGTAGAAGAAATGGCTAAAAAATTTAACACTAATGTTCATTTCCATGACATACCAGATGCAATCCTTTCCAGTATATTCTCCTTGATAACAGATACACGTAGCCGCAACGCCATGTCCCTTGTGTGCCTTAAATGGCACTTGATAGAGCGCTCTACACGCACTTGTCTCTCTCTTAGAGGCAATATCCGTGACCTCTTTCTTCTCCCAACTTGCTTTAGAGCTGTCTCTAATCTTGATCTCTCATTGGTTTCCCCTTGGGGGCGTCCAATTCTTGATTCCTCACCAAACACTACCCTTCTTGCTCAAGTTCTCCATTGTACCTTTCCCTCTGTTGTAACTCTCACTGTTTATGCAAGAAATCCTTCAATTCTTCATCTTCTTGCTCCTCAATGGCCTAACTTACGCCAGATTAAGCTTGTTCGCTGGCACAAGCGATCTCCAACTACTTTGGGCTCTGATTTTCTTGCATTGTTTGAGCATTGCCATTCACTTGCCTCACTTGATCTCTCGCATTTCTATTGCTGGACAGAAGATTTACCTCCAGCCCTTGAAGCATACCCTTCCATTGCTGCTTCTTTAAGCCATCTTAATATCCTTAATTACACTTCATCTGATCAGGGATTCAAGTCCCATGAGATTCTTGCCATTACCTCTGCATGCCCAAATCTCCGTGAATTTTTAGCAGCCTGTATATTTGACCATAGATACATTGGTTTTGTTGGAGATGAAACCTTGCTATCTCTTGCCACAAATTGTCCTCGCCTTTCTCTTCTTCACCTTGTCGATTCTAGTTCCTTGTCTGCTGCCAGGGGTGATCCAGATAATGATGGATACACGACCGAGGATGCTAGAATCAGACAAACTATGCTAATTGAAATGTTTTCTGCATTGCCATTGCTTGAAGAATTGGTTCTTGATGTTTGCCACAATGTTAGGGATACGTGGGTAGCACTGGAAATGCTTAATTCCAAGTGCCCAAGGCTCAAGTCTTTAAAGTTGGGACAGTTTCACGGAATCTGTAAGGGAATAGATGCACGGCCCGATGGGATTGCACTTTGCAGCAGATTGGAATCATTGTCAATCAAGAACTGTGCTGACTTGACTGATTCTGGTTTGATTTCAATCTCCCTTGGCTGCCCAAGACTCACCAAGTTTGAGGTCCAGGGTTGTAAGAAGATCACGAAATTAGGGATGACAAAACTAGCTTCTATTCTGAGGAAAACTTTAACTGAAGTGAAAATCTCTTGTTGCAAGCATCTCAATACCGTGACCTCGTTGCAGGCATTGGAACCGATCCGAGATTGTCTACAACGATTGCACATAGATTGCGTGTGGGAAATGGTTGAACAATCAGGATCGGAGGCTACCAGTTCAGCTAAATATGATGGATTCAAATGTTCAGACAAGAGACGTGGCATTTGGGAAGACGCAAACTTGAAGAAGAAATACAAGAAGTATAATGACAACGAGAATGGATACGCCTCTAGTAATTGGGCAAAACTGCAGTGTCTTTCACTTTGGATTCCAGTCGGCGAGTTGCTGAATCCATTGGTTTTGGCAGGATTGGATAACTGCCCTATGCTGGAGGAGATACAAATAAAAGTTGAAGGTGACTGTAGGCATCAGTCAAGACTTTCCCCAGATGGTTTCGGTCTCAGCTCCCTTCTATGCTACCCTCGGCTTTCGAAGATGCACATAGACTGTCAAGCTGCAATAGGATATGCTCTTACTGCCCCTTCTGGACATGTGGATTTGAGCCCGTGGGAGAGGTTTTATCTTAATGGGATTGGAAGACTGAACCTGACTGAGCTCAACTATTGGCCTCCACAGGACATTGATTATAATAAAAGGAGCCTATCTCTCCCAGCAGCGGGATTGCTTGCACAGTGTAGGACTATGAGGAAGCTATTTGTTCATGGCACAGCTAATGAACATTTCATGATGTTTCTTTTGAAAGTACAAACTCTCAGAGATGTCCAGTTGAGGGAAGATTATTACCCTGCACCGGAGAATGACAATAGCACAGAGATGAGAATAGACTCTTGCTCTAGATTTGAGGATGCTCTCAACAGGCGTGCGATTCCTGATTGACTAACTGGGAGCTCAGGATTTGTACCCTTGCTGGTTGAATTGTATATATATTAGTCAAACATAATAAAATGTAAAAATTGTGGTAAGTGTGACCTTTCTAAACGAATAATGATCATATTGCGATGTAGTTTTTGAATCGGAGTAGTAATCGTTTTTTATTTAAAAATATATTAAAATAATAATTTTTATTTTTTAAAAATTATTTTTAATATCAAACATATAAAAATATAAAAAAATCAATTTTAAATTAAAAAATTCAAATTTTAGTCTCACAAACAAGCTAAATAAATATAAAAACTCTCAACCATCATGTTCCTTCGACTCTAAACTTATCCTAGAGTACACTTGTCAGATATCCCAAGCCGGACATGGTTATTAACATTTTGCTACTTCAGAAAATGAAAACAAGCTTCGAAATGCCTAGTCCAAACAAGCAACAGTTTTAATACAGTGATCTCCATGTCCGAGGAACAAAGGTTTCTTGACAAGATAAACAGTAAATTAAAGACTAAATTAAAAATCTATAAGGGAGAACCATTCTATGAATGTAATCCAAGCTTCTAAAGTGAAAGAAACCCACTGTGATTATAGTAAAGTATTTGATGAAGCTGGGAAAACTTCATTGGACTTGAGCTCTCTTGACGGATAATATAGGGCTTGAGGTTTAGGTGTTCTCTGCAAATTAAAATAATATTTTAATAGCTAAGTCAATATAGTATTTAAAGGGTGTTTTTTTTTTTATAAAAAAATTATAAAAAGAGTAATTGCAAATATATAGATGTGAATGAGAAGATTCATCTCTCTCTGTTATTTGTTTTATCTTGTTTATATAGCTTACATTAGAAGGAAAAAAAAATGAGTAGCTCATTATGAATTATAGATAACTGAAACAGGTGTAGTCTTTTATTCTTATGCATTATGCTATAAAAAAAGGTGTAGATGAAGCGTAGATGAAGGTGTAGTCTAAACAGTATAACATCCTCCTTGACATATAGGTTGTTCACATGAACAATAATAAACTAGAGAGAAAGAGAAAATAAAAAGACGGTAGAAAGCGAAGAAGAGAGCCAAAAAGTTCAATTGAACTAAGTTTAAAAGGAGTCAAATCGAGCTGAATGTGGGCTCGGTTGTCAAACTGAACCCCAGGTTGGGCTTGGTTTGATAAAGGTCAAATCGAACCTGAAAGAATCAAACCAAGCCCTAAAAGGGCTTCGTTGAAATCAGTTTGACTAGATTCAACTCGAGCACGAGTGGGTCAAACCGAGCCCAAAATAGTCTCAATTGGGTTTGGTTTTCATGGTCAAACCAAGCCCGAGTAGGTCAAATCAAGCCCAATAGGATCGATTGGACGAGGTTTGATTGTGGTCAAACCGAGCCTAAAATGAGCAAATTCAGCCAAAAAAGGCCTAGTTGGGTTCAATTTGACTAGGTCAAATAAAATCCCATGTTGGCCTCAATTTGACTATAGTCAAACAAAGCCTAAAAGAGTCAACCCGACCTAAAAATAGGCTCGGTTTGACTAAAGTCAAATAAAACTCGAAAATGTCAAACCTTGGTTATGGGCTTAACACAAACTCGTATTACATTTTTTTTTTTTTTGAAACCCATATCATCATTTTCCCCTTCTTCTTTTTTTACATTTCTATAAAAAATTTGACTTGTAAATATCAAATTATAATGTGAGTAATGAATTAGCCTTGAACCTACTGCATATAATTGTTTGAAACAACCATTTAAATCCGTTACAACTTCGGTAAAAATTCAACTAGATATAGCTCATTTATTAGGATAAACAGTTAAGGGATCAATGGTCATGATGAAAGAGTTTATAAAGTGTCCAAACCTCTTTAAAATAGCCCTAAATCCAACTAGAATGAGGAGAAAAGAGGAGAGAAATAAAAGAGAGAAATAGTAAAGTGAAAAGAAGTGAGATATCAAAAAAAAAAAAAAAAAAGAGAAAAAGAGTAGTACAAAGAGAAAACAAAAAGGAACATGAGAGGAAAGAAATAAAGAAAGAAAGATGAAAAAATATGGAGAAAGAGAGAAAAGAGGCAATAAGAGCCAAAAAAAAAAATCTAGTAAGATAGAAACAAAAAAAATAAGAGGGAAGGAAATGGAAGAAGGAGAAAAAAGCACCCTAGATTTAAAGTTACAAAAAAGAACCTATTATCCAGACCTCGAGATCAATCTTTGTAAGGATATAACAACAAAAATTCTTAGCTAAAGAGCTTAAAAATCATAGGTATCAACCTTTTTCTTATGACTTACCTCATTATAATGAATAATGAAATCCCTTACTATGTTAATTTCTGAACCTGTGGTACTTTGGTTTGGCTTTGATTTGGTGGGATGCTTCTTTCTCCTAGAAAGTGCATGTCATGAACCCTAGAGTTTTCATGTATATGAACATATGGATCTTAGAAAGAAATGAGGGAAAAAAAGGTTTTCCCATTAAGTCTTCAAGGTTTTGGCTGCATAATGGACCTTTGACAGGTCTGGAAGCAAAAGGTGGTTTTGCCCTTTTTTTTACTCTTCTTGATACCCTTGTACATATGTACTTTTATTAATAACAAGGTTAATTGCCTATTGTTGTTACTAATTTTTGAAGCCCATATAAATAAATAAAAAATACAAAAAAAGAAAAGAGAAAAGAGAAAATATAAAAAAATTGAAAACAATATTGCAAGAAAATAAAAAAGATATATCAATAAGAAGAATATATGAGAACACTCAGGAAATTGCCGAAGACTGGTTGAGAAATATCATAATATACAAGATTGAAAAATTTGATAGTGTATTTTTGACTAATGAAGGCCCTTATTGGTAAACAAAAATCAATTTAAGGAAAAAAATTCAAAATTGGATGTTTAAGGATTCAATTAGAATTTTTTTAATGATTAATTAAATTTATTGATGGTTAATTGCAAGAAAAATTGATTTTTGAAGTCAAATTAGGCTTTAATTGGAAGAAATTATAGTCTAGGGGTTAAATTGTATTTTTTAAGAGTTAATGTGGTCAAATTAGGGGGTTAATTTCATAAATATTGAAGTTTGATGGGCAGTTAGAGACATGATTGAAGAAATCCAAAACTAAGAACAAAATTTAAAAAAAAAACACGTGAATATAGGGGTTTAAATTGATCAAATAAGGGTCAAATTGAAGAAATTGAAAGTTTATTAGTTAATTAAGGGTCAAAATGCACAAATTCAGAACTAAGGACCAAAATGAAAAAAATAGTCAACTTAGATGCTGGAAATTGAGTTTGGTAGGGGTGAAATTGTATGAAATTAAAAGTTTGGCAATTATGGGTGCAATTAAAATGAAATTAAAAAAATATGGACTCAATCAAAATTTGTCAATCCCAAATTAAAAACCTTAAACGACGCGTCATTTAGACTTAATGAAGAAAATGTGAGTGACATGTTGTCCGGTATACTGGCTTTTATTTTGACAGTTTTGGCTGATCGAGTTGGCAACTTCCAACGAATAAATGTGGAGTTACAAATCTTTAAATTGAGCAAGGTTGGATCTAAATGAAAGATATGCATCCCTTCTACCAACTTCAGGTGGTCTCAAGTGACAATGACGTTAAAATTGCTCCAACAAGACCTCAAAAGTAGGTAACTTAGTCAGCCATGAATGAAATATAATTATGCAAGAATTAACCTTCTTTTCATGTATTCACACATAAAGGCTCCTCAATATATTCTTATCAAGGGTTCACAACACTTCTCTTAAGATCAAGAGGTTAGAAATTGATTCAAAACCTTAGCAAAACCCTATAAATACCCCTTTTAAGAAAAAAAAGAGAGAGAGAGAAAATATTAAAGACCAACTTTTTTCCTTTCTTTTATTATTTTTTTTTTATCAACTAATTGATATGGTTAATTAGATTGGATTGTGGTTGCTAGAGATGGCTAAACTCTACTTCCTACATGATAAAATCTCATGTTATTGATCATTCAGGTAATAGAGTCACATGTGGTGTTGAATTCCTCATAATATTTGGATTTATGCTCGATTTATATAGCTCAAACAAGGAAAAAAAACAAATTTTATTGTCAAATTTCATATGTTATGTTATTGTATGTCTTATAAATTGTTACCGTATTTTTTTATTCATTATTGTTTATCTTCTAAACTATTACTGTTTTATTGTTTACGGGTTTCTAATTCATGTATTTTATTTTTTTCAAAACATATACTTATAAAATATTTAGTAATCTAGCACTCTGTTTATTTGAAATTTTATATAACTTAAACAAGGAAAAAAACAATCGTTATTATCAAATTTCATTTGTTATTCTCTATCTTCTAAAGTGTTACTATTTTATTGTTTATGAATTTGTAGTTAATGTATTTTATTTTAGTTTTAAGTAGCACGCTTATAAAATATTTAATAACCTAACACTCTGTTTATCTAAAAATTTCCATGCTCAGTTTTATAAAACTAAAAAAAAAAAATATTGTCAAAATTCATTCATTTCAATTGAATTTATAAGGTAGACAGAAAGAGCTAACATGGCAAGAAGTGTATCGTCTTTTGTTTGTTTCTTCTTCACTTCACTTTCTTGCCTAGTAACCCTCTTTAAAATCACTAACCTAGAGGGAGACAATTATGAAATTGAAATTGAAGGAGTATATCAGACTCACATAGGATTTTGAAAGATCAGCTGGTAGCTAGCATAGGTTTAACATAGAGGAAGGACAAGGATTTAGCAAATGTATATAAATTAACTTTTAAAATCGTATAATTTTACAAGTTCAGCTTGCTACTTTGACAACATTGATATAGACCTTTTTTTCCTAGTCATCTCCCCGGTGGCTAAGTATTTTATATCCTCTCCATTTTCATTTTTTTTTAAAAAAAAGAGGTTCTAGATAGCTTTACAAGAATTTGTTTATGAAGTATTTTAATCATCGAACTTTGTATCAGTGACTTGGTTTCCATGCGACAAAAGTGATAACTGAGCTATCCATCTACCAGTTTATTACGAGACTAGTAGGTAGACCACACACACAAAGATATATATATATATATATATAAAGACATTTTATAAAGATTTATGCAGGGGGGAGATTGACTGGTAGATGTCTCAAGGCTCTCATCAGGTGCACTACTCGTAAGTCAAGGGATGTGAATAGCAGATGAGCACCATACCATACCCTAAATAGTTTGTTGATTCAACAAAGATACGTGCAAATTATTTAATGATAACGTCTTTGTTTGCTCCGTCCATATTCTTAAAGCCCTAATATGCACAATCTTACTACCAAAACACCCTCTACAGTTCTTATGATTTGATCACTTCAGAAAGTCCCTTTAAAAGTTCAGATTATGCCTTAATTCTTCAACTTTTAATGCAAACAGCAGAAAATGAGAAATGAGGGCATTTTAGTGGCCTGACTGGTAGGCTTGATCAAAATATAGTTTCCCACCTTCTACATTTTCCATATAAATTACAAAGTAGACAGATCAAATTAAATAATCACTGGTGTCAGAAATGGATTCTAAGAAATCTCAAATGTCTTTGATAATTTTCTTGCTTCTAGCTTTACTGACATGCTTGTCTTCTAGCCTCCCTGGCGAGCACCCCATTGTTGTCAATGACTTTAGCGAGCTTGTTTCGGAGGAAAGCATCATTGAAATCTTTCAACAATGGAGAGATAGGCATCAGAAGGTGTACGAACATGCAGCAGAGTCGGAGAAGAGGTACCGGAATTTTAAGAGGAACTTGAAATATATAATCGAGAAAGCTGGAAAGAAAACAGCAGCTTTGGGGCATAGCGTGGGATTGAACAAGTTTGCGGACTTGAGCAATGAGGAGTTCAAGGAGCTTTATTTGTCAAAGGTGAAGAAACCCATCAACATAAAAAGGAGCACTGCAAGAGACTGGAGGCAGAGAAACTTGCAGACGTGTGATGCACCTTCCAGCCTTGATTGGAGGAAGAAGGGAGTGGTCACTGCTGTCAAGGACCAAGGAGACTGTGGTAAGTTTCGTCGTCTACTCTTACAGTGAGTAAATTAACCTAAACTATTCAAAAATATCCGGAAATTAACCAAACCAAATTGTTTTTTGAACTTATTAGATAATTTTGGTTAATTTATTTTTAAAAAAAATCAGGATGACTTTACCTGCAATTGTGTGAGAAAACAATAATGTGGATTCGCTGCTCATGAAATGTTCACAGGAAGTTGTTGGTCATTCTCTACCACCGGCGCCATAGAAGGAATAAATGCCATTGTCACTGGTGACCTAATCAGCCTCTCAGAACAAGAGCTTGTTGATTGTGATACAACCAATTATGGGTGTGAAGGAGGCTACATGGACTATGCTTTTGAATGGGTTATCAATAATGGTGGGATTGACACCGAAGCTAATTATCCGTACACCGGTGTTGATGGTACCTGCAACACAACCAAGGTTTGGTCCCTCTCATTAGTATAACCCCTTGATTAATTCTAATTTATACTGAATATGTTGAATTTACAAGATTAAGAACTTCCTTATCCTAGAGCATGGAGATGAATGTTCTCTTTTCAAGAAAATTTACAAAAAAAAAAAACCTCATTAATGGTGTTTCTATTTGATTAGGAGGAAATAAAAGTTGTATCCATCGACGGGTATACAGATGTAGATGAAACGGACAGTGCCCTCTTGTGTGCTACTGTGCAACAACCCATCAGTGTTGGCATGGATGGTTCTGCGCTAGATTTCCAGCTATATACTGGTGTAAGCATCTCTGATTCTCTTGCATGGTTGGAACTTCAGATCGTTGTAAGAAAGTGTTGTTTATTAGATTGTTGTGACATGAACAGGGAATCTATGATGGTGACTGCTCTGATGATCCGAACGACATTGATCATGCTGTTTTGATAGTCGGTTATGGTTCAGAAAATGGTGAAGATTATTGGATAGTGAAGAATTCATGGGGCACGGAGTGGGGAATGGAAGGGTATTTTTATATAAAGAGGAACACTGATTTACCATATGGTGTTTGTGCAATCAATGCCGAGGCCTCATATCCAACCAAAGAATCTTCTTCTCCATCTCCAACTAGCCCCCCATCGCCACCATCACCTCTGTCTCCGCCGCCGCCGCCGCCGCCGCCAACACCGGTGCCACCGCCCCCTTGTCCTCAACCAAGTGACTGTGGAGACTTCGCCTACTGCCCGAGTGACGAGACTTGCTGTTGCATTCTCAAGGTCTTTGACTACTGCATTGTCTACGGTTGCTGTCAATATGAGAATGCTGTCTGCTGCGCCGACTCCGTATACTGCTGTCCTAGTGATTACCCCATTTGTGACGTCGAAGAAGGGCTCTGCCTCAAGGTAAGAAATTCTAATCTTGCAGCAAAAATGATAGATGTCAAGCTATCAAAATTCAGATTCTTTAAGTCGTTTGTCCAAATTTTATAAAATTTTATGGCATAAAGGGAAGGTGTTTAATGGGAAATTTCACGCGTGTGTGTGTGACAGAGCCAAGGAGATTACCTGGGAGTGCCTGCAAGCAAGCGACATATGGCTAAGCACAAGTTTCCATGGACTAAGTTAGAGGAAAAAACGACAACAGACCGGCATGCTCTCCGGTGGAAGAGGAACCCCTTCGATGCAATGCGCTGAAACACACGCATGGAGTAGAATTTGAGATCCCTTGATCTTTGCCGTTTCATGTTCTTCACAGGCAGGCATTCCTGCTATGAAGATTTATTTATTTTACTGGACAATTATTTATGTACGCAACAGCCAGCGGTTAAAAGCAGAAAAAAATTACAGGGGACATTAATGTTCCTTTTTCATCACAACTCTGCTTTGTTTTCTGTGGCTTTAGCTTCATTTTCCATTTATAGACTCTCTTTTTCCGGATTTGATCAGCTTTTTGCTATTTATCTTCTTTTTTTTCAATAAATTGGGTAAATAGTTAAAGTCTTCCTTATTTATTCAAGTAAGGTTTTAATATATCTTTACATTTTTTATTGCGTCCATAATGTCCCTATATAATATCAAGATTGACGAAGTTATATTTTTCATTTGGAGACTGTCCTTGAGATTTGTAAAGATATAAGAGGAAAAAAAATTCAAAATTACTCAACCATAATCTTTTTTAAAAAAAAAATTATATTCGTTTATTATTCAAGAGAAATGTTCAATATAAAAATATTATTATGTTAATATGAATGTAAGAACTTGATTGAATGATATATTTGAGAGGGAAATTGTAAACTCAATTATAACATATCAGATACTTACTTATAAATTTGAAAAGGATAGATAAAGTTATTTATCTAAATATAAAAGTATAATTGCTAGAGGTAGATCTGAAAAAAAGATCTCAATCACTAAATCAATCCTATGAGTCAATGATATATTATATTAAAATTAATTTAGCATGTTGAATTTAAACATGCTTCGCTTTCAACACAATTTTTAGCCTTGATTTTAATATAATTTTTAATTAATTAAAAAATCTAATTAAAAACTTAAAGAATTAAAAGTTTGAATTAACAAACATAATTCCAATATTCAAAATACAAAACAAACTTAAAGTTTCAAATGTGCAAATGAGACCACCATAATTAAAAATAAAAAAAAATTCTTTCAATTTTAGGTATTATTATTATTATTATTATTATTATTATTATTATTATTATTATTATTATTGACTTAGTTAATTATGTGTGAATCAAGTCACTCAAGAAAATGAAATTTTGACCTGGGTTTTTTCGAGTTAAAATCTTGATCAAATTAATTAGTAACCCGACCAGGCTCCAAGTCTCAAATTTTCCAAAACAGCACACAAGCTGGTGAGCACGAGTTGTACAAGGTTAGTTGAATCCACTCAATTTGCAAAACATTGTGGCTGAAATGTTCAAACTGTGTCAAACTGTTGAGTTATTTGGGATTGTTATGCTTTTTAAAATAATTTTTTAATTGAAAATATATTAAAATAATATTTTAGATTTTTTTATGTGAGCATATTAAAATTATAAAAAAATATTAATTTAATATTTTTTAAAATAAAAAATATTTTAAAAAAATAAATAGAAAAAATGATACGACACTAGACTAAGCCCGTTATCATACAATAGAGGCATCGAAAAAGGCACGTAGTACTGCAGGAATGCCACTTCCATGGAATTCTTCTCATGTTAAGCATCATCAGTTGAGTTTCCATGTGTTTTTTTCTCCATGTTTTCTGGTTTAATTATTGATTACACAAACACTGTATATTTGTTGTAATAGGACTGTCTCCTGATTAATCTCTCTATGTACTGTAGTACTAATTTTTTATTTTATTTTTTTATATATTTTTTTTTTAGTTTAAAATGGGTGTTCAGGCCAGCTTGCGCGCACCTCGACTAATCCCACGGGTCCTGAAGTTAACGACTATGTAAGTCTCCAGTAGCCATCATATGAGTAACTACAGGGCTCGAACCTGAAACAAAAAAAAAACAAATTTCTTGATCCCAAACTTTTACCACTAGCCACCACGTATCTAAAGATTTTTTCTTATATCTTGAACAACTACTAGCTAGTAGTAATTTTGATTGATTTCTACACGTGCGCGTATAAATATATCATCGTGGTTCCTGCTATTTGTTCCTTTGTAAGTCTCCATTTTGCCCAAGTCCTAACAACCAAACTATCCTCTGCGGTTCCTGCTATTTGTTCATTTCAAGTGTCATTTTGGTCACTTCAAAATGCAGATTTTGCTTTCCACTTTCTTCCATTTTTATTAACAGCAGAAAACAAGAAATGATGAAGATGTTGTGTTGAGCATGCTGACTGTTAGTTAGGCACTCTTTTCCCAGGCTTTAGCTGTATAAATCAGAACGTAGATTGCTCTAGAAATCAGTGGCAGCCCAGTTTCTGATAAATGGAATCCCAGAAACAACAACTGACCCTTTTCATATTTTTGCTCCTAGCTCCACTGGCATGCCTCTCTTCCGGCCTCCCTGGCGAGTACTCCACAGTGAGCAACGACCTTCACGAGGGTCTTACAGAGGAAGGCATCACTGAAGTCTTTAAACTATGGAAAGAGAAGCACCAGAAGGTGTACAAGCACGCAGAGGAGGCAGAAAGGAGGATCGGAAACTTTAAAAGGAACTTGAAATATATAATTGAGAAGAACGGGAAGAGAAAATCAGGTTTGGAGCATAAGGTGGGACTGAATAAGTTTGCTGATTTGAGCAATGAGGAGTTCAGGGAAATGTATTTGTCGAAGGTGAAAAAACCCATCACCATTGAAGAGAAGAGGAAGCACAGACACTTGCAAACGTGCGATGCTCCTTCTAGCTTGGATTGGAGGAACAAGGGGGTTGTCACTGCTGTTAAGGACCAAGGCGACTGTGGTAATTCTCTGTTTCTTTAGATTATGCATCGCATTCTTTAATTTATTTACTCAGTAACAAATAAATAACTAATAACTTTATATTGGCTATCGTCAATTTTATTAAAAATTTAATTTGATTCAATGAACGAAACAACCTTCCTAACATTAATCTAAATTTTATTCTATATCAATTTTAAATCAAATTTTATAACTATATACTCACTTCTTAGAGTAGTAGCCTCTTCTAATTATTATAAAATCTAGCATGACTGAACAGATTAATCCGAAATTTAATTAAATCAAAAACTAAATTAGATCTAATTAAAAATTTGATTTAATTCAATGACCGAATCAACTTTCCTAACATTAACCTAAATTTTATTCTATATCAATTTTAAATCAAATTTTATAACTATGTACTCACTTCATAGAGTAGCAGCTTCTTCTAATTATTATAAAATCCGGCATGACTCAACTGAATAAATTAGTTTAAGTTGGAAATAAAAACTTAATTGATCCGATTAAAAATTTGATTTGATTCAATGACCGAATCAACCTACCTAACATTAACTTAAATATTTTGCCATATCAATTTTAAATTAAATTTTATAATTATGTACTCACTTCTTAGAGTAGCGAATTCTAGAAAAATAACCAAACAAGGAGAAAATCTTATATAACAATTTAAAATTGCCCCATTGTACCTAATACAATGTTAATTAGAATAAGAAAAAGTCTATACAAACACAAAAAGTTATAAATCTTACTAAGTAAGTGACAGATAAGGTATGATGTTATGCAAGTGATTTATAAAATCATTATTATATTGTCTATGATTTGTATCTATAACTATTCTTATTTTGTATTCATACTCCTAAAACAAATTATATTTTAGTCACTCATCACTTATTTTTCTGATCCTATTTGTAATTCTTTTATTATTAATTTTTTCAAAAATCATTTCCAAAATTTAATAAAAGTAAAATTTATACTTCATTTTTATTTCCATAACTTTTCCATCATAATCATACAATACTCTAAAAATTATTTTTAATCAATGTTGCAGTTTTTATATTTTTCATTTTATCACTTCTTTCTGTTGAAAAAGGAGGAGATGTATATTTCAATGGTGTTTGACACTGTGGTTGAAAATTACTATGTTAATATTAAAAAAAATTAAAAATTAAAAAAATATTATTTTAATATATTTTAAAATAAAAATTATTTTAAAAAACAATTAATAAAGATCTGCTTCGTCTACTTACCTTTAAGTTGTTTTGTTGTGCTGTTCTGGTCGGTGATGTAAAAGTCTTAAGCCCCCATTCTCCGTTGACTGGTAGGTAGGGGCGTCGTGCCAAATATTAAATAAATGTCAAAGATTTACTAGGAAAAAAAATAGGATTTGTTGCTTTGGTGTGGCTTGTGTTCGGCCTCGTATACATTTCAAGTCCCTAGGCATAATTCTCTTATCTAACGAGAAGGGTGGACTTCTTGGTAACCAATTTAGGATGTCTGTCATTTTTTGAAAAATATTATGCATATATATTTCAGAAAAACATGTTTCTTAGTTGACAAAAAAAAAATACTTTGTTTTTTAAAACAATAATTGCTCATTACTTTACTATATTTATCATGTAATTTATAAAACTATAATGCTACTAGACATCATCAATGAAAGAGCCAAAAGAAAAAAAAACACAAGCAATTTAGCTTTTCTTCCCTGATGAAATAGCCAAATAAAAAACCAAAATTTCTTCTTCTTTTTTTATGAAAAGTCACTCAATCTTAGTTCCAGTTAATAGCTCCTCCGCCTTCCTCGTGTAAAATTGTAGTTCCCGAAGTATGGAGTCTTTGATGTCTAAAAGGATAGATTATCAAACGTTTTTCACTTTACAAATGTGCGTTCCCGGTTTTTGTTCACAGGAAGTTGTTGGTCATTCTCTACAACTGGGGCCATAGAAGCAATAAACGCCATTGTCACTGGAGACCTAATTAGCCTTTCAGAACAGGAACTGGTGGATTGTGATACAACCAATAATTATGGGTGTGAAGGAGGCGACATGGACTCCGCGTTCCAATGGGTTATAGGCAATGGTGGGATTGATACAGAAGCTGATTATCCTTATACGGGTGTTGATGGCACCTGCAACACAGCAAAGGTTTTGCTCCTCTGTATACATAACCACTCCTTAATGTTAATTCAGAGTCAAATTATTTTGTTTTTGGAAAGGAAAATTATCATATCTCGTCTCTGTCTTATTATGGCGCTTCTGTTTGATTAGGAGGAAAAGAAAGTGGTATCCATTGAAGGGTATGTAGATGTAGATCCATCAGATAGTGCCCTCCTTTGTGCTACTGTGCAACAACCCATCAGTGTTGGTATGGATGGTTCTGCGCTAGATTTCCAGCTATATACTGGTGTAAGCATCTCTTCTCTTTCATGGAACTTCGGATCGTTGTTAAAAAGTGTTGTTTATTAGATTGTTGTGACATGATCAGGGAATCTATGACGGTGACTGCTCTGGTGATCCGAACGACATTGATCATGCTATTCTGATAGTCGGTTATGGTTCAGAAAATGATGAAGATTATTGGATAGTGAAGAATTCATGGGGCACGGAGTGGGGAATGGAAGGTTATTTTTATATAAGAAGAAACACTAGTAAACCTTATGGTGTTTGTGCAATCAACGCCGACGCCTCTTATCCGACAAAAGTGCCTTCGCCACCGTCACCACCTTCGCCGCCGCCGCCGCCATCGCCACCGCCACCACCACCATCGCCACCTCCTCCCTGCCCTCAACCAAGTGACTGTGGAGACTCCTCCTTCTGCCCGAGTGATGAGACATGTTGTTGCATTCTTAAGCTTTTCAGTTCCTGCATAATCTATGGTTGCTGCCCATATGAGAATGCTGTTTGCTGCGCTGAATCTACATACTGCTGCCCTAGTGATTACCCGATTTGTGATGTCGATGATGGGCTCTGCCTCAGGGTAAGATTTCAAACAGACCTTTAGAATGCTTGAAGATACAGAAGCAAGAGTGTCACAGGGACAGATCTTTAGCTCAAAATTTCAGCTCCTATAAGGCATAAAAATTAAGCTATTAGTTCAAGGTCTTAGAAATCATTAAGCCATGGTTTTTAAATCTCATGGGAATTTGACTAACCTGTTTATGCATGACAGGGCCAGGGAGATCACCTTGGAGTGGCTGCGCGCAGGCGACACATGGCTAACTACAAGTTTCCATGGACAAAGTTTGAGGAGATAAAGGAAACAAAGCAACCTGTTCTCCAATGGAAGAGGAGCCTTCGCTGCAATGCGCTGAATTACATGGAATAGAATTCGTAATCCTTCAGCCAAATCAATGTTGTCATTACTCTCAATTAGCACTTGTTTTTCTTCCAAGTAGGGCATTTGGCCATCCATGCTCTGCCCAACATCAGTGGACGACGATGAGTGTTGCAGGCTATATAAAGCAGAACGAATAAGACAAGGGAAATTGAGATTGGAGTTTCTTTGAATCTTTATAGAGACAACAATTTTTTATTTTTCCTTGCAGACTTTCCGTTATTTATCGTGGCTTGTAATTTTATTTTCAAGCCATGTTCAGTATTGTTATGTTAGTCCTTTTAATTTAGTTCCTGAGATTTAACATGCTTTAAAATTGCATTTTGTCTCAATTTTGAACAGCTAACTTTCTCTACCATTAGCCCCAGGATTTTCCTAGATTGTTGAAAGATTTTTTAACAAAACAAAAAACAAGAGAAGGGGGGAAGAAAAAAAATATAATTCTATAAACTAATAACCATTTTACATGAAAAATTAAGCTACAAGGTAAAATCTTAAAATATAATTTATATAATTTTTTAACATATCCTCTCAAATAAAAATTATTTAAACTTAAAATTTATATACATTCATATTAATTTGTGCTTAATTTTTATCAAATAAAATAAAAATGATAAGATTTGAACAAGTGACCACTTGGTTAATAAAATTTTGATATCATGTCAAAGAACTATCTCATCCAAAACTTAAGTTATTAGGTGATACCTCAAGATATTATTTATATAATTCTCTATCATTCGCTACTCATGTAAATATATCGGGCCAAGATGAAAAGTTATCATCCAAGACAATATTTGTTGTTGCAGTCTAATAGTGTTTTTGAAAAAAAAAATTCTTCAAATTATATATATATATATATATATATATATATATATTTTTTAATATGATGATGTCAAAAATAATTTTTTAAAAATAATAATAAAAAAATATTTTAATATATTTTTAAATAAAAAAAACTTTAAAAAACAACTATATTAAAATCTAAAACACTGTTTAAGATCACGTACTTGAAGAAAACGCCCAAACTCAACTCACCCTTTTGTTGACAAGGCCATTTGTCATCAAGAGAGAAGAGTTTTCAAATTCCTGTTACAAGAATTCTAGGTCTTGACATCATACACCATCTGACTTTAATTTTAGGATGAAAATTTGTTCTGGGTAGCAGGAATTCAGGAATTTTGTTCTGGGTAGCAGGAATTTTGTTCACGAACTCGAAAACTTTTTTGTGTGTTATTACAAAAAAAAACACTAAAATAGATTTTTTTTTTTTCTTATAGCATAGGAGGAGAAACATTGTGGATTTAAGTAGTATATTAACCATTTTTATCCTTCAATGCATTGAACAATTATCTTGATTTCAGGGTAAAATTATTTTTTTCATGGAATCAAAATGTCATTTGTCATTTGATTGGGGTAATATAGTAAATTTATATTTTTTAAATACAATGAAATTACTTTGTCATCTTTAAAGCTAAAAATAGGTTTTTTTTGTCCAGGGACAACTTTATTTGTGTATTTTTAACTTTATTTACACAGTGAAAAGATAATGATATCTTAAAAGCTCAAAAGGTTTTGGCCTTAAAAAAAAGATTTTTTTGTCTTTGTATATTTTTTCTACAGTTAAATAACATTTCTAGCCTTTGACTTTTAAAAATCTAAGCCTAACAAGGGAGGACATTTTCTTCTTTGCCACAAATTGTTTTGTAATAATAGGATGTCCTAAAAGTCTTTTTAGTGATTCTAATTATTAAAATATCAATAAACCAATATAAAAGGCTGACACGTGCTACGCACACGTCAGCATGTCATAACCCCCCGCCAAACAGGTAGCATGTGGGACGTATTATGATGGACAAAATCTATCAACCGTCATGTCATCTAACATGTCATGTGGCGGCGTATTTGTTGGAGAGGCGCATTTGACCTGGTTAGTAGCGGTTCGACAGCAATGAAAGTTTTTCCTCCTCCCCTTCATTTTCTCTCTCATGTGCATTGGTTTTCATGCCAAACCTTTAAAAATTCAAATATGTCCTCGAGCTTGTATTTGTTTTAAAGTTGGTATTGATTTTTATTTATTTATTTTAAGGCTTCTTGAATTTTTTTTGTTTCAATTTCATCCATTTGCGTTTTATTTCATAGATTTTTTTTATCTAATTTGATCCTCATTCTTTTAATTGCTATTTTTTTATCCTTTGCATTAATTGTTTTTTGATTTCGTCCTTTAAAATTTAATTTTGTTTTGTTTTTAATTTTGGTCATTATTTTTTTATTGCTCTTTTTTTTTAGGTCTTTGTCTTCATTTCTATTGTTTTTCAATTTAATCACTAATTATTTTCTTTCAGTTATTTTTTTGTGCATGATTTAGTATTCATTTTTTATTTTTGGTTTTTTTAAAAAAATTTATGATTGTGAATTTCGCTTCGTTATTTTTTCGTGTTTGTCTTCTACAATCATGACCTAGTCCACCAGTTTTGATGATTAGCCCGATTTAAGCTTGGTCTTTTTTTAAATCCTTTTAAATAATTGATTTTTTTCATTTTTTTATTTGACATTGATTTATTTGGCCTTAAGTTTCGTGATTTGTTCTGATTTTTTTTTTGTGAGGTTATTCCTATCTAATATCTCGGATTGTGGGTTGTTACAGTTCAGCTGGGTTGCCTTAAGTTTTTTTTTGTTTGATCATCTGATATTTTTTTCCATTTTTTAGGAGAAGTTTGACTTTTTGAGAGTAACACGAGTTGCTTTGAGTTTTGTTTTGTCTTTGTTGGATCTATCTCTTTTAAAATGATTTTTTTAATTAGATTAAATTAATTTATTTCATTCCTCAATATTAAATTGATCTGGTATTACTGTAGTTTTTTTGGTGCTCTTTATTAGATGTTGCTCTTTTAACAAGAATTTTTTTAATTAAATTAATTTATCTTATCCTTTAACATTAAATTTATTTTATATGAAGCTTCTTAGTGGAGTATAAGTTTGAAATTTAACATAATGTAATTTTAAAAGATTAATTTGAGCTTCAAAAGGCCCCCCCCCCCTCTCATTCTCAAACCTTTTCTTACCTTCTAAGATCTATAATCTTGGGTTTTTTTTTAAAAAAAAGAAAAAATTTATCACTAGGATTTGCTGGTATTTTTTTACCTTTTTTTATTCATTGATTTTTTTCCAGAATTTCACTTTCATCGTTTGGATTCTTGAGAATTGAAAGTAGAGCTAGTAATTTTCTTTCTTTTTTAAAAGAACATTTACAACGTTTTATCATTATTTTCATACACTTTAAAAAAATTAGGCCGGCCCTCAACAAAAACACGGGCAAGCTATGTAGTAAGGGCTAGTTTAGATCAAACAATGGCACATGAATTTTATGTCTCCTTCTCGGGAAAAGAACAACATGCTTTGATACTTAGTGTTGAAAACAAATAGCAGTAGAGAAAAAACAAAATAAACATGTTTCTATCACTAGTTTAAATATAATCACATTAAATAATAAAAAATCATGTTTATTATTCAGTGTCTAAATATACTTTTTCTGCAGAAACAATTTTTCTTAAAATTGGCAGAAAGTTTTCTTATTATAGTCATTTCTTCTCTGTTTTTTTTTTTTTTTTTTCCTGTTAATATTAACAAAT
This sequence comes from Populus trichocarpa, assembly GCF_000002775.5. Lineage (NCBI taxonomy): Eukaryota > Viridiplantae > Streptophyta > Magnoliopsida > Malpighiales > Salicaceae > Populus > Populus trichocarpa. The sequence goes on from NC_037295.2 coordinate 5,844,235, forward strand.
ATATTTATAAGGGTGAAAAGTTATAACCCTAGGTAGTTATTGTCATAATGTAACTCTTCATTATTTTTCTTTATATTACTTTATTAATATAAATAATATTGATTCACCATCATGCAATTTAAATAATACATGATGTTAATAATGATATTTTCTATATATATATAAAAAATAATATTGTTTAAATGCTGCGTGGTCTCTGAGAGGTTATATAGTCAACGAAATAGGTCGGTCCACCTCCACCCCACCCCACCCCTCCAACTTGGGACCAATTTAAAGCCGTTGGCTCAACGACCGTAGCTTTTCAACTGTCTGTCCTTGGCAACGCCGCCCTCTCATAATGATTTACTTAGTTTCCCTCTCAAAATGATTAAATCGTTCAATTCATACCGGAATTTCTACCACAGAACATTTTACTGAACCAGAAAATTGTTTTCTTTCTGGGTCACAGCAGTATGCTGTTAGTCCATTCAAAGCTAAGAAATTCGAAAAGAACCTGTTATTGCACAGGATTTATGTTTCTTGACGATAGATGCCCAAGGAGGTGTTGGAAGTGTAGTGATTATAGTTTTTTAAAATATATTTTATTTGGAAATATATTAAAATAATATTTATTAAAATTTTTAAATTAATTTTTATATTAGAATATAAAAATGATTTGAAAATATCAAAATATAATTTTGAAGTAAAAAACAAAATAAATTAATTTTTTAAAAATATATTTTTAAAATGTAAAAACAAACAGACTGTACGTAAGCTATCTTTCCAACATGTGAGCTTAATTTTTGTTTTTTTGAACATTTTAATTTATGAATTTATATTTTTTTAAGTGTTTGAGAGTGTGATAATAATTATTTTTCAAAGTATTTTTCACTCATAAATATATTAAAATAATATTTTATTTTTGATATCAACACATCAAAATAATATAAAATTTAAAAAATTTAAATTTTAACTCACTTCTGTTTTCAAACCGGGTTTTAAGCTAACTAATGATTAATCAAAATGATTTAAAAATTTAATATATATATATATATATATATATATATATATATATATATATATATATATATATATATAAACTACTGATCAAGTTGGGTTTACTGCCATTAATAATTGAATAAAGCAATTTTTTTTGGGTAATTAATAAAGCAGATTATTGCTGAAAGTCAAATGATTGAAAGGAGAAGAGCAAGAGCCTTAAAAAACGTAGCAAGGGGGCTATCCCTGTCTGCTCAGTCAGCTTCTCTCCATGATGTCCATTATCCTGCCCTTGTTGTGTCTCTCTCACTGTATAATACACAGAAAGCAAAAGCAAGGTAGCAGCAGTAAGCTCTTTCTCTTTCTCACTCTTTGTTTACTTTTCTTCATTTTCACTCATTCCCCAAATTATCGCCTTCATTTTAGGATCCTCCTCTCTTGCAGTAGCCATCAACCTCACTTCTTCCTTTACCCCCTCATGCAGTGCTTATATGCTATATGTCCTTCTCTGCTCTGCTTCTCTCTTTCTCGCGCTTTCTTCTCTTGAACTTGCAACTGTGATCCAAAACTTTATCTTTGGACCTTTCAGGTATGTTCCTTGCATCTCTTTGTGCTCAATAATGTTAAGCTTTGCTTATTTTGCCTATTACAGTTACTTTCTTTCTTGGGTTTTGGAAGTTCATTGATTTTTGCTGGTTCTTGGTTGAAGATTCATGAGTGGACGACATTTTAACTGTTTCTTGGAAATCGTGTGTGGCTATACTAGTTTGATGATTTATTCTGTATGCTTATAATTGGATCTTGACAAAACTTTCCTTTGAAAAATTGAAGAAGAAAAAGGAAGCAAGAAATGGATTTTCCTTATCTTTAAGATTGTTTGTTCGATGAGGTTATTGATTCACAGATCCCAATATTCTTGCAATTTTTTATTTCCTGGGCATTCAAGCGGCAATGGATAGCACAAATATCTTCACATTCCTTTTTCTTAATTTGTTCAAGACAACAAAGCTCTGGCTTTTCATGTGTTGTTATAACTTATAATGATGACTTGCGGTTTTGGAATGTGCACATGTAGCTCATCCTTGATTTCTAGGGTTAATTGGGCAATTAACATAAAAAATAAATAAAATAAATAAGTAAAATAATGAAACATCAAAGAACTTGGTGAAATAATATATTTTTAAAAGTTATATTTTTGAACCGCAATAATTAATGCGGTATCAAACTAAGCACATATTATAATATGGATGCGGGACACAAAGCCAAGACTTCTCTCATGCCATAGTTGAAGAAATAAAGTTTATGAGGTACTACGATATAAGCTATTAATATGCTTGGATTGTTCTACTAACTGTAATTCGGTTTATTTTCAATTCATTTCCTAGAGCTGGGATTTAGAGGGATTTGCCATGGTTGCACCTGCGGTTCTTTCTCATCGGCAATCACATTTTCTTGATTGGTGAGCTTTCATCGAAGAGTGAGCTGATAGAATTTGTTTGGTTGTGAGAAGTGATGGAGCAAAGGAAATTGAATTTAAATGCTCCGCTCCTATCAGTGAGGCGATTCTCTAATATAGCAACAACTTCAGATGGAGCCAAAACGAAGAAACTTGAGAATTCCCGGTTCAATAAACGCCATACCCTTCCTCTGTATAAACCAGATGCGAGTTTGGACCAAGTAACTGAACCAGTTGCAGTTCCTTTCCACTGGGAACAGATCCCCGGTAAAGCTAAGGATAATTCTTTGGAGACGCCTGCAGTCCCTGAGGAGGCTTCTATTACTCCAAATGGTCCTCCTAGAAGGTCGATGGATATTTTAAGGCACCATAAAGGAAAGCGTGAGTCTAAAGCCCCCAACAAGGAGGCCTCTGTTACACCACGGATTTCTTCCAGAAAGGTAATGGATGTTGTGAAGCACCATAAGGAAAAGCCTGAGCCTAAAGTCCCCAAGGATGTATCTGTCACTCAAAGGAATCCTCCTAGAAGGGTTTTGGATCTTGTAAAGCACCACAATGAATCGAAATCCAAAGATCAAAGCGTGTCCATGCCCAAAATTAAAGCATGTTCATCCAATGATAAAGTAAATAAATTGAATTGCTCTGGAGAGGGAGCAAATGAGAAAGCAGGTTTGGATTCAGACAATGATGATGATGTTTACTCAGATGCACTTCAAACTTTGTCTCCAACAGATTCAATCTCCATGAACTGTAGTGCAACTGGTCTGAGTGGCTTTGATGTTCCGCTTGTGAAGCCATCAGGAACCTTCACCACGGATCAACAAACACGAGATTTCATGATGAGTCGCTTCTTACCTGCAGCCAAGGCAATGGCCTTAGAGCCAGCTCATTATTCTTCAAGAAAGCAACCTATTGTAATTGAACAATCAAGACAATTTACAAAGGTGGTTCATGAGAATAGGACACCACCTCCCATTAAATCTCAGTCTTTTATTATCCCACGTTACGGCCAGGATATAGAAGAGAAAGAAAGCGAAGATGAATGTGATGGGTATGAAAATTCTGGCGATATATCAACTAAAGCCTGTGGTTGGTTTCCTCGTTTATGCATTAAGAATTCGTTGGGTCTCTTAAATCCCATTCCTGGGTTGAAACTTGGGACTCAGGCTTCCATGTCTTCTACCAATGATGTTGAAAAACTGAGCAGAGCTGCTCATAACAGATCTTATAGTCAAACTGTGAAAAAGGTTAGTATAGTACTCATTTTTTCCTTTTCCCTTAATCATTTGTCCTTCGGCTAGTGTCAAATGTTTCTGTTATAACCATGGAAGTTGTTTTTCAATGCTAAAATATTTGCATTATCGGGGTTAATTCTTTTCAGCACTTTAAAGATGCTGCTAATAAGCTAAAACAAGATAGTGGAGGGCAATCTCCTAAGCTGCTGGAGGTTGAGAACAAGCTGTCCTGTTCATCCAATCGGTTCATCTATGGAAGTGACCGTCAAACAATGAGTCGGACATCTCCTTTTAGGCGCTCAGCTGGCACATCTCCTTTTAGACGTGCTGGGTGTGTATCTCCTCATCGCAATGAAGCGCCTCAATCTGCCTTTCGTGGCAGGGGATTTCTGGGCATTCCTAAAGAGGCTGAAGATTTGAGAGCCAGTAGGCTGAATCTGTACAAGGGCATTAGCAAGTCTCAAGAACTATCATCCTATTATGGGTCTAAACGATGGTCTCGCCCAGCAAGCCCTATTGTTGAGAAGACATTGTATGTAGATACTGTACATAAGGCAGGAATATTATTCCCAGATTCTCGTTCTTCAAATATTAATGAGTATGTGGACTCTGCAAAACGAGACTTCAAGGCACCATTGAAAAACAGAGAAATAAAAGAAGCTGCTGCTGAAGAATCCTATTTTCAAGATGCAGAATGCCTGAATTTTCTGGAAGGAGAGAGTGAACTGGAAAATAAGGTCTTCGGGTCTGCAGATGCTGATTCAGCTTCTCTCTCAGATAAAACAAACATGATGGACGAGCAATCTAAAGCATTGGTGTGTATAGGTGCAACCACTGATGGAAATGTTAATTCTGATGGTGAACAGATTTCAATAGAAGATGATCAAGGACATGTGAAAAACAGTATAGTACAGACTCCTCTTCCTCCAATTCTACCAAAAACACCATCTGAATCTTGGCTTTGGCGAACTCTGCCTTCAATCTCTTCACAAAAGCCACCTTCGCATTTGTATCAGGGAACCAGTTTTCAGAGAAAATGGCAGGATCCTAAGATGTCATCTACTAATACCAAATGGGAAACCATTGTTAAATCATCTCATTTGCATAACGATCATGTACGATTTTCTGAGGTAATAGCATTCCTCTCAAGATTCATTTTGTTTGCTTTTTTCCAAGAAAGAAGGTTTCATGTTATGTTATGGAAGATTTTAACAGTAGTTATTCTTTTACAGGAATTAATTCCTCATGCTTCTGAACACTCCAAGAGTTAGAGATGCAGAGCTCTTTCAATTTTTTTCAACAATAACTGTTTCGTTTGGATTCTTTCCCTCGGATATCCTCAAAGGCGATTGAATTCTTTCAGCCAACATTTTTTTTTTGGGAGATCATGCTCCAATTGTTCAATCCTCCTATGGTAGGTAGATGGAATTCAGCAGTCAGTTTTTTGTTGAGGTTTCTAAGTTTTCATAACCCTCCTTTTGATATGCCTGCTCGCATTCATACAGGGGTGAGGTGATTGGCTGATAAGCTTTCTTGTACCGCTGGTTTACAGCTTAAGCTTTCTGTTCTCTTTTTATGGTTTTGGATTCTGTTGATCCCTGTGTTTATAGAAATCAGTAACTCATTATGTTGATGAATGGAATTACACATTTAATAGTGATGATGTCTATGCTTAGCAGCATTGTATATATCTAAGGGGTTTTTCCTCTATTTTTCTATTTTTCAAGAAAGATGGTTTGGATTCTTTTTTTTTTTTAAAAAAAAAATGAATTATTAATCTGAATACTAATCTGTTAAAAATTATTCTGAAAACAACATATGATTTTTAAATAAATACTCAACCAATCTACGTTGATAACGAAAGAGAAACCTAGGAAAACTAGAAAAAAAAAATCTAAAAATATATAGGAAAACTAAAAAAAATATCTTCTAAAAAAGGTTTGGATAGACTTAGAATCAACTCAAATTAATCTATCAAATCTCTGACTTGAATAATGAGATTCTAATAACTTTTTAATTCTTTTATCTTAATTATTCATTAAAAAGAAAAAATGTACCATGCAATTATAAATTAAGAGTAAAATAATTAAAATTACTAATTCAATTTATGTTTGCATGTAATTTAAAAGGGTATAATTAAATTTAATTTTATGATATAATATTTTATTCCAAACATAAAAATTATACGAAGCACATGATTTGGTTCAAATGAGATGAATATAAATATTCTAAAAAAAAGACGAATTAAATAAAATAAAATAAAAAAAAGTCTGCTAATGCTTATGTGACTCCAAAAAGACAAGTAAAGATCTGCACTAGTCCTGTATATGAATTTCTCTACATACAGATATCCTTAAGTACTCAGGCTTAATGTGGCCAAGCAAGAGTATTGTGTAGACTAAGTTTCTATAAAAAATTTCCTGACTTCAATATGACCTCTAAGAAAGTGAAAGCTTGGTGCTAATTATTTCCTGTGTGCTTCTACACTGAGTCCCATGGTCATTGATTCCAACTCTTTGGCTCAGTCTCAGTTGCAGATCAGGCAGCCATTCCTTGTCATTCAACAATTTATCATTATTCAGCTGCATGCAAATGAAGTGAGAATTAGAAGGGAAAAAAAATCACAAAATAAAAGGAACAGAAGGTTTTAAATATGGTTATAGCAGGCCCCAAACAATAACTCTAAATTCGAGATAATACCTCAAGCCGAAATGGGGGCTCAAACTTGGATTTAAAACAATTGAAATTGCCAGTAGAAAGAGACGAATTGACTAAGGATTGCTTTATCTTTACGTCATTTCCAGAGTTGACTGCAGTTGGCTTCCGGTAGCTGTTTGTCTCGAACAACCGTGGAGATGAACAATTTAGATGTGCTTGAGGGGGGGAGCCGGAACAACTATTAGTGCAGGTGACACTGGTTGGATTACTTCTGATAATTTCCCAGCAATTTTTAGCCATTTCGAGTGGATGCCACCGCCGTTCTTCAAGCAATCTGAGTGGCCTTATTGGCCTTATGTCGATTGCTGTCTCCATTCCTTGTCCGAGATCCTTTCTTGCCAAATTACTTTGCCTTTTTACTCCATGCGCACCAATTTCCCATTGTTGGTACCTATAATTTTGACCAGAAAATGTAAAGCATTCTTATTATTGAACTTAATGGGATAGCAAACTCCATGATAGACTTTAGTACAACAAGAACTTCACCTTGAGAGCCTGGTTTTGTTACTTGGTGGTCTTTGGAAGAGGGAAGAGTGCAAAAGACTGTGACCAAAAGTATGCTCTGTAGAATTTCTGGCTAAAATAACACCACCACTCCCCATTCTGAAGCATTGTTGAGGACAGGCTGATGAAATTTGGTGGAACTTGCCCTGAACGTAATCTTTTCCATGCTTTGATTTGTATGTTTGACACAGCACTGTGAAAAAAGAAAAGGAAAAAAAGGAAGGGTTTACTGTTTCATTAATGTATGCTTGGCTTAAATATCTTCAAAATTATATATTTCCGTATTCTTTGCCCTATGAAACCAGAAGAGAAGGCGAGGGAGCCATTCATGTCAAGGCTGCCAGACTGCCAAAATGCGTATTTTGTTATTAAGAGAGACTTGTGCTTGCACACTATACGAAGGTTAGATCAATGGCAGGTGAAACTATTTAACAAGAGACGATAAAACAGTTTTTATCACAACTACGTACACATCTAACTATGAATAATCTTCAGCAACCAAATAAAAAACGATTACTTATAACAAGATATTTAAACCGTGTGATCATGAGCATATCAGTTGACTTCTAATTCAAGATAATTATTAGGTTTAGTCATCAAATATCTTTCTTTTAAAAAAAAAATGAAATTTAGTGTAAATGTTGCACACCAAATTCTTCAACTGTTCATAACTAGCCTGCTGTGATGCTGCTAAACAATTATTTTCCTTCGAAATATTCTCCATACACAGTCCTAAAGGTTCACAAATAGTCTTGTTCCCCAAATTCTTCTCTTCCTTAATTGTAAAAGAAATGAGAAGAAGAAAAATCCTGACTTTTAATTACCATCATCGAGCCACCCCATCATTAGTTTTATTCACCTCAATACAACTATCAAGATGGATGTGTCATACAATGTCGCTCATCAAGAATTTTTTTTTTTTTAATATCTAAAAATAATGGGATATTTTTAAGGTCTCTTCAAACCACCATAACTAGTACTGGCCATAGCTCATTAAAGACTTGATTGATTAATCTACAATAGAAATTAAAACAATTCTAGATTAGAAAATCTTTTCTGGATATATAATTCTTTATTACAATCATAATTTATAATTGTTCTTAATAATAAAGACAAACTTTTCCTAGTAATTGATTGAAAGTTCTTAGGTCAAGATTTATATTTGTATTTTATGATGATCTTTTCTTAGAATGCTTGTGACTTGAAATCTAAGTCAAAACGTATAATCATTAGTGAAGCAATTATTAATTATTGTATTGATATTTACTTGATTGTTGAAACCAAATTGGCTAGTTAGTTTGATTCTCTAGTAAGAAGTTTATGGAATAGGCAATATCAAGGTCATGAGGTATTCTAATTATGTGGAACGAAGAGTCTTTCTTAGTTAGTTTGATTGAAAACTATGATAAAAAGACATGCATTTTTTGTTGTCATGTGGGAAAGGATTTGATTGTGCTGTTATTAGGATATATGGTTCTTGCTTAGCTTAAAACAAAAGAATTATATGGTATGAGCTTATTGAATTATGGTTTGCTTTCGTATTCCTTGGTTTATAATAGGAGATTTCAATGCACCCTGAGCATTGCTGGTTACTATTGTTACCAAGGTCTGAAACTAAAAAAAAAAACGAAGATGAATTGATTGGGTTGATTATGGATATTTGGATTAACAAGTTATAAATCTACTATACTTGATCTTCATGTATTGTTAAGACCATATCTGGAGCTACAAGTAGAATTTTCTAGGATTATAGTTGGGTTGGGAACTAGACATCACAAGCTTCTATCCATATATGGTAAGTCCATTAATTCATCCAGAAAAAAGAGAATAACATGTTTGAAGTAAAGTCAAAAGTTATTATATAGGTTTTTCTATTTGTTTCCTTACGATTTGTGGATCTCTTATTTAGAAATGATTTCTTTTCTACAAGTACAATACATGTGGCGAGAATTAAGATTATTTTGGTAAGGATTTCTATGTTAGCAACTTGTGTTTCCTTTTGTTTTGTGGATTTTTTTTATTGGCAAGGTTTCCTTATTATCTAAGGACATTAAAGGTGGTTTTGAGATTATATTTTTTTAATGCAACATTTTATTCTAACAAATATAATTTTTTATCCAGTTGTTGGATAAGGATAAATTTTTTAAAAAAAGATTCTAAAGGCCTAGTTTTATATAGGATACAAACTTCATAGTGATTTATATTAGTTTTCTAATTGATTTAGAATTCTCTTTTCTCATTTATATAGAACTCTTTTATTATTTTTCCACCATTGTTTAGGATGTTTTTACATTTATAAATATAGTTATTTCTCTTGTATTTAGTTTTTGTTTTTTTACTAAACTTGATTTCATAATAATCTAATATATATGAGAGAGGAAATTCTTTTAATTTGGTTCTTCAATGAACTATTTTGACTTATAAAAGAATTATCAGTTCTTTGTGGTGTCTTCCATACTACTTGTTCATGTATCTTCATAGGCATTGGGAGGGGGTTCAATTTTTATAGTCTTGATGTCTCAGTACAAGTTATCATTGTGTCAATCAAACTTAATCACAAGCCTAAATTTATCTTTTTTTGGGAAGGGTTATTTTGACTATAGGTTTTTATTTCTTTATATCCATGGGGTTCACATCAATTGGTATAAGAGAAAGGCTTTAAAATTAGGTTATATCTCTTTATATTTTAGTTTTCATGTTATTTCATTGTTGTTGTCACTTAGAACCTAGTTGTAGAAAAAGTTTTTAAAAAAATTAGTTATGATCTAGTTGTTTAAAATTTATATAAAAAAAAAAAGATAAAGAAAAAGAAGATTAAAATTGCAAAATTGGGTTAATATGTCTTCCAAAATCGAGTCAACATTCAAGTAAGGTGATGATTAGAAGTCGAATATTTTTTAGGAGAAGGGGAATGATGTGAGTCAGCGATTATCACCAAATAATACATTAAAGGTACCAATTAGGCCTATTACAGGTATGAAACTAAGAATATCTAAGAGGAATTGATTGAGTGATTCTGGATATTTAGGTTAACAGGTTGCAAATCTTTGAAAATAGACCTTTGTGTATTGTTTGGGTTATATCTAGAGTTATATGTAGAATTTTTACAGGATTATAGTTGGGTTGGAAAGTAGACATTGCATGCTTTTCATCTATATATGGTAGACTCACTAATTCATCTAGAAGAGAGAGAATAAGATGTTTAAAGTTAGGCTAAAAGTTATTATATGAGTTTTGCTATTTGTTTCCTTATGATTTATGAAATTTTTATTTAGCAAAGATTCCTTTTCAACAAGGACAATACAGGTGGCAACAACTGAGATTATCTTGACAAGGTTTCCTTGTCAGTTAAGGACATTATAGGTGGTTTTAGGCTTATATTTTGTAATGCATATTTTTACTTTGACAAGTATAATTTTTCATTCAACACTTGCATTAGACTAAAATATTTCTAGAAGATTCTACAGACCTTGTTTTATAAAGGATTAAAATTTCATAGTGATCAGATATTGGTAAGGTCTTGCGATAAGGTCCAGAAGCTACTGAACAAGATTTGTATTAGTTTCCTAGGTTTTTAGGATTGTTTTTCCTCTTTTATTTAGAAGTGTTTTATTATTTTTCTAGTCTTGTTTAGTATATTTTTTTTTTACCTATTTTAAAGAGATGTCTTAGAAATCAGGTCAATTATTTCAAAAAATAAAGCTCTCCTACTAAAATGACTTTAGAGATTAGAGTCTTGAAATCGAAAACAAATATAAACCAAAGTTTAAGAATAGATTGACTTTTTAAAAAAACTATCTCTCTTATTTGGTCAAGTATTTACTCCACTATTAACTCTAGTGATCAAACTTTAGTTGTTTTGAGAGATAGCTATACTTTTAGTAGGGAATGGTGCCTTAGTTTAGTTTTGGGATGGTGTTTGGGTTGGTTTAAAGCCTTTACTTGAGCTTTATCCCCAGCTTTATATATTATCTATTTAAAAAATGGTATTGTGAATAGTGTAAGGTTTTATGATGCTGGTTGCTGGCGATGAAATCTTCAATGGAACTGAAATATCAAAAGCATTGATATAGGTCAACTTGACAGTTTAATGGAGGTTATTAATCATATTCATATGTACAAACATAAAGAAGATAAGAAGGTTTGGACTTTAGATAGCAAGATTTCTTACACGATCAAGTCATGCATGCTGTATTCAGGTTTACTCCTATATTCAAGTTTAAAACCATACATTCCACCCATTTAGAAGAGTGTTTTTCCTCCATAAATTGAGAAGCTTCTATGGTTAGCCATTCACAATGGGTTATGTTTTCACTCCTTCTTAGCTTAAATAAAATTATGGCAATATAGGAAGACTTATATACCTTTCATAATTTGGTTCAGAAACTACAATTCATTTACTCTTTTAATTTATTTTTTCTTGGGATTTTTGTAATAAAATACCTAATGGTGGGGTTTTTCATGATGTATTCCTCAATCCGATCTTTTTCACTAGTAGCAAGGTTTGGTTTATCGTAAATTTCAGCAAAGGGTGTGGAATGGATTTTTCTATAGAATAGTCTGGCTTATTTGGTAAGCTAGAAATAAATTCTTCTTTAGTTCTTTGACTATTCTTTCATAAAGAAACAACATTTCTTCAATAATAGGTTCACCTACACTAGCATGGATCGATATGTTAAGGAAAAAAAATTACTGTGGTATTACCTGGAGTAATAGACATAGCAGCTTGGATCCATTCCCTCAATATATAATAGGTAAATAGGTTGAGCTATATTGGTATGGATATGTTAAGGAATCAGGAGTATATTACTACTTGGAGTACCAGGCGCCATTAACTCTCAGACATGTTACTAATTTATTTTTAGCTCCTTAGCTTCTTTCACTTGTTTTGATGGTTTTCCATCCACCAGATGACGAGCTTAATAAGATTTCTCGTCTTTCATCAAAATAAAATTGATTGATAATACTAGACCCAATCCCCTAACTAATGAAAAAACCAAAGTAAGAAAGAAAATATCACCTTGTCCGGCCTCATCAAGCTTCTTACTTCGGTACCTCTAATACGAACAATGAGAAAAGAATAAGCAAGGAAAACGAACAATGGCAAATCAAGATTCACTAGTACACAAGGTAAAACAATGGTTATAGCAAGTACCTGTAGATGGCTCTTTACATGGGCAATGCTAAGTTCCCTCACATTCATTAACTGAAAAACTAACTTGGGAGTTGCTTCTTCACCAATTCAAAGAAGGTGTAAGGATGTACAGTGAAATATACAATTGGTTCTTATCAAAGTATTATGATCCAATATTAACTATTATAAATTTCTATCAATTTTAACTTACTCTCTTGTCCACCAAGCCTTTCAACAGCATGCACAAAAGAGAGATGGAGATCAGGAGTCCATCGTAGCCGAGGCATTTTTGATCTAACATATTGCCTAACTGTAGGCCTGAGTCCATTTCTCTCTGCAGATGTAGCATTATTAGCAGAATTCCCTTCTGTTCTCATGTCACCATCAGTATTACTAACTTCAGCAGTGCCATTATCCTCTGCGCTGCTTGCTTCTTCATTCAAATCGTAGGATGAGCACTTTTGGGACGACATTAAGGAAATGTTTTCAGCTTGGCCCTCGCAACCATCAATCTTTTCTTGATCAAGTATCTCTAGTCCTTCTTCCATAGCTACTTGTCTTCTGTATGTCTGAAGCTGCTGTTCTATTAAAAGAGAAGGGAGTTAAACGCAAGCTTAATTAGGCATGCATGCATTTTTAATTGCATTGAGTGTCAAAACTGGGATGATAGTAATAGTAGCTGCATTGCTGTAGTATTCGTTTTTTTTACTCAGGGCCCAATAGTTTTGGGTTACCAGGTTTGAAATTGAGATCTCTAACTGGAAAAACCTAAGTCTCAAATGCTGGCATGTCCTTTTGGCGGCATGCATTGAGATAGTTTAAAACATAGCAATTGACTATACCAAAAAAATTTATGGCACAGCACATCGCACGAAATCCGTTAGGATGTTTATTGTTTTAAACATTTAATATAAGCTGCATCATCAACCTGTAAAAATGGAAGTAGTTTTACATTAATGATTTTGGTTATGAATGGTATTTCGATTTTCTCTGATATGCTACACCGAATTTGTGTTATGTACAGTCTCGTACATTAATTGTCGGATCAAACCTCTACCAGTGAGTTACTCAGTTAGGTAAAAAGAATCAAAACAAATTAATGATGGTAGGTGGTAGAAGACCAGTTTTCGATTTATGATGTTCCTAGCTAGATGTTTCACGAGTATAGATCCAAGGAAGAATGACTCATCAAACAACAAATGCTTGAAAAATTACTCTTCTAAAAGCTGGACAGTCAAATTTCACGGTATCAAAGGTTTTGTTGAGTTGGGTTGGTCTTATTTATTGTGGACGTATGTTGTATTGAGTGAATGACTAGATGGTACGACTTTTTTCATACTAAGAACTGAAGAAAAAGAAGTTAAATGCCAAATTACTTTTCGATATGCAACAAAGCTAGAAAACAGCTGAGAAATGAGGTAAAGGCATGGGGTCATTTTATGTCAAGACATCCTTTTTTCCCCCACTATCCCTCGTGGAAAAAACAATTATTGAGACACGATATATCAAATTTCTGTCTTTTGGTTCCATTTTATATCAAAACTTACATTGCTATTTCAATGCTTTTTGAGACACGATATGTTCCCGAGAGTCCCTTTTTCTGTTCATGATCTTGTCTGCATTCTGCAAAATTTAGAAAATGAAAGTAAAACTTCTGTTGAAAGCTCAAACTTGTACAGCTATTAACCATATATATATATAAGCAATTAAAAAGGCATGAAAATATATAAATTAGGATGTTAACTTTTGAAAAGGCACAAGTTGATTCGTTTTCATGAATCTTGAACAGGAAATTATATATATAAAAACAGTACCAAGCGATTATAATTACCATGAAACTATCAAACGCGTTAGCTGTTTTCCATTTAGTGCCTATATAAGAAGTTAAAGACGCAGCAAGCAAGTGATTGTTTTGCTGTGTAAGAGAAGTTCTAATTAGCTTAGTTATATTAATTTGATTTAGATGAAAACAATCCACATATTATATATCTCAGAAGCATCTTTGGTTTACGTACATGTGTCTGTGTGTGTGTTAATATATATGCAGTTGATAGGTACAAATGTATGCGCACAGAAGTTATTCCACAAAAACATGATTCTTGAGCAAGGAAATGTGTAATTGGTCATGGGATTCAAGTATGTCTGAAGAGAGATTCTTATATTGTGATCAGAAGCATGTTACTAAACTATATATGTTCTAAATTGGAATTAATTCATTTGATCGTGGAAAGCTAAAAAACTTCAAAACATAATAGAATCTGTAATATTCGAAAACCAATATACAAAAATATTGTGATGCAAGGATTTAAATAGGTCATGAAATTTCTGAAAAACCGGGGGGGAAAGGACATGAAGGAATCATCAGGGATAAAAAATAAAAATAAAAAAATAAAAAAAAGGGCTCAACTACAACTATTTCAGTTTAAGGGTAAAGAAAACTGGCAAACAATTCATCTTTATCTCCTTTCTTAAAGTCTTGGAAAACATTTATAATTGTATGATGGCATGAAAAAAATACCTCGGCTATGCTAAAACCATAAGATCAATATATATATATATATTCATAATTTTGTTTTCCTAAACCCTAAATACAAACCAGTTGGTAATGATGATGCCTCGATCATACAAGTTGTTGGTCGGAATGTGCATAACTTCAGCTTATACATGCATACACATACATATATATCGCCGGACAAATCCTGACATGTCTCTCCTAAACATGAAGATTGAGGTAGAGAGAGAGGGAGAGAGAGAGATCAGAGGCAATGTCTTATCTGTATTTGGTTTGTGATGTTTTTGTATGATTGAAAAACCATGGAATCAAAGTTCAACCGATATTCTAAGACTTTCATATGTTATTTATGAAGTGTAAATGCAAAATTAACGATTTTTAGGACAGTCCAACTTGTACTCTTTAAATGGACACAGATGCGACTGTTGAGAGTATCATGTAACTCAAAAACCTTTTCTTCTTTCTCTTCTTCTTCTTCTTCCACAGTTGTCCCTCCAAAATTCCTCTCGTGATTATCTTAAATGTTTGACCTATGTTATGGTGGCATGTTCGTATAATTTTACTAACAAATCAGGGACAATTTTCTTAATTCGTGTTTAATAATATTAATAAACGTGGTTCCTTTTCATTTCATCAGCGCATCAATTTTCTTCCCACCTAACACAAAGACTTCATTGTTTTTCTTTTCTCTACGAACATGAACAACTTTTTCCTGTCCCTATGTTCTTATTGATAGTGTCTACAGCTTTCTTGTGCAAAGCATGTGGCTGTATGATTTAGGGGGAGATTGTGTTTGTGGTTGTAGTTAAAATTGTTTTTTATGTACGAAAATATATCAATATAATATTTTTTATTTTTAAAAAATTATTTTTAACATCAAAACAATTTGAAAACATAAAAAAAAATAATTAAATAAAAATAAATTTAAATATTTAAAAAATACCATCTCAAACTGTTTTTAAACATTACTTTAGTGAATAATCCGACTAAAAAAAAATTAGTCGGTCGTTGAAGAAATACTATCAGCTGAATGCATTCGTCAGTTTTGGTAGGACTTTTGCATTCGAACAAATATCTTCTCAACACATTCAATATTTTGGAAATGGTAACCAGTCATGTTTCCATAACATTTGACAAAAGAAATTTGATGAATGTGCTGAGATCATGACGTTGATGTAGACTTCTCGTGGAAATAAAAGATGCATATATTAGTGTGTGAATTTAAGTTTTTTATGAGCCTGGTCGAGCTAGTTTCATAAAGCTAAAAATATTTTCAATTTTTCATCATTTTCTAATGTAAAATAAAAATAAAAATTAATCAATTAAAAATATATATATTTTATTATTATTAACGTGGGTATCCAGGTTAGCTTATGCGTAGCTTGACTAATCCCACGGGTCCTAAAGTTAACGACCTTATAAGCCTCCAATAACTATTATATTAGCAACCACGTTACTCGAACCTGAGATTATAGGCAAAGCAAATATCTTGATCCTAAATTTTTATCACTGGACCACCTACTATATGTTTACTGAAAACAATATTTTCTTGTTTTCTCTTATTGAAGTCTCAATAGTTTTAATTTTTAAATAAATCTATAGTTTATGTTAGCAACCGCCATATGTAGTCAAAAGACAAATGATTTTGGCAGAGGAGCCTTCCAGTTCCACGAAGTGCCTGGACAAGGATGGCCAAAGAAAAAGTAAGAATATAATAGTCCGTTTTTTATATGATTGCTTTTCTTTTTATCGAAGATAAAGGATATCATTGGATTCTATTGCCCATTAACTGAAACCAAGTATTTTTTTTTCCGAATGAGCTTAATGGTGCATCTTCTATTTCAATGCATCTAAAATAATTTAGTAATTCTTTATAATGCTAGATCTAAGTTTTGAACTTGAAAATTAAGAAAGGAGTGTCAACTGAATTAGACAAAAGTAAAATAACAAAGTCAGCAGGTATAAAAACATGAAGTTCTATTAAAAGACGAATGCACAAAAATTATAATTTAAAATTTTATTACTGTATAGTTTCTGTTCAAATAGCCTACACGTCTAAAAAATTTATAATTTTTTAACCCAAAAACTATCCTAAACTAACAAAATAATTGAAAATAAAATATAAATCCTAAACAAACTAGGAAAAACATCCTTAATAAAACTGGAAAAATAAAAAAAAATTCTAAACTCAATAAAAAAAAAATTCTAAACCAACTATAAAAATATAGTCAATCTCGAACATAATTTCTGGGCGATATTGAAAAGTCTTCCCAATCTTCAACTACGATGAAATTTAACCATATAGGAAACAAAACTTTTGGAATCTCTAAGAAAAATCTCATCACAATCCAACAATTGAATCAAAAGTTATGTTTATTAACATAAAGTTGCATAATAAAAAAAAATAAAAAACCTCTTGCATCAGTTTTTCGAAGTTTGAGAGAACTTGTCCATGAGTTTAAATTACACTTACTTCGATCTCATGGATATCCAATTAAAGCTCTCCAGCCTTCCTTTTTTTTTTTTTTCTTTGCTTAAGTGTATAACAATTTTAGACATCAATTTTAGTTTTGAGTTGCTTGGTCACCAAGTTTGCTTGGAGACCAAGCAATTGAAAATAAAAAACTTTTTTTAAAAATACCAAGACTCTCTTCAACATATACATTCTCTCCAAAAATACATACATAAAAAAAACCCTAAATCTATTTTTCAAAAAGCCTATCCGCCAACCCCAAAGAAAAAAAAAGAAAATACACTCATAATCTTCTTCCCCAAACTCACACCATGTGACCCATCTGTTATCATCCTCTCCACCAATTAAGACCTAGGGCCTCAAGGATTTGGACCTAAAATCATACAAGAGAAAAACATCACAGGTACCAGTCATTCCATCTTTCACCCTCACAAAAATAATCATGGCATTTCATCTTCTTCTTTGAACCAAAACCAAGACCCCATGTTTCCTTTCCTGTTCAACCGGCTACCTACCCCACAATCTTTTTCTCTAAAAAACCTATTTACCTTAGCTTTTTTTGCCACCATCATGACCAACCACCAACATCACCCCAAAATAAACCATCACCCCCCCTTCCAGCATCACCGTAATGCACTCAAAAAAAGAACAACGCAGCCACCTTTTTCTCAAGACCAATGTCATCCACTACACTATTAAACAGTTTTGCTGATGAATTCATTATGTCGGTGTGAGGCACGCAAACCATCGGTAACATTTTTACCGATGATCTCACCGACAGAATCCGTCCATCAAAATATTAATTAGTGATATCACTGCCTCCTCCTCATCAAGGCCATGGCCACCACTGTCAACTAGTTTACCACACCCCCACAACCTTTCTTCCTAATTTCTTCAACGACCAAGCACACAATCTTTCCTCCACAATTGACCTCATCTCTCCTCCACGCTGGTGGCAACAACCTCTCACAAAACCCATACAAACCATCACTTTTGGTTCCCCAACAAACCCACTAGTAACAACCTTCTTCCCAACAGCTTTCCTTCCTCATTTCCTCTATCAACATCCACTAGCCCATTGATACAATCGACATCATTTTTTAACCCTTTGCCTTCCAGCCACACATAAAGGCTAAAAGGCTGATTTTTCATTTTCCCCACACAAACCAGCCTTAACTCCTTTCCTCTCCTCTCCACTACGCTAGGAACTTCTTTTCCTTTATTTTCTTTACCAGCATCGCCATAACAACGATGTCTCCTCCTGAGCAGCGTCGTCCTTTACAGTGTGACCATGCTAAAAATTCGGTGACTAGAACCAACACTACCAAAAATCACGGCCTCATCTCTTCCTCTTCACTACCAACAGCTACTCAAATTGATGGAAACAAATCAAAGAGAAGCTTGAATCATAAAAATAAAACAGAATAAGAAAGAAGGAAAATAAAACCAATTGTTTATGTGGTTTTCTTCGTTGCAAGTAACAGTGACACTCACTGCGGTGTAAGAAAAGGGAAAGTTGCTTCAAATCCATCCATTCTTTGGGTCTTACCTGAGTTGGCGCGTGAACCCATGTGCCGCTAGTGATGGTGGCATATGGAGCAGACGTGCTGCAACTATTTCGCCACGATTCCTCCATGTCCAGCACTGTTTCTTGGTTACAGCAGCCTCTCTAACCTATTCCCAACCCTCGAAAGGTCGATTCATGACCTCAAATATCTTTTGGATAAATTGCTATAATGTTGTGGAATTTTTGGAGAAATGCTTATTATTGTGTATATTTTTGGATTGTTGAACACTTTTAATTTGGTTTGATGTGTTATTGATTTTGAGATGATTTGAATATTTGTGTTGAATTATGAGTTTATTTTTAGATTGTGATTGTTTTTCTGACATTAAATATTGATACATGATTCATGTTTGGGTTTATGTTGTTTTGTTTGAATTAATATGCGATTTAAACAAAGTCTATGAAATTAACAAGATTTTTGTGGATCTTTGGCGTTGTTCGGTTTTAAGTTGATGAATGATAATTTGTTTTGAATTGATATCATGGTTAAAATAGCCTTGATAAAAATATTTTATTTACGTCTTGTCAAACATGTTTTTAGTATAGTTTTTAATAAATCTTTAATTTCTGAAAGATCATTTTGCATTTAACTCCCTATTTTTTTACCCTCGCATATTTAATATTTAAAATTATGACCTACACGTGAGATCTTTTTTCAGTATTGAACGAATTGTTTTCCCTTCCATAAAAACAATAACAAAAAAATCTTTCTTTCAAAAATACAATCTTTATTTTAATTTACAAACGGGTAAGTTTCTCAAAACTATATATATATATATATATATATATCTTTTAGCATCTTATTTTGCATGTAATTTTGAATTTAATAACTAGTTTATTAAAGCTATGAGAATTTAGTCTATATTTAAAAAAATACAAAAAACAAATTGTTTCATTCAATATATTGGATTTTGAACTTATACGTAAGATGTATTTCTGATTTTAAATAAAAGAGTTTTTTATCATTTATTTTATATGTTCTAAATTTTTCCCAAATTTTTTATTTTCTTTAATAAATGGGATTATGAACTTATACGTAGGATATATTTCCAGTATTAAATAAAAAGACACTTTTTCTTCCTTTTTCATGTTTTGACTTTAGAATGATTAGGTTTTAACCTAATAAGATAATAACCTTCTTACCGAGGAGGATTTTTCTTAAACCTTATAAAGACCAATGGTTAGAAAACACAATAAGACCTTAGTTTATTTCAGACAAACAACAATTTAACTTACCCTAGGTAAGGTGTTTTAGGAGTGATACACCCCCTATTCACAACATGTCCCCTTGTCCAAACTCTCACAGACCAATAGGTTTTCTAGTGATCACAATACTAGGTGGTGACTCCCTTTCCTTTGGTTTCATTGATAAGTGACAAGAATTCCTTGTTCTTTCCACCTATACCCTTTCATGCTAATCCCACTCTGAGAGGACGATCATTGTGACGCCGCACATATGCAACAATAACTATCACGTGTTTATGCAAACACTCATTTCACCTAATTACCGGGATTTATTGCCAAAAATAATATAGGATGCACCCAAAGAGATGCTTTAACAAGTTGCATACTCAATATATGGAGAAGCTTGAAATGAATATCATTCATACAATCAGCAAACATGAGATGATATTCCCTCCATCTTTCTTCGACTTAATGAAGCATATACCTATACATCTATTGTTTGAGGCAAATGTTAGAGGTCTTATCCAGTATAGATTGATATATCCATTCGAGAGGTTAAAGATTATATATTCATCCTAATTAAATTCCAATGGTCTTTTTTTTAATTTAAAAAATTCATTTAACTCCATTCAGATACTTGTTCAACCTAGAGAAGAAAAGTTAAAAACAAGGCACATGTTGAGGCTTCAATATGTAAAACTTATATTATGAAAGATATCTCAATATTTATCTCGTACTATTTGAGCTTCACTTGAGAACAATAATAAATCACGTTCCAAGACATGATGAATGTGGGGAACTACATTCAAGTGAAAATTTGTCAATATTTTCTCATCCTAGATGACATGTACCAAAAAATACAACAAGGGGAAGATACTTGATAGAAATTGAATTCTGACATGCACATAATTATATGTTATTTAACTGCGATGAATTGAGATCTTTTATTTAGTAAGTACAATATTAATATGTTGTTATTTTTAAATAATTATTTTCTATACTCTCATAAACTGATAGATTGAAAGATGCATCGTAGGCAATATTGTTAATTCTTACTATCTCAAAATTCACATCTTACTGAATCTCAAATTTTTTAATTACAAGATGAATAATTTGCAACGGGGTTTAGGACATATGTATGTCTCATAATACTTAATTTCATTGAACCTTTTTTTTTAATTGTTAATGGTTATAATTATGTATCAGGTTCATCAATTAGAAAGGAATGTTAGTGATAGTTTGAATTTATTATGTTTGGGTCATGAGACAAAGGCCAGGTGCTATAATGGGTATTTCATCGATAAATATGTCTTTTATATTGAAGAGTATAGTCAAAGTAGAAAGATCTATAATAGTAAAGTTTATATTAAGTGATCAATTTCTAATGAGTTTGAAGTTGATTATTATAGAAAGTTAGAAGAGGTTATTAAAGAGCAATATCATAACGAGCTAAATAAAGTTTGTTTATTCAAATGATATTAATATGATATCATCGATAGAGGAATCAGAGTAGATCCTCATCATGGTTTGGTTAAAATTAATACAAAGGCTAGATTTCATAACGTTGATGATGTCTTTGTTTTTTTCAAGCAATGCCAACAAGTTTATTAAACTTATACTCCTATATTTATAAAGGATCATATTAGGGTTGATTGATTTTCTGTAGTGAAAACCAAACTCAGAAGTCGTGTTCAAGTTGTTAGGAAGGTAACAATGAAGTAAATACGGGAGATGTCTTTCAAATTGATGAGTTAGTTAATGCATATCGAGTTGCTTTGTCTGCCGAATTAGAAGAAAATTAAAATTTTTATGTTGTTGAGAATATTTTTGGTGATGTTGACATTGAGGAGTTAAATGATATATTTGGAACTAATGGACATACAAAAGTCGATGAAGATGATGATATCGACGAGCATCAATTCAATGAAGAAGATTATAATGGACATGATGATGATGATGATGATGAAATTAAAGAATAAGAAGAAGAAGAAGAAGAAGAAGAAGACAATTTTGATAAAATTGTAAAAAATCAATATGTAATGAAATTGACATTAATGTAATCTTTCTGATTGTTCCTTTATAATGAACTATTGTTAACACTGACAGAGTATTTATTGTTGTGATTTTATTATTACGAATATAAATGGTGTTATTATGTTGTGATTTTACTATATTTACAGGTTGGATAGATAAGGAAAACAAGAACACTTGTAATTAAAAATTATTTTATACCGATGGCATTATAGACATAATGTAAATACCAATCGAATTACCGATGAACTAAGTCCCTCGGAGAGTTATAAAGAGTTTAAAAGAAATTACATGAAATGCCAGTTACCATTACAAACGAGATTATTGACGGACTAAGTCTTTCGGAGAGTTTTGGAGAGTTAGAAAGAAATTACATGAAATAACACTGACCATTATAGACGGAATTACCAATGGACTAAGTCCCTCGAAGAGTTCCAGAAAGTTACGGGAAAATTACATGAAATTCCATTAACCATTATATATAGAATTATCAATGGACTAAGTCCCTCGCAGAGTTCCAGGGAGTTGGGAAACAATTACATGACTTTACCACCGACCATTACAGACATAATTACTGATGGACTAAAAATTCATCTAAGATTTTTGGGGGGTCTTTGAAACATTTTATGTTGAATTGAAAATTTCAAGTTTTAATTACCAACGGAATTACTGGTGGATGTTAAAAAAATATAAATATTTAATTTTCTATATATAATTTCATCGATAAAAAGCCCTAACTAAAAGACCAGAATCTCTAATTTCATAAGAAAACTTGTATTCTTCTTCTCTATCAATCTCTTCTCTCTCTCCTTCTCTTCCCCTCAACTTCTTCATCATTTTTCCACCACACACCTCCATGACTTTGCTAGGTAAATATCCTGCCACTTTTGAGTTTTCAAAGCTTAATCTTTTGCCTATGATGTTCCTAACTTGTGCTTCTTTTCTTTTGATTTTGTAAGCAATTGTACAAGCCTCACTGAGTTGGATCGATTAACATATTCAAAAACAAAAAAACAATTAAATATTATCTGAAGAGTCATTTTCTTCTCTTTTTTAGGTTTTATTTGCTATGTTTTTGGGTTGCTAATTAGTGACTTCATTGTTGAAGATTTGTGATATATTTCTCGACTTTAATCTAGAGTTTTAAGGTGTATTATGCTTCAAATTTTATTGTTATTTTTTTTAGTTTCTTATTATTTTGTATTTCTTGTTTGAGAGATATATCTAAGAAATTAATCATTATGATATAAGATTTTTCAAAGATAAATATCGTTTATACGTCTGTTTTAGCTATTAGTCTTGGTTGAATTTGTTTTCGTAGGCATAATTAAATATGGTTTTATTTAGATTTTAATTTTTCTATTCGTTTTTATTGCTTAAGATTTTATTTTATTTTAATTTATTTTATTTTATTTTTTTATTTTAAATTTAAAAAATATTAAACACATTATTGATGGTATTACTGACAAGCTAAATCTATCAGAAAGTTCTAGAAAGTTGAAAACAAATGACATGAAATGTCACTAACCATTACAGACAAAATCACTGACGGACCAAGTCCCTCATAGAGTTCCATAGAGTTCAAAAAAATTACAGGAAATGTTACTAACAATATATACATCACCAACGGGTTAATTCCATCTGTAATATGAAAATAAATCATCAATGAAATAAATTACTGATAAAATAATGCTAGTAATGTTTGTCTTGTTTGACTTGCTTTTTTATCTATAAATTTATCAGTTATTTTACTACTGATAGAATTAAATTCACTAACGACAAGTTTTTCTCGATAAACAGTTATCATCCATAATTGCCGGTAAATGTTTATTTAGCAAAATCAGAGTCTAAATACCGACCAAGAAATCCATTAGTAGCATGCAAAAATGTGGTAGTCATTAAGGTGGCATTGAAAAGTCTCAGTTTCAATAATCTGAATACTGGAAAGCTCATCAACGCCGACCCGTTTTCGTATGACTAGCCCAGTTATTGAAAAGCAGCTGTGTTGTTCGTCAGGTAGCACAGAAGTCAGAACCAAAAAATAAAAATAAAGATAAAGATATTAACATCGCAACATTACAAGTGAATTGAAAATCAAAACCTAAGTCCGGATTTCCTGCCATTAAAAAAAACTAAGACATGTGGTAAAACTACTATTCAGCTAGAGAGAAAACACTTGAATTGTACTTAATAATGTTACACTATGTTTTCAGTCTTTTTTATTTATTTATTTTTGTTCTTTGGATTTTTTCATACTTTAATCCCTTAATTTATAATTTTTTGAATTGTTTATTAGATGTCGTGTCTATTTTTTATTAGACTTGATGATTTGTTTTGGTTGTCAAAGTTAAAGGCTCTTGAGGTGTTAAAAAAATATATGGCTTGATTGATACTTGATTTGAAAAAATTATAAGCAATGGTGTGTCACCAGCATCTCAATCTTCTTTTTTTCTCTCTCTTAACCTAGGTTCCATGCATGCTTTGTTAAATTTGTATATTGAATTTTGTTTTTATTCTTTTAATTGTTATTTGATTTTTTTTATTGAATTATTTTTAAAAAAAATCATCATTTACCATTGAACTAATTAATTATGGATTGAGCTTCGTAATGTTTTTCAATTTGCATTGTATGGAGTAATTTCAGTTTCATAACATGAGTTACGAGTTAGTAGTAATTGAGTTTTGTAATTTTTTATTTATTTATATGGTGTTATCCCAGCATCAGGACTTGGGTCATGAGTTTTGCATGTTAACCTGAATTGACTTGAGTTTTTTTTGTTTAAATTGATTTTTTCCTAATATCTCCATTCAACATTGTGTTAGTCTAGGAATTGGGTTTCATAGTCCTTTTCGGTTTGTACTCTTTGAGCGTATCTCATTTTTATAACCTGAATCACGAGTCTGGTAGGTTTATCTAGGTTGACTCGAGTCGGTTTTTTTGGTATTTTTTTAAAATTGAATATTTTTTCATCTCTAATATAGAATATCTCGTGGTTTAAGAAAGATTACACAGTAAGTATTATATTATGCCATACTCATATAAATATAAAAGATTGCAACTACATTAAGCAAGCCTCCTAAATTAACCAACATCTAGAATAGATTCAAGGCTTCCTTCTCCTCTGCATAATAGATTCTTCCCTGTCTTTTCTCCCTTGACCGACTTTTTGCTACTGCAGGTTTTTGGTGCGGTTTTTGCTACTGCATTGTTGCTTCCTCAGCAATTATGGAATGTGTTGAAGTTTAGAAAAAATTGTATTTTTCTTGTATTAACTATTATATTCTACCCTACTCATATAAATATAAAAAATAACTACTGGATTACACAATCCTCCTAAATTAATCATAAACCTTGTTTACTCTATAACCAGATTCCTCAGTTGAAAAAAGGTTCCATGCTGTCAAGTATCAAGGATCGGAGACAGCAGCCTATTGGGCCTCAAAATCATTGAACAGCCTTCCAATTTGCAGCGAATTTGAAGCTCAAATATTATCACAATTTACTCACCCACCCACGAGCTATATCCGAGCTGGTGCCTAGAGGATATTCAATAAATCATTACATACAGAAATTATCACAGAATTGTTGGCACCTAGTTTCCACAAACATTGCAATAATCTAGCAAAACCTTGCAGTAAAAGTTACATGCTTGGAAAGACACGGGCCTAAGGAGCACATTCTCTTCTTGTTTCCATTTGCCATTTATCAGTACAATACATAAAATATGTACAGAAAATGCCTTGATATTGCCGACAACTGATTATTACTGTCCATGTTAGTTGACAACTAACTTTTTCAGCAATCAATTCCTTGGTTCTCCATTGGTTCATCTAATCTGATTAATGGTATTGTACATCCTGACCAAAAAAAAATGAAAAACCTTTTAATGTCTAATAGCAGGGCCTTTGTACAGACCCCTCCGTACCACAACGTTTTCTGGAGGTTGAGTTTCTTCTAACCAAGCAATTTCGGAGGGTTCAATGCCACACAATTCTTTTGTTCCTTCTGCCAGGGGAGAAAAAGGATTAAAATTTAAGGTGGGAAAATAGTATAAGTGCTTAAAAGTTTAGATGAGTATGACAGAAAAGAAGTCAAAAAAAAATTATACCAGGCAGTTCTCGCTTAAGGGTTCGACGGAAATAAGAGCAGTGCCGTCCATCTTCTGAGGAATAAGGTGGTGAAAGAACGTCAAACAGAGCACAGGGTGTTATGGCTTTGAAACAATGAATGTTGCCACCACTGGATGGATATAAAACTGTTGTACCACAAGGAGCGGTCATTTCACAATCTCTAACGAGTCTTGCAGGTCTTGCTGTAAATTTCAACCAACAAACTCGATCATTCAAGAAAGGTGCGAAAGACAACCCAAAAAAAAGCTTAACCAAATTACTGTTCTATCAGGATGAATGAGGAAGAAATGTTATCTCATATGCAATTATAATCCATATGCTTTCCAACTAATTTTCCTCACTAAATACATAGATGCTACTTAACCTGTAATATCATTAAAGTTAGTGGTTTCCCAGAGAATGAGAATTTAAGAAATGAGTAAAGAGAATTCAATACTTCAAGTTGGCAATGACTTAAAATGGATAAAGCAAACACCTAGAATTAGTTGTTGGCTTACAAAAGAACCCCCTGTCCCGGAGCATGTAAGCTGTTTTACTGTGTGTTCCAGGTTGTGGCAGAGTTGACACAGACCAGGTTTGGAATTCCAAGGACGTGTTTGCTAATTTTTTCAGAACATTGATTTTGACACTTGTAATAATGGAAACATGATTTCAATGCAAACCATGGTTTAGGAAACTCAACCTCGAAACACAACTTGGGATTGAATTTCCAAAACTATGGTGACAAGTGCCTTGGGTTTCAAAACCATGGTTTTAAAACAATCACCAAACACTCACTATTCAAAACCTACTTTTTCGCTCAACAGACTTTATTAGGATGTGTTTGGAATTGTGGTCAAATTGGCGACTAATGTTTTTAATATAATTTGTGCGAACTATGGTTCTAGATTCAAACTGATGCTTAGTCACAAGCAGTTGCCCAAACTGCTGGTCCGAAAGGAAACTTATAATGCAACAATATACATATGGCTTACATGTCTTCAATATATCAAAAAACAAAATCATACCATTTGGGTTAAAAATTGTGCATGAAGCAGGAGTGAAAAAAAAAAAAAAAAAAAACACCACAAAAAGTCAATGGTTGTGACAATTTTTTGCACTCCCCTTCATGCATGAGTTTTTGTGCTATAAAAATTTACTCTACGAATCCAAAAGAAGAAATCTAATTGTCATATGACCAAATGTATAAGCTTTCTTTACAAGGCCTAAAGAACCAACAAGCTAAAATCATCAGTCAACTGCACTTAACATCTTTCAAAATGATGTGGGACCTCAGCCAGGGGCTAGTTCTAGACACACACACAGCATCATCTAAACCACTAGACACTAGCATAATAAAGCAATGTGTCATACCAATACAATTGGCATGCTTTAGCCCCACAGTAATACCAATATATGCTTTTAGCCTCTACCAACTATGGTCACTTTGGCTTTTAATATACAATATCAGATCACATGTCAAACTGAAATCCACCACAACTAATTCCATAACATAACCAGCAAAATTACGAAGGGAAATAAAGATGAGCACCTTGTGATGGATCATTATACCCAGGTAGATCAAGCCAATCATATGACTTTACAAGTAACGAGCCATAAAGAAGCTTGCTCAACACAATCATTCCAGGATGATTATGGAGTGGTATGATGGAGGAAGGTGGCATACAGAAGATCCCTATCTGCAACGAAGTCCAAAGTCCATGAATTCAATTTCACTATCATGAGCAATCCATACAGTTGGAGACAATATCGCTAAAAGAATCTAAGTACAATTCAAATAAAACTTTAAAGTCTCCGGTGATAATAATCACTTACAGAGAATCTGTCACACTCATGCAAATGCAAATATTTGATAGGAGGTGGGTACTGAAGACTCCCATTGCGCCCTTTTCGTCCATTGGTGCCATTTATGGAACCTTTCCATTGACGAGCCAACTGTGCCTCCTGTTCGAGACCCACATTAGAAGGCTTCATTTGATCTGACACAACAAAACATCAAAGTGCTAAGATAATGAATTTAAACTAAATTAGTGGATTAAAAAATGAGTTATGTGAGCTAATTTGATATGCAAAAAGGAAAATGAAATATCCACAAACCTAGAATAGCACGGACTTTTTCAAGAGCTTCTTCTGATACGGGACCGGTAGCCGAGAAAGACTCTTTGCAGGCATCATACAGTTTTTGGACAACTGGCATGATGCGAAGAATGTAGCAGCTAACCCACTAAATCAATCTAAACTGGAAAAACCACTTATCTATCACCAATCTTGTATTGAAAATCGAGCATCCAAATCAAAAAAACAGCTTGATCTGCTCTAGTTTACAAGTAAGCATCCAGCAGCAACTTTCTCTCTCTCTACAACAATTCCAAAATCCAGTCTTATGCGAACCGAAAGGACAGCCATATAAATGCATTGTGGTTAATCAAGCCCAGTCTCAGATAGCTTATATCACCTAGAAAACCAACATTTAAAAAACAAGATGTCCCAATTACATAAACCGATATTAGTACAATATTATTTTTTGTTCCCTGAGAAACCTAAAAAATTATCAAAACTATCTAAGAACAAAATCAGCAGATTCCATTAAATTCTACTCTTTTACATACATGTTTTTGCAACAGAACAGAAATGGTGTGAAAATTCAGTACGAAAATAACTTGTCCACACAAAAAAAAAAATCAAACCCATCAAACAAAATTCAACTAAAAAGAGCTAACCCCCAAATTAGATTCAAATAAAAATCAACAAAATATAAACAAACAAAAAAGGATGGCTAAGCTCAAAAACAACCCCCCAAAATCAACATAACGGCATAAATATTCGATAAAAAGAACCCCAAATCTCAGAATCCCAGATCAAAATCACAAAAACAAATACATGGGCAGGTAGAAGGAGAGGGAGGACAGTACCGGAAAAGGGAAAAGAAGGGTCTTTGAAATTGTTTAAACAAAGAATTAAAAATCATCTGAGACAGAGAAATGGACAGGGGTGAGGGATACTAACCCGCATAAACTGTCATCATATGATGTATCGTGTTGTGTTGGGTAACTTCGCTTTTTCAACTTTCAAGTAATGATGCGGCGATGCTACGAAATGCCCCACGAGGTTAAAAATTCAATGTACCATATCTGTTCACCGATGACACACCTCCCTCTGTTAAGCATAGTTTTAAAACCGGTTCGCGGCGGGTTAATTTAGAACTCGGTTGATTCAAAGCTGAAATACAATAAGGTTTAAAAAAATAAGATAAGTTAAAAATCTGGGTGATTTAATTGATCTAACTAGACCTGATCAAAAACTCGATTATAATCCGTTAATTATTTATATTTTTTTAATCAAAACGATATCGTTTTGATTTATAAAAAAATTAAAATTTTCCCAAGTGATCTAGATCTTAGACCGGGTCAATCACCGGCCAGATTTAAAAACTCTACTTTTAAATATAAAATAGGAAATATAAAATAAATAACATGTATAAAAATGTTGGAAGTATATATACATTTAATTACTGTATACCACATAGTATCTAGCGTGTGTATTTTGGCATATGGAGAAAATGTAAGGTAGGTAGGTAGGTGGTAGGAAAAGGATATGGGTCATGGACTTAAGGTGTGGTTTGATTCTAATATGTATAGTCCTTGTGGCAACTAACCATTGGCTTTATTACTATTACTAATTAGTAATTTATTATTAATTACTACTTTCTAATTAATAAAAACTCTAAATAGTGTGGAGAAAATATTTTATGCCTAGGTATAAAAAACTATTCATTGTAATTGTAAAATTACTGTTTTTTTCTTGTATGAGAAATTAGATGTATTGGCTTTTGAGATGAAATGATATTTTTGTGGATCTAAATTTTTTTGCACAGTTAAATTACTTTGTTATTCTTAAAAGAAAAAAAAACTCAACTATGATCTTGGGGAATTTTTTATGTTTTACTTTTTTAAACATAGTATAATTACTATATTGCCCTTATATTCAAAATTCTAAAAGCATGCATTCATGAGCTTATTAGTAATTTTATAATGGTTTTCTCGTAATAATCAGTTGGTTCCAGTGACAGTGTTGTATTTTAATAAATAAAAAAAAATAAAAAAGTGTGTTTGCACACATCAGCGCATCAATCGTTCCGCTAACTTTGAACAGCACATATGGCTGACTCAAATGGCAGAAATCATGGTTCTGGCGCCTCATTTGATTCTTCTTGATGTCCTTTTTCTCCATAGGCAACACGTGCAAGGTGATTCTGTATGGTTTAGTGCTAGTTTGATTTTCTTTTTTTCCTTCTTTTCTCTCTCCCACACCTCGATTTGTGCGTTATCCCTTAAAAAAAATCATATCAACACTTTGATTTCTTTTCCCTTTATGTTTAGTCCTTCATCTTTTAATTGCATTTTTTTTTTTTTGAAAAATTATTTCAAATTGGAAATTATTTTCAATTTCATCATCCTTCATTGTTTTGTCTCTCAGATTTAGTCATCATTCTTTAGATTGCTATTTTTTTTATTTGAGATTATTTATAAAATTGAATTTTTTTTGCGATTTCATCCTCTTTTATTTTTTTTTTCTATCAGGGTTGATCCTAATTATTTTTATTGATATCTTTATACTTTGACAAGTTTTTTAGATTGATTTTTTTTTATTTTAGCATTCAACATTAAAACTTGTGGTATTACATTGACCACCGATATAGGTTTACTCGAGTCACTTTTGTTTTGACCTTTTTTATATTAAAATTTGTTTTTTCCTCTTTCAGCCTTTAATATTTGGATCATTATAATTGGGTTTCATAACTTTTTTCAATACGAGTTTTATAGTTTTATCACGATCTCATATCCTAGATTGTGGCTTTACAAGTTAACCATAGTTGGTCCGAGTTGACAAGATGTGTCGTTGTCTCAATATGTTTTACAAAGCTTATACTTATGGTGAGTGCCTTCAAATTCTATTCATCCAAGCGTTGACTCCCTTCTATTCAAATTACATCTTTGTTTTTATTTGAAATGTTTGTGTTAATTATCAAATTCTTTCAAGTTTGAGATGTTTGAGTTAACTATATGATGAATCTTCTTATTGTTTAGCAACAGTTGATTCATACAATAAGTAAAAAGTCTTCGTATACATACTTTATTCCTAAGGCGATAGCTTTAATGAAATAGTAATAAGAAAAAGTAGGGAATTCTTTTGCCTACGATCTTTATCCTTCACCTTATGGCTCATTTGTAGTCGTTCTACCTAATCTACCTTCAATAACCACAATAAGAGTCTCAAACTTCTTGGTAAAAGCCTACGTTCATCCCAAGAGAGTGATGTCTAACCCTTTCCCGCCTCTCTTCTCCAAGAAAAATAATACGCTAATACCTAACCATAAAACTTTCAAAGTGACTCTCGATGAGAGAATTTAGGCTATTCATGAATAATTCTTGCCATTCTTTAATCTTAACAAAGTAGTTCTTTTGGAATCTAATGAACCATCCTTGAGTTTTCTATTAAATAAAGACAGAAAGGGATAGTTGAGGGGGTAAAAAAGATTGATTCAGTTTGGACTTTGTTTTGGGGTTTCCCAAAGCCCCTGGATCATTTTTTCTAACAAAATGAACATGAAGCTTGTTCTGGAAGTGGATATCATCCAACATGTCACCATTTAAGTTTTTTTTTTAAATTTTTTGACCAGTATACATCCAATTTCTTGCTTCCTAACATCTTTACAACTTTTTAAGGTTGAAAAAAATAATAATCTGACCAACAGTGTATCGCAGGTTAAAAAACTAGTTATTACTAATTACTATTATTAAAAATCTAAAAAGAGTTGGGTATTTGAGCAGTGTTCACCCTGACCATAACATTGTGGACTAAGTTCTTCATTTTTATAGTGCAATGTTTTTTTTTCATTTCAGTAATTGAACAATTGTTTCTTTGCAATCTTATCCTTCCAAGTTATATTAGCATGATTTAATGTGTCAAGTTTTTTTTTTTTTTTACTTTGCATGCTCTCACATATAAAAGTATCATAGAATAGTCCAATGTTGAATTAAATATCGATGTTATAGGATATAATTTTAGGCTACAAAAAAAAGAACAAGAACTAAAATAAACAAATAAAAAGAAAAACATAGCTTAATTTTCAAAAGGCATGAGAAAATTCAGTTTGGTCCTTAAAGTTTCAATTTGGCATTATTTGATTTCTAAAGTTTTAGCATTTTATAAATAGGAGTTCCATGAAGGTGATTTAGATTTTTTATATTGTCGAGAAAAGTAGATTAATGCTCATGAATGTTTTTTATTTAGTTTAATCTTGGGTTTTTAGATTGATTAAAGGATTTTTTTAGTTAAAATGGGTTTAATAAGGTCCCTATGGTTGTTTTTAGGTGTTTGTAGTCTAAAATAATGAAGACAAAAACACAATTACCAAAACTTTCAAGTATTAAATCTCTTTCACTAGCTGGTGATGACCTACACCACCACCATAAAAAGGTGGAGTAAGAAGTAGTGCATTATGTGGGCTAGTCCATGCATCAAGTAGACATTGGTGGCATATGAAACAACGCATTAATAATGATAACCCTCACTAACACGAGGTTGTCATATGTAACCCTTGTTTCCTCCTATCCAACCACTATTTTTCAGTCAACCTCAGCCATCCTATAAGGTTTATTTCAAACCCTAAACATCTTTTGAATAATTATTTTGGTTTATTATTGATTTTGATGTGTTTTATGATGAGTTTTTTGGGAGCAATATATATCATATTGATAATTTTGTTTGAATGCATTTGGCTGAATCCTTTAATCTTGTATCTTATTTTCATTCATGTCCTTGGTCATTCCCCCCATTATCCTTAGCATTGCAACATGTTTTTCTTTGTGTACGAGCATTGATCTATTCAACAATATGTATTGACATGGTTTTTTTTGTTTAAAATGATAAAAAAAAAAAACAATGTTCATGCATACATTTATGTTGGGTTTTGTATCTTAGTTTAGTTATAAAACTTATTAAGGTTTCAGCCCATATTAAAAGGCTTTCAAAAGGCCCACATTAAAATATTTTAACAAATCCTCTATTTGACATAAATATTACTTGTTCACTTTTCCAAGAAAAGTTGTTAATGGTTAATATGTTAATCACCGACAATATTTAAAGTTATTGAACCATAATGGGTCATTACTTTGGACGTTGATTGGGATTAACACCTTCATTCTATACTTAGTTTTTTTTTTTTCAAAATTCAATTCTTCTTTCGAAATGCATAGGTCATATCCATCAATAATTCATAATATTAATGAATATTTAAAGGGCATTACTCTTAGGTATCAATTATGGGTATCAAAGTGAAACATTTATGTATGATGTAAATATTTTGTCCTTGAATGATTATCCATTGACAACGGTTATGCATACATAAGTCTTCACTGACCGGCGTGCATAAATATAGATTAAAGAAAACATTTTAAAATTGAACCATTAATATTATTGTTCATAGTAGCAAAACATCCCTAGAAAAAATGAATTTATAGAGGTCATTATTGCATAAACATAATGTTTGGCAACAACTCTTTTTAGGACGAGGACTGGGTTCAGTGAGCCTAATAAAGACCCGCCTAATTAATCATTGACATGACTTGATAAATTAT
Organism: Populus trichocarpa; assembly: GCF_000002775.5. Taxonomy (NCBI): domain Eukaryota; kingdom Viridiplantae; phylum Streptophyta; class Magnoliopsida; order Malpighiales; family Salicaceae; genus Populus; species Populus trichocarpa. Next base: position 5,877,799 of record NC_037295.2, read on the forward strand.
TGTGGGTTATAGGTAACAGTTGGGAATAAACAGTTGTAAATACATCAATTTATTAAGTAATTTTGGAAATGAAAAAAATGACTTGGACTTAGAAAAAATAGGATCAAACCCTTACCTAGATTTTAAATCATTATAGTAGACTTATTCTCACCCATGTTGATAGATTATTGGTATTAGACAATTGACCCATTATGAATAGAAGACAAATAACAATGCAACTTACTTTAGGTAGGATGTTTTAGGGTGATAATATATTTTCTCTAACATAACCAGTCCATTACTTTAGAACTGTGAATACTAGTTAGGATTTCTAATAATCATAATACTAATGGGCTACTATTTTTTTTATAAGTTTTAGACCTTTCTCCCTTATAATAAAAAAAACCTTTCCGTTGTAGTAAAAAAAAGGGTTGCCACGATGTTAAGTGTGATGGAATGACAACTCAACTGGAAACTTTAGAACTAAGCTTTGCTTTCTTATCTTTTATCATTAATGTGCCTTTTATTTTATTTTATTTACTTTAATTTATTTGTTATTTTCTCAGCCTAACATTCATATTTTATTCTGCATGAATATATTAGATGTGAATCCATGCCTTCATACAAACACAACACGATGTGAGAGCACACATTTTACTTTAGGTTAGGTGGGTAAATAGCAGTACCCCAATGACCATCAACTTAGGTAAGACTTTTGAAACCATCAACTCTTGTCTGATTGTTAACTTGGATATAGTTAGTATGCCTAGATAACATGCTAGTGACCTATGCTTTGACACATCTTGTAGACCTCATATCGACTTTTAAAGGATGGTCACCGAGTATCAAGAGATCCTTTGTGACCAATTAATAAGTAATCCTATTCATGCGTGTAATGGCTAGAACCTTTTTTTAGGGTGTGTTTTTGTATTATCACCACTCTATATTCAATGTCTAGCTTGCATAATTACATATTTTATTTATTTTTATTTTTATATATGTTAAGCTTAGGTAAGATATAAGTCTCTTAAAATCCATCTCTTCTACAAGATGTACAATACCTCAAGAGATTCAGAAAAGGCAAATGGAAGACAAGAGAAAGAACTCGATAGAAGTAGAATCAAGTCAACTTTTTAAAAATAAAATGACTCAGCTAACTAATCTTCTAAAACAAATCATTTTCTTTGAAAGGTTTGAGAGAGGACCACTACATATAAAAACTAATAATATGAAGTTCAATATGGAAATGCCTCTCTCTCATTCTTCTACAATATCCAAAACCTCTCTAATGATTCCTCCTTTTTATCCCTCCACACACCCTCGTTAAAAGAGAATATGGTCTGCCTCACATGTTAACCAACTCAGTTACAACACATAATTGTTTTAAAATAATTAAAAACATATATTAAGGTTCTTTACTGTTCATATAATAAGTAAAACACCATATGGAATCCCAATTATATTAGAGTATTTAGATAATAATTTTCTTGTCACATTTGTATGTTACTAAAAAATTTATTATATTTTTTTAAAAGTTTTTCAATATTTTAATATTAATATAATATGTCAACAAATATCTTGATTATTGTATCCTATTAAAATATACTAAAAGAACTTGGTTTTTCACTTTAACAACGAACTATGAAAAGCCAAGCACTTTTTTATTTTGGTCCTCAAAATATTTTAGAACTCTATTTTTTTTATTTCAATTTTATCATTCAATATTAATTTTACTAGGTATATATTTTTTTAATTTTTTCTATAGAGTTATCCTAGTCTCATAACATAGGTCACAGGTTTTGCGGGGGTAGCCATGCTAACTGGTTTTTTTTTTAGTTTTTTAAATTTAATTCTTCAACATTGGGTTGATTAAGAATTTAACTTTATATTTTTCTTTGATTCACTTTTTATAGGATGATTTCATTCTTCTAACCTGAGTTTTGCAGGTTAACTCGGGTTGATTTAGGTATTTTTTTAATCCTTTTATTTTTTTTATTTTCAATTGAATCCTTCAAAATCGGGTTGATTGAGAATTAGGATATATAATTTTTTTTATTTACTTTCTATGGGGTTATCACAATCTTATAACCCGGGTCGCAAGTTTGGCCAGTTGACTCGAGTTTTTGTTTCTTTTTTTAGTTGATTTTTTTTTAAAAAAATTATCATTCAATGTTAGGTTGATTGAGAATTAGACTTCATAATTTATTTTGGTTTGCATTCTATGAGGTTATCTTAATCTCATGAACCGAGTCACGAGTTTGGTTGGTTAACTCGAGTGAGTTTTTTTGTTTTTTTTTAATGTCAACCTTCAACATTAGGTTAATTGGAAATTGAGTTTTCTAATTTGTTTTTATTTTCTTTCTATGGAGTTACGGGCTTATAACCCATATTTGATAGGTGAATCGTAGTTGAATCAACTTATTTTTTTAGTTGAATTTTGTTTTCAATTTTATCATTCAACATTAGGTTGATTAATAATTAAGTTTTAAAAAAATAATTGTTTTCTATAAAGTTATCAGTGTCTCATGAATTGAGTAACAAATTTAATATGTTAATCCAAGTTAATCTAAGTCGATTTAATATATTGTCGTTTCAATATTATTTTGAAAAAGATGTTATCCTAATTTTTTTTAAGTTAAACTATGTTTTTATCGGTCATTAATGTTATATTTGAATCTGTTAAATTGACTACGTCACATCAGGTCAATCCCATATATTTTTTTGGCTAAAAATCACATTAACAATAATTGTATATTTTTTCACGTTAAAAAAATTGATTCGACTTGCAACGTGGCCTGAGCAATAATCTAGTATATGACTACTACATCACCAATAAATATTATACGTATTATCTAAAAACTTTGTTTAGTGAATACCTCAATAACTAAAATTGAAATGAGATTAGTTTTAAGAGAAATGATTTAATCTAATAGACAAGTTTCCAACATGTTTCTATCTTTTCGTATGTTTACTATTTTCTTGTATAATATGTCAAAGAACCATCTCAATCCAATAGCTTAAGCTATTAGGTAAGGTCCCAGGATATAATTTATATTATTCTCTAACATACCCCCTCAAGTGAAAGCCCTTTGGGCTTGAAACTTGCACAGGCTCACATTACCTTGTGCTTAATTTTTATCAACTTAATGGGGATGGTGAGATTCGAACTCGTGACCGCTTGGTCATTAAGGCTCTGATACCATGTCAAAGAACCATCTCAACCCAATAGCTTAAGCTATTAGGTAAGGTCCCATGATATGATTTATATTATTCTCTAACATAATATTCAATTCTTTATTATGTTGTTATATCAAGTTCTTATATCCATATTGACATAATTATATTTTTTACTCTAAAGTTTTCCTTGAACTATATGAGAATATAATTTTATAGTTTAAAAAATATTTTCTTATTTTTTAAATTAATGGTCGAGTAATTTCAAACCTTTTTTTTATATATATATTTTGAGCTATTTTACTATTATATATATATATATATATATATATATATATATATATATATCAAGGGTAATTTTGGAATGAAGATATGATTTTGTTGTTAATTTGAATAGAAAAACTTATAATTTTTTTTTAAAACATTGTTTTGATTATAGAAATTTAGTAAAATCTATAGTTGAGAACTCTCACAAAAGTTTAAGAGAGAAAAATTAATATATTATTGAATGTGACATATTAATATTAATATTTTAATAGTGTGAAATCGAAATGTATTTTTCTACATAATTACTATCATCATTATAGCATATCTAAATTCTTTTGTCTTAAGGAATCCTAGATTCAAATATATAAAATCTATTTATTTATACTTAAGGTTCTATTAATTTTTAGTATATTAATAGCAGCATTAGCATTTTATTATTTTTAAGTCATTTTATTTTAAATAATTAATTGTATATGATATGAATAAATTAACAATACATACACTTTTAAGACTTTTATGAATTCTTTTTTGTTTTTTCTATATTAACAGAATATGTTCAGAAAACAGTACAAATGTCATGAATCATTGCATTCAAAAAAGAAAAAAGAGAAGTAATTCTTGACAAATAAAAATTAAATACCATATAAAAAAGATTAGGATCCAATTTTAATGATATTAATTTTATTTTCTATATCAGTAGAGTTTGTTAAAAAAATAAATGTAGATGTTATTTCTATTCCTCCAACCCTTCTTCCTTCCTATGCAGCTTTCATTCCTTTCTCACAATAGCGAAACTAACGAAAGGGTCAATTTATATTTAACAGGATGCTAAAGTTAAGGAGATAATATGGAGAGTTTTAAAACATGAGAGACTAAGTTATAGCTATATAAAAATTCAAGGGACTAAAAAAATATTACTAATAAAAATGCAAGACATAGTTGTCAAATTCGGATTAATTAAAAAAAAAATATGGGTTCATGGTTTAGTATTTGTTTGGAAGTGGATCAAGTTGTGTTTTAAAGTGTTTTTCTGCTTAAAAATACATCAAAATAATATTTATTTATTTTTTAAATTTTATTTTTGACATTAGTACATCAAAACAATTAAAAAGTAATTTGAAACAAAATAAATTTCAAAATTTTTAAAAAGCACAGTTAAACCACGATTCCAAAATACCCTTTTACTATGGTAACCTAAGTAAATATTTTTATTAAAATAACATCAATTTGTTTTTATTTATTTTATGTTAATAAGTGGAGTTTAGCTTTGGGTTTGACTACATCAACCAAATTACTAATATGTAATCGGATTAATCAAGTTTTATTAGAGTTAATTAGATTTTAAATCCTAAGTTTGATGGATTAGTCCACTAAGAGCCCGTCTGTTTTTTTGTTTGAAAAATAATTTTGAAAAAAATTATTTTAAATTAATGTTTTTTTTTATATTTTGAGATTATTTTAATGTGTAAATATAAAAGTAATTTTTAAAAAATATTAATTTAATATATTTTTAAATAAAAAATATTTTAAAAAAACTATTGATTTTATATTCCTAAAACTTGGTCGAGTTTTATAATTATCATGGAGGAGGTTTAGAAACTAATAGAAAAGGAGAAAAAAAAGAAAGAGGGACGCACGCAGGGAGAGAAAGGGGCCCAGTCAATGAAAGAAAAGCGCGTCCGAGTATACGGAAGTGAGGGCCCTCAAATCACCACTCTCTCTTTCCTAAACTAAACTAAACTAAACTAGTCGATATAATATATAACTCAAAACCTGACCGTTGGCAGTTACACTTCCTTCCTTCCCTCCACAAAAATTATACTAGTACTCACCTACACTCACCTATAAATAATTATATAAAACTCTTTCTTTCGATAATTTTTAAAACTTACTACCAACATTTATTAAAGAAAAACTAAAAACCAGGCTTGGGAATTGAGGAGAGAAAAGATAAAAAAAGAGAGGAAAAGATAAAAAATGAATCACTAAAAAATACACCGAATCTACAAAGCTACTATTCATTGTTATAAAAAAAAGCCTCGATCATGATGATTTTAATGACACCAAGAAAGGCTATTGTAAGAACTTTAAAGAAACCACATAAGCTTCTCTAATGCAATGACCTTCATCACACATTAGCGCATGTGTCACAAATATTAAACATTTTTTATCATTTTCGTTCAATTTAGTCTCTGATTCTCTAATAACTCTTTAATACAGTCCTAAATTTCATCCCACCCTAGTCCAATAAAGGCCCAATAAGGGAAAGAAGAAGGCAAAAGGAAAAGAAAGAGACAAATGAGCCAATCAGATTAACTCATTTGGTCGTGTCCATGATTTAGGTTGCAAATTTGACGAGTTAATCTGAATTGACCATAGTTAACTTAATATGTCAATGTCTCAATTTTTAATTAAAAAAATATCATTTTGAATATATTTCAAGGTCAAACCAAATTCTTACTGTTCGTTTTGGTTGTCTTTAGACCCGCTAAATTGACTGGGTCACGTCGGGGTAATAATCACATGTTAATTTGAAGCTTGATCTAAGCAAGGAGTTGGTTTAAGAGATTTCAAAGTTAACTCACTAGGTCAGGCTCAATGACATACTGTCAAAGAGTTCCCCACAACCTATACATTCTTTTCTTGTATTTAGAATAACAAAGTCGTATAATTTTTTAAAAAAGTGTGAATAACATTATCTTAGATCTTTTTTAGTTAAAGTTTCAACCGAATCAACTTGGTATGTTATGAATTTACACCTTTTGCTTAAAACAATTATGCTTACAATAACATCCCAATACCTTGAATCTATACCATATATAATACGGGCAACAAAACTAGTTCTATCTAAAAATTTTGATAATTAACTATTGAGAAGTTCTAAACATTACTACTTTATCGCATTATCTAAAATTGTGACTATTTTTTTATCTTATAAACTATGTGTAAACTATAAATACAGATTATAATTTGATATATTTGACAAAATCAACATTTATGTCTAATACATATATATGTATCTCCATTATATTTCGTTGATATGATAAAACCAACATCTTATATTTAACACACACACAAACCCTTGTAAATTAGAGAATGAATGTTATACTTTGATTCGCATGATGAAATCAACATATTAAAATTAGAAAAATACTAAAACAAAACCTATTTTTATCATGGGTTCCATCTTGAAGCAATGTGGATGACATTGTTTATTTTATAATGCCTTCTCTTTTTCTTTTTCTTTTTCTTTTTTTTTTGTTCCTTGAACTTGATTTCTTCACTATTTCATCCTCACACTTGATGTTTACATCGATTTACATATTATATTTTACTTTTATTTGCATTCTATCATATGCGTGAGGTCTCTAAGGTGTTCCATCAATGAATCAAACATCAATTTTATATAAAAAAGAATTTTAATTTATTTCTAGGAAGAATTGAATGGACAATGCCCAAAATTAAGAAAACAAAATAGGCATTTCATTTTTATTGTTCAAAAGGCTAAGAAAACTATAGTTTGATCTCTAAAGTTTAAATTTTTACATTTTTTATTCCTATTATTTGAGAAATTTATGTTTAGGCCATAAACTTAATTTTGTTTGTATTTTGGTCCCTGCGTGTTAAGAAAGAGAGAAAGTTGCTAGAAAAAGAAAAGGAGAGAGAAAATATTCGGCTATCCACATTTTAGTAACTAAAAAGGCTAATCGTGATGTTAACAAGTTCGTTTAAAAGAGTGAGTTCCATGAAAATAGTTTGAGAATTTTATCTTATAAAAAAAAGTAGATCCAAGCTTGGAAAAAGTAATTTGAATATATGTAATTTTCTTATTGGATCAATTCTATGGTGTTTTGGAGTTAAAAACAAGTTTACTTGGTTTTTAGATGTTTTTATGTGAAATAAGTTGAAAAATAATTTTTTTGAGTTTGAAAATCAAAACCTCCATTTTTAGTGGCTGAAATTTAAACTAGATGACAACAAATTATCTGTTTAAATGGATGATATGTTATTTATTTTATTTTTTTTAAAAAAATAAACTAGATAATGACTTTTAATCCATTCATTACAAAAAGAAGAGAAAGGGCTAGGTGCAAAGACCAATACTTGAACTTTTTGTTATATTACTCTTTAGTTTTTTTTTTAATTGTGAATCAAATACACTATGAATGAAAAAAAATATGAAAATGATATTTAAAATATTATATATGAATCTAATATGCAAAATTTATATAAAAAATATGCTTATGAATATTAACTGAGAATAAAATATTTATTTTATTATTTTAAATGATTTTTCCATATTAATTATTTTATTATTTCTTTTTTTTATTGCTTTCATACTCTCTGAGTCTTGCTTCTTATTATTTTTATTTAACCTAATAAGTTTCTGTTTATAAAGAAAAGATTCTCATAAAAATAATAAACAGAAACTTAAATAAATAAATGCACAATAAAAGAGAAATATTTCTATAAATATTTATTTAATGACCTTTAGTTTTATAATAAAAACATGCTGCTAATAAAAAAGAAATATTTTTATAAATAATTCATTTAATAAAAAAAATATTTTTTAAAATTAAATAATTGTTTTCTCTTAAATATATAAATTCATTAAATAATAATTAATTTTAAAAACACCTCACAACATAAAACATAAAACTAGTTATGCTTTATACAAATACATGATTGACCACTAAACCATTGATCCATGGAGTATTTGGAAGTGAAGTAGTAATTGTTTTTTAAAATGTTTTTTATTTTAAAATATATTAAAATAATATATTTTTTTTAAAAAAATTATTTTTTATATTAATACAGGAAAAAAATCTAAAAATAAATTAATTTATAAAAAAATAAAAAAAACTTGAATATTTTTAAAACATATAAGTTAGAGTAGGGCCATGATGTCGAAAAGGCAAAACATGTACTCATTAACGGGGACCCTTTGGAAAATAAACCGAAAAAAGAAAGAAAAATAATGGCACTCAGAAACAGATAGGTCGCTGGGGTGGCTGGTGGAGGGGGCTAGCTAGAGAGAGAGAGAGAGAGAGAGAATAAGAGAGAGAAAAAAACTGGGAAAACAGAAAAAACAGAAAGTTGTAAAAAACAAACAATGGTGGAGGAGATCCTCTAATATCATCTAGCAAAGTATCATTCTTTTGTTACTCTAGCAAATAATATTAATAAAAAAATCCCATTATCATTTTTTTGCTGCCTTTTCTTTTTTCTGTTCGAGTCTCTCCATCCATCCACCCAACCCCCTACCAGCCCACATTGCATTTCATTCTCTTGAAGGATGTTTGGTATCAAAATTGCAATATTGCCCTTAACAACAGCAGCACTAAGGCACCCTTTCTGACCCTCTTGTATGGTAAATTCAATAACCCTTAAACTTTTTTCTTTTGGATTGCTTGTTCTTGAGGGTATTCCTTGATTCTTCATTGTCTGTTAAAAGCTTTCTCTCTCTCTCTTTTTATTGTGCCATTCTGTTAACCTTTGTCTTATTTTCCTTCCTGCTGTTGTCTTATTTGCAGCTACATTTTATTGGTGTGGAGATTTAGAGGAAGATTATAGCCTGCTAAGCCAGGTTATGTGGTCTTTCATGAAAAGGGTGTAGAGAGTTTTTTAAAACACAAAGATGAGGGACACTGACATGATCAAATGTGAAGGCTTTTCATTTTTTCGTAGCATAGTTGTTAATAGTTGCTTGTAAATTAAAGATTTTGCATCACTTGTTGTTGTTAGTTGAAAGGGGTGGTTTTGTATAGGAAACCTGGCGATTATTGTTGCTACCTCCACTGCCAACTTTGGTTCATCAAGCAATGAGGGGCAGATGGAACTCAATTGGATTCCGAATTTTGTTCCTCTTGGTTTTGACTCTTAGTCTTGAAAATCAATGCTCCTGGTCGCTTAATGATGAGGGTAATTCTTGTTTTATGCATCCTTGATTTCTGTTTACACGTATATTGTTAAAATGCACTTGCTGAATCCTGGTTTTGGTAATTGAATGTAATGTGGGGGTACGAAATGCAGGATCGGTTTTGTTGAAATTCCGGGCAAGAGTGGATTTCGATCCTTTTGGTGCCCTTGCAAATTGGAATCCCAACGATATTGATCCTTGCTCATGGTCTGGTGTTCATTGCGTCGCGGGAAAGGTGCAAATACTGTAAGTGGCTATTGATGCTTCCTTTAAAAGAGCTAATAAATACCATTAATCTTATGAAATAGAAAAAGTGAAATTTGTCACTTTATATAGTTGTTTTGTTTCCAATCTTAACTATGGAGGATTTTGCAGACCACTTCAATTAATTTTTTGTTGGTGGAATTGTGTGATATTGAGAAATGTTTGCTGTTGCCTTTCAGAGGTTTTGTTACAGAAAATTTTATGTGGGTGCTGAATGATTGGACATATTAATGTTGTTCAGTGCACTTGTAGGGATCTGAGCGGACTTTCTTTGCAAGGGACATTGGCGCCAGAGCTTGGCAAACTTGTTAACTTAAGATCTCTGTAAGTCTTCATAATTTTGCTGTAATTTCTCTGATGAAACTTGGGGTTTAGTAATTAAGCATTTCATTCTAGTATATGATTAAGCTGTTCAAGCCTCCAAGAATAGAAATGAGCACTGCAATTAGCCAATTTCTACTGATTGAATATGAATTTGGCCAAGACATATGGGGACTGTTTGGTTTTTATTGTTGATAGGCTATCATACATATTCTAAAACATGTTAGTATACAGTGAAGATATTAGATTCAATATCTCTTCCTAATCTCGATGTTTTAGGATTTATGGAAATAAATGATTTTGATATTCAGACTTGTTAACTATTGTTTTTTGTTTATAGGGATCTACAGCTACAATGGAAATTGTATCTCTGATTATGATGTATAGCTTTGTACTTGTAACCTCTGCTGGGTTCTGAAACTAATTGAACTTTCTGATCCTTCCATTACTTTCATGACAGTGTACTCTACCGAAACCATTTCACTGGTACCATTCCTAAAGAGATTGGAGAGCTCAGAAAGCTAGAGCTACTGGACCTAAGGAACAATAACTTCAGTGGAGCAATTCCAGAAGAAATAGGAAGATTACTATCATTAAAATACTTGTGTGTGAGCTATCCTTCGTTTTAATTGTTTTGATGGTTTATGCTGTGTGGTTAACTAGACGGAGACAATTTCTTCCTTAGGTTGCTTAGAGACAATAAATTTGGGGGAAGCATTCCTCCGGAGATCAGGAGGCTTAACCTGCTTTATGAATTGCAATTTGATGGAAATCTTGCATCTGGTTCTACTACTGGAGTTAGCTGTGTCAATAGAAAACTTGGACATGGGTTAGTGACATTTTCCATCTTTCCTCATCAACGCTCATCTGCAAGTACAAGAGATTCTGCGCATGATGAATTGATTGCCAAACATGTCTAAGTTGAGTTATGGTTTTGGTGTTTATTGTGAGAAGTTATCACTAAAGTGAAGCACCTTTAACTCACTACCAAATATGGAGAGAGAAAAAGCTATTAGTCACACCTGACCAGTAACTCTCCAAGTGGTCATTGATTTTTCTGTCAATTTAGCAGACAAAAGTCTCTTGTTTTTTCTGTTGTTTGCACCCTGTCTAGCACAGGAAATACACATGAAAGCTATCTGACACAACAAATGTAGCATGGGGTGATTATAGACTTCATAGAAAGTGTAGTTTAAGCACTCGTACATACCAACTGTTGCTAGCTTAAATGGTTCGTTCTCTCCTATGTGTTGCATTAAGCATTATAAACTTATGCAGTAAACCACTAACATTTGGAAGAGCATTGTGAATCCCTTTTTTATTTGATGGTTCAAACCAATCACTAAGTATCACTTTGTGAACTGAAGTTATTGAAGTTGAAGAGGGTGGTTCAGTTTAGTAATCTGTTTTTCAGATCTAAAATGTTGTCTTTTGCAGCACGTGGTGGAGCAGCTTCAACCAATTGAATGGAGCGAATTCATTCATATTCCCAATAAAAGGAGCCTTTATGCATTACTTGAATTCCTTCATGCTGCAACCGTAAGGAAATTAAAATGCTTACACATGCACGTGCTCACACACACACACGTACAATTCCTTCATGATGTATATGGATGCAGATAGTGATGGAGATATCCCACTTTTGACATGTTCGCATTGTAGTAGTGGTTGTTTGTGTGTTCTTTTTACTGACTTTTTACCTCCATTACAAGGTTCAAGCTTGGGAAGGATGCTCTGCATGGTTTTGGAGAAAATTGCTTCAATGAACCAGATAGTGAGTACAAAACATTCAGCAACCTTGATTTGTTTGATATTAATATTTATACTTGTGATGTGAGATAAATGTGATGCCTTTTGCACTGAGCAGGATCATCAGAGCAAGGCACAGTTCAAAATGTAGAGATTGTTGTCAATTTTGAACGTCGCAGACTACTTGAACAGTCCAGTAACCTCCAAGCTGCACCTGCTAGTGGTGGGTCTTCCTCTCAACCAATTATTGCTCTTCCAACCACGCGAAGTAGTGGGTCTTTCCCTGCAATACCAAATGCAAAGAAGCATCAAGCTCAATCTCCTGTGTCATTGGATTCACCTGTCAGTCCTCCGCCCAGAGGGACTGAGCATTCAAGTCATTCTTCTGAAAAACCATCTATAGATCAAACTCCAACGAATGGAACTTCTGGAAATACATGGATGTATTTCCTAATAATTCCAATTGCAGGGGTCTTGGGCATTGTTGCAGTAGGCTTGCTGTTAATGTGCAGGAAACAAGTAGTGACGACCATAGGTCCATGGAAGACTGGTCTAAGTGGACAGTTGCAGAAAGCATTTGTTACAGGTGAACTCTGTACATTAAGAAAAACGAAAAAAAAAAACAACCTGATGACTTTATTATTGATCAGCAGGCTTATTTGATTAGGCTCTTTATTTAACAACATTAATAATAACTTAAGTTGTGTGATTTGGCCAACCTGATTGATTGAAGTGGTGGATCAGCTGTGAATTTTATTCTCACCCATAAGAATGTTATCTTAGGATGGTGGCACGTGTTTGGATGCCCGAGGGATAAGAGGTCTAGTATATTTAAGTTCTGCAGCATGGATGAGCCTTTAGTTTCGGAGGCATTCCTAAAAAATGACCTAGGAATGTCGACTCATTTTATGAACATGTGAAATTATTTAATCAAATTGTTTATTTTGGTTGACATCTCATTCAACTTTATTATTTGATTGCTACATTTAGAGTGGACTGTATGAATTAAGTTCTCATTTTAATTGCTAGTTTAGCAAAATGAATTTCTGTCTTCATACATTTGATTGGTTCTGCCATTAACCGAGCTTGATAAACATTATAAGTTGCCTCTGATTGTGTCTGGTCCGGTCTTAAAGCATTATTGTTTATTCCATGGCCTTATATTTGTCCAATTTATTACAAACTTAACCAGCTAGTTATGTGAAATACAGGGGTTCCCAAGCTAAATCGATCAGAGCTGGAAACTGCCTGTGAGGATTTCAGCAATATCATTGATACTTTTAATGGTTTCACTGCGTACAAGGGAACACTGTCTAGTGGAGTTGAGATTTCTGTTGCATCAACTGCAGTGACTTCTTCCAAAGACTGGTCAAAGAGTGCAGAGATGGCATACCGTAAAAAGGTTTGCCCATTTCTGATTACTAGTTTGAAATTTAACAAATAACGTTCATTGATTTTATCATGCATATCTCACTATGTTTTACCAAAATTTCATGACTACAAATCTTTTGGTCTGTTGTAGATTGAAACACTATCACGAATTAATCATAAGAACTTTGTAAACCTTATTGGCTACTGTGAGGAGGATGAACCGTTCAATAGGATGATGGTTTTTGAATATGCTCCAAATGGATCTCTCTTTGAGCATCTGCATGGTAAGGTTCTTAATGAACTTTTGATGGTGTGGATTTGGTCCATGTTGCTGGTGCAATGCTGGGAAAGCTGAGAGTCTCAAACATTTCTTCTGTGTTTTCAGTTGAAGAAATGGAACATCTTGACTGGAATACAAGGTTGAGGATTATTATGGGAGTTGCTTATTGCCTGCAATATATGCACCATGATCTGAATCCACCTATAGTGCATTCTAAACTTTGTTCACGCGCTATCTTCTTAACAGATGACTATGCCGCTAAGGTACATCCTTTCTTCTGTTATGGATTAGCTTCCACTTGTCTCCTTTTCATTTTTCACTTTTTAAAAATTTAACCTCTCTATCTATATTATGCTTTCTCAGATTGCAGAGATCTGTTTCTTGCCTCAAGCTACATCAAACTCAAAAATTTCTGGGGAAATGGAGGATTCACTGCCGCCCCATGTTGATTTAGAAACAAACGTCTACTGTTTTGGGGTTTTGTTGCTTGAAGTCATTTCCGGGAAGCTCTCATACTCGGAAGAACAAGGGCACCTTGAAAATTGGGTAAGTTTTGTATGATATCTCATAAACCGATCGCAGTTTTTGCCTTTAACTCGAGGCTAAATATTTGTTTTATCTACGTGCTGGATGGTTAATTCCTGTCTCCGATAACTATAAAATTTTAAACATGCAGGCTGCTGAATATTTGAATGACAAGCGGAGCATCGGCTACATGATTGATCCAAGCCTTAAGTCTTTCAAAAACAATGAGCTTGATGTCATCTGTGAGGTTATTCAACAATGTATCCAATCAGATCCAAGGCACAGACCAACAATGAAGGAGATCACCTCCAAATTGAAGGAAGTGATTTCTATCTCGCCTGATCAAGCAACCCCAAGACTTTCTCCCCTTTGGTGGGCTGAGCTTGAGATATTATCTGTGGAGGCAACTTAAGGCTCTCTGACTCTTGTCGAGCAGGAATCAAGTCTCTCTCATACTTTTATGTGAAAATACAAAAGTTAGCTTTTCGGTCGGTGCTACCCCAAAATCATCAAATACCACCAATCTTTGGCTTTCCCATCCCTTTGGTTTTTAGTCCCGTTATTGTATTCTTGTAATATGATTCATTCGAATCGTTATCTTTTCACCATTTCTCCCTAGTATTGCTCATTACTACAAGACTGTGATATACTGTTTCATTCGTGGGGTATTGAGCCCCAATTATATGTATTTCATGATTGACTTTTGTGTTGTAAAACACCAACATAGCACTGGGATTTTAGTCCTTGTGAATATATTAAAAGTGAGTTTGTTTTATTAATAGCTAGGCTGTTTATACTCAGAACTTCTGGTGGCCTTTGGAACAATTACTTGCTATGGAATTTATGAGTTCCAACTACTCCTGATGCAAAGTTTTCAGCTAGAACCGTACAAATGTAGCAGTTGGCTTCTCGTTGGAAAAAAGGACCTGTACTTTTCAGATTATGAAGGCGTTCTGATTCTCAGGGTATATTTGAAGCATTATTTCTAGATGGTCCGCAAGCAGATGAAGAATTATTCACTGCACCAGTTGCATTGCATCGCATGCATTTGGGGTTCGCCTTCCTCTTTGAATGCGAGCAGGAGTACTGCACTGGATGTATCCGATAATCTGTGCAACAGATATGTCTCGTTTTCATCATAAGTTTCCCCTTCTCAAAAACAAAATGAAATTAGATCGTTTTGAATTTTAGCCAAGGAAAAACTGAGGTTTTGCTCAGGAATAAAACCAGGAGGAAATTTCTCCCTTTGATTCTTTGTGGGGGGGGCAACGAGCAGGAGTTTCTACCAAAGGCCAAAAAAAGATAGAAAAAGACGGGTGACAGCAAGCAGCTCATCATGCCGCTATGCAAGGATAATCCATAAAATCCTAAATATAATTTTCTCAGGCAAAATTAATGTATTCATTGTTCTTCACTTGAAAGACTATAAATAAAAGATAAATTGCATGCAACAAACAAACACAACATCCAAAAACCAAATCAGTTTCCTAGCGTCCACAAGGCCCTTAGTCTTTTATTTCCTTGCTTGGTTGAATTTTCACACGCAAAAGAATGACGAGCTTGGAGCCAGTTTCATCACTGGCCAGGATCTTTTTATATGAAAATAAATAATATTATAATATAACAACAATTAATATATCAAAAATCAATACCTCTGATGATCCCCTTGAAATATTGATTTTTGTGTACTTGCATATTACATATAAGTTTTAATCCTTTTTAATTAAGCCGATATTCAATTAGATTCTAATTTTGATTCATACAATATTCAGTCCTTAATTATTTAATTCATCCTTTTTAATCCTTTTTTACTACAGATGTTAATTGTAATTACCATCCTTCTATTATTTAAATTTAATTAATTGGGTCTTTTAACTATTAATTTCAATTATATGAATTTCTCTATTATTCAGTTCATAACTATTGATACCCCAAACTTATAAGACAAGTAAGGAATGCAAAAGTATTTTTGTATAAATTCTTTGCATATAATGAGAGAAAAACATCATAAATAAAAATAAAATCAGCTGTCATTAGTTGATTATCGAATGAATTTGTGAATGTCTATGGACTAGATAGTAAGAGGATCCAAATAATTGAATTACTTGTCGAGGAATCAAACTAATCAAACATCAGTAATAGAGGGACGTTGAATACAATTAACCTTTTTTATTATGTTATTGAGATTGTATAGTTATTCACTTTTTTCATCCCTCGAAACCATCACAAAGCGCCTTTTTTTTTTTTATCCATCAAAACCTCTACATTTTCAGTCATCAAAACCACCATAAAACCCTTACTTTTCCGGCCATCGACACCAAAAAAGCCATGCTGCCATTGTCCAACCCCTAACAATTCTTAAAATAGTGACAATCACCAACCAAAACAACCCCGAATAATAGCAAAACAATGCCATAAAAATATAAAGAAAACAATAGCATAAAAATTAAAAGAAAGGAATCGAGATTAAAAAAGTTCAGTCGCTCTCAATATTGGGTGGTGGTGGGCAACACCACCTTCATCAACGGGTAGAGAAGATCGAATTGTATTGTAGCTCATTCTATATATTGTTTCTTAGGGTAATCTCGATTTCCTATGTTAATTCATGATGTTGTTCAATATTGTTTTCTTATTCACATCATTTGTAGGCACTTTTAGGGGTATAATGTTGCCGGAGAGAGATTTAAGGTGAAATAAGGCTGGTTTTCAATACCCCATGATGGGGTTGGGAGGACAAGTTTGAGAATTGATGTGAAGGATTAATGGTTTGGTCTTGATGTATTTTTGTGATGAATATTCTATAGCATTTTTATGCTTGTTTTGAATGATCGATGTCATATAGGCTCTTGTCTTTGCATAAAAATCGTCTTTCGCAAGATTATTGAAAATGTTATTATGGTGTTTTTGAGCAAAGATTGTTCAAAAAATAATATTTGTGACATTGTACAAAACTTGGAATGAAAGTTATCCTAAAGTTTTGTTTTACCTTTTTTTTTTTTTGTGTGTGTTATTTCATAAAATAATTAAGTCATTATGATTGCTTGTGAATCTGAAATTGTTTTCATGCTAAATGTTGTTTTCATTTCTTTTTATGTGAAGAGCAAGCTCTTGAGGTTGTGTGCTTAAAGATTTGTTAAACTCTTGCATGCGTAAAACTTTTCAGAAATATGAATTTTGAATCTTTTTTATTCTAATTTTGTTTTTAATAAAAACTATCCCAACCTTTATTTTCTTTGGCTTGTCATAATTTCCTTGTTATTTTATTTAGATATGTTTTTTTTATGCTTATACATGGAGTATTATCAAATAAGTTCTCGAGGGTGGTGATCAATAATGATATTTTGGATGAGTTTGCATCATATTATTCAATCTCGTGTTTAAATTTTACGTTTACATCATTGAGTGTTAATGTTATTATTTTTCCATGAACATGATTTATCTTTATATGTTTCTTCCATAAAAATAAACACACATGACTATTTAGGCAATGTTAGCATATAAACACAACTTGTAACATTTATTTTTTTAAGAATAAATACTAAGTAGTTTATCTCATATAGGATATCTTGGGATAAATTTTATCTTTACTGTAACATAACTAGTTGCTTCCCTTAGAATCTTTGAAAAAATAATTTTAGAATTTTCTAGTTATTTTTAAAATTCGGTGGTGATTTTTTTTTAATATTATTTTTTCTTTAGTAACACTAAAAATACACCAAAGCAACATTGAGAGTATGTAGTCAACTTGGAATTAATTTATTTATTTCGTAAATATGTTGCTTGACTTTAGATTTGATGCTTAATTATGCATAACTAACTTTTCAAAGCAACATTGAGAGCATGCAGTCAATTGCTCCATCCTCCATGTTCCTTGTGAAAATCCTAGTAACTAAAACCATTTCATTTTGTTTTAAGCAATGCGATCCATTGGTTGGATTCTTAAAGGGTTTATTATTATTATTATTATTAATAATACAAAAAAATTTCCTTCTGTTCTGTTGAAATATTTTATCATTTTTTTTTAATTTAGGAAAAAAATTGGTTAAATCTCAAATGCATGACTTCATTATTAAATGAGTCTATAACCTTTATTATCATCATTTTTTTAAAAATGTAATATATATTCAACAATTTCATCTCTTCATTGTTAACTACAGTTAAAAAAAAAATTCTATCTAATTTGCACATAATTTTTGTGTACTCATTAATTTATACAAAAAAATGCTCCAAATAAATGCTAGAAAACGTTAATATACATTCTTATCATCAAATTAACATGAATCTTTCCTCCATTTGAGAGTGTTTATTGAGTTAAAATTGTACATTAGGTCTTATTGGAACTTTGTATTGGGGCCTCTTTGGGATGAATTAATGAGACTTAATGAGAACATGAAAATACATTCAAACAACTTAAATTGAAATTACTAAATTCAAAATGAATAAAAAAAATTTTAGTGTATAGAAAAAATAGAGACAATCTAACTAATTAATATCTTTCACCTAATATAGATCATAGGATTCAATATTAATAGTTATATTTGGAACATGACCTATCATTATCAGAAAATTAACAAATACAAATAAAAACACCGATATAATTAATTTTTTTGTTGATAGATAACGGTGAACATTATTGACAAAATAGTCCCTAACTGTATCCATCGGTAAATACTGACAAAAATATTCTCTCGATATATATTGAGGGAATTACAGTGAAAAAAGAAGAAATGAAAAAAAAAAAGCCAAGAAGTATGATGATGTTATTTTTACAGACAGACTTACTAACAAATTTAAATATATCAATTAAATTCATCGGTAAATCCGTCTGTAATATTTAATTTATGATTTGACAAGCAACCCTCCTCTCTCCCTCCTATGTTTCTTCTTCTTCCTCTATTTTTCTCTACAACAAACATTATAACCCCCCTCAATTTTATCACAAATCAACTTCTTACTACAAATCTAGCTACCCCAACACTCAGTTTGTTATCATCCCTATTTTGATTTAAATTTTAATAAGAATTCTCCATTTCAAGTAAGTAAGACTACCTTTTTTTTTTTAACTCAATTTTAAAATATTAATTTTTATTGCATATTTTTGTAGTGTATGTATTTTGTGTAGATATTTACTTGTTTTAAAGCTTCTATCCTATAGAAATTTGTTGTATGAATGTATGATTTGTATATGTTAGAGTTTGTTTGAGATTTTGTAATTGTATTTTTTTTTTTGTAAATTGATGAAATTTAATTTCAATATGTGACTTAGGTGTTTTGTGATGAAATAAATAATAGCTTATTTAACAAGTTCATTTTATATTTTGTCAATTTTATTATTGAGTTGAAATTTTCAATAAATGTATAAAAATTTAAATTTATGTAGATAATTGATAATGAATTAGTTGTACTATTAAAATAGTTTGAATAAATTTGAGTTAAACCAATGTTATGTTATTTATTTAGTTTATGTAATTAATTAATACATATTATCATCAATATTCTATATAGGTTTGATGTAAATAATAGACGATCGTTCATGAATATATTGAGTTTCACCTGAAAGGTTGTATAGGATGAATTATTGTAATGGG
This sequence comes from Populus trichocarpa, assembly GCF_000002775.5. Classification (NCBI taxonomy): domain Eukaryota; kingdom Viridiplantae; phylum Streptophyta; class Magnoliopsida; order Malpighiales; family Salicaceae; genus Populus; species Populus trichocarpa. Next base: position 5,897,237 of record NC_037295.2, read on the forward strand.
GTGCAGGGTTTTATTAATTACGCACTATCTAATTAGAAAAATATTAATGGAGACAGTATTAGATGTCCATATAAAATGTGTAAAAATAAAAAAGTTTATTGATCCAGATGTTGTAAAGATACATTTTCTACAAGAAAAAAAAAGGTTTATAAAGAGATACCTGTGTTGGTTTATACACAGAGAATTATATGTTTCTCATGAGATCATGGTAGAAAAGATGATTGTATCAACTTCTAGTTGTAACAATGTGTATAAAGTAGTAGATGAGAATATATGAGATTCTAACAAATAAAATAATTAGACATTCCTAAAAATATTAGTGACATGATGTATCAAGTTCATGAAACCTAAACTATAAATTAAGATTTTATTCCTATTAATACATTAATAGGTGATTATAATCATTCTCAAATTAACAATTACTTATAACAAAACTAAAAGGTAGTGAGGAAGTTTCATTATACATTATTATATTACAAAATAAATAAAACTCCTTATGAAATTAATGTGCACCTACTCACAAATTACTATTCATTATCATATTATAATAATGTATTTGCACTTCAATAATAAAACCTTTGAACTACGCATTAAAGGTAATTCAATCTTTTTACTAGGATGCAATTTTCATTTCCAAATTATATAGGGATGAATTACTCTTTTTACTTTTTTCACAATAAAATAACTTTATTAACCTTAAAATAAAAACAAAGAGCTGCATCGAGGATCTTATTAGTCTTTACACTTTTTTTAGCGCTATAAAATAATTTGATTACCCTTAAAAGAAAAATCAATTAAACTATTTTCGAGGGGTTTTTTTTTCATTATATCCTAGATTTTGGTTATTATCAAGTTAACATGGGGACACTTTTTTATTTTAATAAATATTCAACATTATTATAGAAAAAACTGCATGTGTTATGAAGTGGGCAGCCTTCATACCCTTCGGGTGACGTATACAGTGTTGTCAGTAACTGAACATCACCTTCAACAAAGATATTTGAATAATCCTAGTAGCCTTTTCATGATGTGGCGATTCATATGACCAAAAAGCCTCTTGTTTAGCGTCAATGATCTTTTTCTTTTCTTTTTCTTTTTTTCTCTCTTCTCCTCTATTTTTACGTCAGACTCTTCAAAATTTTAAAGAAACCCTTCAATTTATTTTCTCTTCTTTTCTATCTTCTCTAGTTTTTTTCATATTCTTTACATTACTATTTATTTTATATGGAATAATTTATAAAATAGGATTTCTTTGAATTTCACCCCCTTTAATTTATAAAATTGTTATTTTCCCTTCTTTTTTCTCTCCTCTAGTTTGTTCCTATTCTTTTCATTCTATTAATTTCTATTTATTGTATTTAAGATAAATTTTAAATTGATTTTTTATATATAATTTTATCATCTTTAAGTTTTTTCTCCTATCAGATTTGATCTTCATTATTTTGAATTCTATTTTTCTTACTTTGAGAAATTTTTAAATTGCTATTTGTTTTATGATTTCAACTCTAACATTAAATTGATTGGGAATTGAGTTTTTAGATTGAGCATAGGTCTAGGATTTTACGAGTTGCTAATTTTAGAGATTAACTCAAGTTTTGAAAGTTCACTCCAGTTTGCTTGGTTTGTTTTTCCATTTTTTAAAACTTATTTTTTTTAGTTTCATTCTTCAGTATTTATTCAATTGAAGATTGAGCTTCATTATTTTTATTTATTTCTACACATTTTTTTTATTGTTTTAAAACACAAACTGGCCTGATTTGGTGAGTTGCCCCATGACTTGGGGCATAGGTCGGGTCAAGTTTTAACAAAAATAAAAGGAGTATTAACATGGCGTGACCTGGTCAAAAATCCAAGTTGACTCGTGACCTAGTCAACTTAGATAAAATCCAGACAAAAACCTGACTTTTTTCCTTTTTTTAATTTTTTTCTCAAAATTATATTGTTCTTACTATTTTTTAAACCTTTGGCCCGGGTTAACTTAGGTCAACTTACCTGACCCATGACCTGAGACTTGCTCGGGTCAACCTCTATATAAAGTTTAAAAGGTGTGAAATTTTATACTAATTTAAAAATAACTCGGGTTATCTCGAGTCTTTTTATTTGTCGTTATTTGTTAAATATTTAAAATTGATGTTTTTTTTTGGATTTCACGGATTGCAAGTTTATGAGATTAGCTTAGGTTTAGAAGATTCATCCGAGTTTGATTGTTTTTTTTTCTCTTTTTTTAGGCTCATAATTTTTCATATTTATCATTCCGCATATATTCCATTGGAGATTTAGCTCATTTGTTTATTTAATCTTGGTGTCAATGTGCTTGTTTTAGAGAGGAAATTTCATTGGAGCTGGTTTTGACATTCAAACATGCAAACAACAAAAAAAGATTTAGATCCATGAATTTTATTTTGATTGAGTTTGATTTATGATTCTTGCACTGATTAAATAGTGTTTCAAGATTGAAAATGATTTTATTAATTATTATTTTCTTGATATTTTTTAAGTGTTTTTATATTAAATCATGTTGAAATTTGAGTTTTTAGATCTTAAAACTCAAACTCTGACTTTCCAACCATTAAAGATTGTCGGAACTTAAACTAGAAGATGAAACATCATCTATTCTAGATAAAAACATTTAGGGTGAATGACATGTTATTTGCCTAATAAAAAAACAAAAAAAAAAGCCAGGAAAATAGATTTTACAGGCTCATATGCATAGGTCTGTCCTTCTAGGCCTAGACACTCCTAACCTTTTTGTTAAATAGCTTTTATTTGTTTTTTCAATTTTAGAATAAAATTCTCTTTATATAAATTTATTAAAATGATATTCAAAGAATTATTCAATTATGCAAAAAAAAATTAAGAACATTAGAGCTTTTTTGGTAATATTAACAATTACTTTATGAATAATTATATAATAATCTAAAATGTATAATTTAGTTTTAAAAAAAATTTCACATTAGTATTCAATAAAAATAAAATATCTATTTAGTTATTTCATCGTAAATTTTCATATAATTTTCTAGGATTTGTTAATCTTATATTTTCTTTCATACATGTGTGTAAATATTTTTTTTTTATTGAAACTTGTTTTAACATCATAATGAGCTTGTATTTAAAAAACAAAATGCTTATGATAAAAAAGTATTTTTCATCAAAACAAAAGGGAAATACATTAACAAGGAAAATGATTTTTTTATTAAAAAATACATTTTTTAATCTTTAATTCAAGTCATTATATTTTTTTTATAAATATTTTTTTATTGTCATCAGCTTTTTTCAATTAACCATGTTATTATTAATGTTATTATCAAAATAAAAAAAATCACATGAATGAGAAAAGACAATTTTAAATACAAAAAATATATTTTTTCTTGAAAATTCTAATCCTTGTGTTTCTTATATATGTTTATTTTAATTATCATGTACTAAAGTAAAAATATTTAAAAAAAAGTCTCATGGCAGCATGTGGACATTATAGTTGGTAATTTTCTAAGATTAAAGAACATCCAAGGCTTGCGTCGATTCCTCCTTTGTTTTATGTGTAAGACGTTTAATTTTGATTTGATTAGCACCTCATTGATCCAAACATATTGCGAGACTTCTTCAATCAGTTGACCCGAGGGAGAGGGAGGGAGCAAATAAATAATAATATAGCCTGATTTATTGATGCGAGGACCTGGATTGCTTGTCCTATGATGTGAAATCTCGAGTCGTGCACAACAACAATAATAATATAGCCCACTTAACTTGATCGAATCTGGTGGAATTCAAGAAGTGTACAAAATATTAATTTATGTGGCCCAGCCACCACCATTGAAGGTGTAGTTCTGGCCAAGACAAGCGATGAACTACCCTAGAGGCAAGGTCACCGCCTAGAATCCCTCGATTCTGAATTAGTGATCGGTTAATCCGTGGGCCTCTTTTAACCAGGCACCACTTGCTGCGGCTGCCTTATCTTGCTGCTATTCTCTCTCCATATCGAAGCATCACTCCATTTGTGGTCATTGTAGATCTTATGGGGCCAGTTGATCACAAAGCATCCACATGGCCAACCCCTCGTGAATATGCCGCTGTGTGTGTGGTTTTTGTTTTTTAATTTGAAAGTTATTGTGTTCTTGAGAAATCCTACATCGAATTACAGCCATTACAGAACAAAATAAGAGGAGGATGTGAAAGTATCATCAGCCTGTGTGTTAATATTAGTACACAGAAGTAGGAGACGACATAAAATAAAATAAAAAAATGTCCATGCCTTTGACATTGTCACTTTCAGCTTAGATTTCAGCCAAGTAAATATAGACCAGATCAGTTTTGCTATTTTTATGAATCTTTTAATTAGATTTCAGCTTTTCTGTTACAATACAATTGATGGAAGGGTATGATTTGTCTTTCTGGAACAGCCTTCTTCTTCTACATATCTCCTTAATAGGGGCAAATTAAAGTTTTAAAAGGTAGCTCTCTCCCTTTCTCTCTTCTTTCCTTGAATACATCATAGACTCCTCAATTCTGCCGGAGGAGATATGATCAGAAGATGTATTACAAGCAATGTAGGACGGTGAAATGCAATAACCTTTGGTCAGTTTAATATGGAGAAGATGGGTCCTATATTGATGAATAGATATGAGTTAGGGAGATTGCTCGGACAAGGGACTTTCGCCAAGGTTTACCATGCAAGAAATCTCCAATCTGGCCAAAGCGTTGCCATCAAGATTATTGACAAAGGAAAGGTATTAAGGAGTGGTTTGATAGATCAAATCAAGAGAGAAATCTCGGTCATGCGTCTTGTTAGGCACCCCAATATTGTTCAACTCAATGAGGTCATGGCAAGCAGGACCAAGATTTATTTCGTCATCGAGTTTGTGAAAGGAGGAGAGCTATTCAACTTGGTTTCCAAAGGGAAACTCAAGGAAGACGTTGCTCGCAAATATTTCCAACAGTTGATTGGTGCGGTTGATTTTTGTCATAGCCGAGGGGTCTACCATCGGGATCTCAAGCCTGAAAATCTTCTCCTTGATGAAAATGGTGACCTAAAGATTACGGATTTCGGATTGAGTGCGTTATCGGAGTCGAGGAGGCAAGATGGTCTTCTCCACACAACCTGTGGAACTCCTGCATATGTTGCTCCAGAAGTCATTAACAAGAAAGGTTATGATGGACCCAAGGCTGATATATGGTCCTGTGGAGTTATTCTCTTCGTGCTTTTGGCGGGTTTTCTTCCTTTCCATGACCAAAATCTCATGGAATTGTATAGGAAGATTACCAAAGGAGAATTCAGGTGTCCCAATTGGTTCCATCCCGAGGCTAAAAAGCTTCTTTCGAGGATTCTTGATCCCCATCCAAGCTCAAGAACGAGCATAGAAAAGATAACGAAAAATTGTTGGTTTAGGAAGGGATATAAGCAGATTGAAACCCCACCATCCCCCCAAGGTCACGCCAGAAGCAACTTGATTAAGGATGTGCATTCTGCCTTCGATTCAGCATCGGATAACGAAAGCAATTCAAGGGAAAATGTCATGGTGGCTCCAAGAAGTCCTCTAAGACCAACTTGCTACAATGCCTTTGACATCATATCTCTCTCAAAAGGATTTGATTTATCTGGCCTCTTTGAGAAGGATAAGAATCGAACACAGGAAGCGAGATTTACTACAACAAAATCGGCCTCGATGATCATGTCGAAATTCGAACAAATAGCAATGGCAGAGAGTTTCAGTTTTAAGAAGAAAGATGGAACACTAATGTTGGAGGGCAGCAGGGAAGGAAGAAAAGGGTTGCTTGCTATAGATGCAGAAATCTGTGAGGTTACGCCATCATTTTATGTTGTAGAGATGAAGAAAAAATCAGGGGATTCATTTGAATACAAGGAGTTTTGTGATCACGAATTAAAGCCTTCTCTCAAGGATATAGTTTGGGCATGGCAGGGAAGTGAGCAACCGCAAGTGTAGAAGTACTGGTGCTCTTCTATTGTTTCTTTCCATCTAAAAAATGTATCTCCTACTTGAATTAATTCTTTGCCTTTCATTTCAGTTTTTATTCCTTTTATCTTTTGTTAATTTGTAATGGGAAAAGTCATTTGTATATGTAAACTGAGTTCATAAAGGCCGAAACTCTTCTCTCTCTTTCACAATTAAAATGAGTTCAACCAAATTAATTTTAACAAAAAAACAAAATAATCAATCGAACAATCAACACAAGGTCTTGAGTTCGAATTTGAATGGAATATACCATCACTAAAAAAGCTTTACCTCTTAGTGGGTCGTCTCAGTTCAACCGGATTAGTTAGGGTCTAATAAATTTCTAGATACCGAAGTTTAAACTAAAAAAATACAATTATCACAAATATTTTTTACTTAAAAAACCTAAATGTGGAAAAAAAATCGCGAAATTATAGTTCATTAAAATTCTTTTACTATATCAAATAATAGGAATTCAAGGTTTGTTCTCTAATAAAGTATTTACATAACATCATCAAGCCGCTAACTTGGATAATCACAACAACAAGAACATCATAACAAGGATGGATATTAACAATAACAACCATGGAAAAGATGAGTAAATCTCACCAAATTGTTTTTTTACGGAACACTTGAAGATAAAAGCTTTTTAATAATGAACATAATTCAAGTTGAAGAGCATAAATTTTACCATGATCACAAATCATCCTTGATCAAGGTAAGAAAAATAAAGTCTCTCTCTCTCTCTCTCTCTCTCTCTCTCTCTCTCTCTCTCTCTCTATGCGTGCACGCACGTCAACACTCTATTTCATTGATATATGCCATTATCTTGCAAACAAAGTCAAAGCTTGGTTTTTTAAATTTCACTAACATCACTTGAATAAGGCTAAGACTTATATTTATTTATTAATTAATTCTAGACCAAGTTTATGTAGGAAATAAAATTTTTTGCCTCCTTTAAAAAGGGCAATATATTTGATCTCAATAATAGACAAACAAAGTAACCTATTTTAACCTTTAACATTTTGTTGATTGGAAGTTGAACTTCATGATATGTTTTGATTTGTTTTCTATAGGGTTCTCGTGGTCTCATGACTTAGATCATGAATTTAGCAGGATGTTCAAGGTTAGTAGGGGTCAGTCTGATATGTCATTCGTCTAAGTATTTAAAAAACATATTTTTCAATATATCATTATCTCAATATTTATATATATAAATTATTGTTAAATATACATCAAATTTTGAATTCATGATTAAAAAAAATCTACTAAAAAACATATTAACAATATCTAGATATTAATTATTTTTTTGCACTAAAAAAATCTGATTTGACCGTCAACATAGCACATAAATCACTAATATAGAATTGTAGCTCAAAGGGTTTCATAATATTTTTCTAATTGAGTTAAAATACCCCCCAAAAAAAAAAACTCATCCTTCATCATAAATAAATGTTGACTTAAAATTGCAATTTATTTTCTAGAAATTTTTGAAAATTAGAAATTGGTTCTGGAAGGTTGTAAGATGACTTTGAAGGTTATGTTTTTTTAAGCCGTTGTGGCAAAATTTGTCTTTTGATATACGTCGTCTAACTTAGATGACATATCATCATTTGTAATTTTTCTTGGAATTTTTGAAACTCATTTAAGTGGAATTTAAAATTAGAAATTGGTTTTGGAAGGTTGTAAGATGACTTTGAAGGTTATGTTTTTTTTAAGCCGTTGTGGCAAAATTTTGTCTTTTGATAACCTTATGTAATGTAGTACGTCGTCTACCTTAGATGACATAATGTCAAGTTGATTTGTATTTAATTAGTAAAATATTTAAAGTTTTGGCACATTAAATTAGATGAAAAGTTTTTATTGCAAAATCGAGTTAAGAAAACCATTTTCCCTCCTTGAAATATCGAATAATACTTCTTCTTCTTTTTTTTTTAATCAGGAAAGGCATCTAGAGTGGGATCATATGTGGCTTAAAAAACTCAATTAGATGGAGGAGTAGGTAGGTGTTTGGTACTTCATCTTTTTAAATTACTGTAATAACTTATTTTAATTCGTATACGAGTGTTTTATATTTTCCAAATAAAAAAGAAACCATGAAATGATGAATGAGATTTGAAATGTAAGTATGTTATTTTGGATGGAGAATAATAAAAATAGTAAATTCTGTCATTTTTAATAGAGAATAATGAAGATGGTGAGGTTAATGTAAATTAGTATACCAAAGGGATAAGTCGATCCAAGCGAACCGAGCAAGTCATTTTCGGCTCAAACTTCAGCAAAGATAGCACAGCCAGCAGAATTATATCCGGTGCCCACCAATACAGATCCCGAGCCAATTACAGGGACGGGGCACTTATCCGTCTCTTTTAAAATAGAGACTAATGAAGATGGTAAAGAAAAATATAATGTGCTAAGTCAAGATGATTGAGTTGAAAAGTTACAAATTTACCATACTGGACTTTCATGTACTTTTAAGGCTATATCTAAAGCTACAAGTAGAATTTTTCTATTATAGTTGGGCTATAAATTAGACATCTCAAGTTTTATATCCATGTATGGTAAGTTCAATAACTCTTTCATTTGAGAAGCGTGCAATCTACCAACTAATAAGAAAAGTTAGAAAATAATTGTTTTTTATATGATTTATGGATTATTACAAGGCAAGGATTTAATTATATATAGAATTCTTATTTTGCAAGGATTCCTTACTTTCCAAAAAGATCAATTAAACAACAATCCTTACTTTACAAGGATTCTTTAAGCAACAACAATATTTATTATTCAATGATATTAGAGGCAGTTTTGATTTATTTTTCATAATACATAGTTTCATGCTAACAAGCATGACTTTCTATCCAATCATTAGATCAGGTTAAAAAATTTCAAGAAATTTTAAAGGCCTTGTTTTCTATAGGATTAAGATATCTTAGCGATCAGAGTTTGAGAAGGCCTTACAATAAAACCATGAAGCTACCGTGCAAGAATTGTATTATTTTCCTAACTGATTTAGAATTATTTTTTCTATTTTATTTAGAATTTTTTTATTATTTTTCTCATGACATTTTAAATGATATAAATAGAGCTATTTATCTTGTATTTTAAAAACATACCTAATATATTTGAGTAACAATTACATACAACATTGGTTTAGAGTCCAATATCTCCAATACCCACAATCAGGGGTGGAGCAAGAAAAAAAAATTAAAGAGAATCAAATTAAAAAAATTATTTTAAAAAGATTAAAATTCCAGTTATTTTATTGCTAAAATTATAAATATCAACAAGAAAGGAGCTGGAAAAAACATTTCCTTACAGCCATCACAACATTGACTATCCCTTGATTTTCTATCATAACTTGGCCAAACTATATTATAAGATGTAAAGAAATGTCGTCAAGGTGTCACATGGGAAAGAGAGATGTTCATAATTCAAGTGGTACACTAACATAGAAAGTTAAGATATCCATAATCACAAACTATGGCAGCATCATCATTGCAAATAATTATAGTTAATGTATTATTTTTTTATTTTTGTTTTTGATTTTATAATCTTATAATATCTCGTGTACTTTATAAAATTATTTTTTAAAATATCTAAACTTGTTATAATAACAACACCTTGTTCCTTTCCTTATCTAAGATCTCCTTCAAAGCAGTTTGAATCTTCATCCTCCATTTAAATTAAATTCATATGAAAAACCAATTTATACAAAAAATCAGCTGTATAATTAAATTGTATTTACACACCACAAGTTGCAGTCTCTTCTCCCTCTTTTTATGTAATTAATGGGATCAACCAAATTGAAAATATTAAAAATAGAAACAATCAATCACAATTGGGCTTATACATCATAAATAATCAGTATTTAACAACTTTGCACCATTTTCAAGAAATTTAAAAAAATAATAATTAATTAATCATTTGGTTGAGTTTATGTTCATGATATTCTTTATCTAAAATTAAATATCAGCTAGTTAAATGAAATATAGATATGACTTAGATTATGTGGTACTAATAATTAGTTAAAAACAATCCCCATTTAAATTAAAAATGATTAAGATATGGTTTTTTATTGCCTAAACGAACCCATCGTGCTCCAGATTTAGATTCATAAGGGATTAAAATAAATTTTAAAAACGCACCCTCATATAATTTACTTAAAGCATTAAATAAATCTCATTATTTTTATAAACATTTTTCTCAAGACTAACCGCCTGTTTAGTAGTGTGATTGCAGTTTGTTTTGCAGAGTGTTTTTCATGCTGAAATACATTAAAATAATATTTTTTATTTTTAAAAAATTATTTTTAAAATCAACGCATCAAAATGATGCATCAAAATAATTTTTTTGAAAACACGGTTATGAAACGGTGCTTTAAACTAAAAAAATCAAGAAAATAAATATACCTTGTAATCACAGAGGTACAAACAGCAATTGACCCATGCAAGTGGTCCACTTACACCATAAAAATCAAAATCATCAACTTGATTAATCCAATAAATAGAAAAAGAAACAGACCTGGATTCCAAATTTCGTAATCTCGTGACGATACAATGATTCCCGTGGGGACCTTGCGCAAGAGAGACTTCGAGAAAAGATGAGTGGAAGATGGCAAAGCTTTGGCTAGACAAACATTTTTTTGTTTATATTTAAAGCTATCTAGACAAAACATTAATATAATTACCGTGCTAACATGCTAGCTTTAATGTTGAATAAAAATATTTTAAATTGAAATATATATTCCGCTATTATATATACATCATAAATGTGCATGAAACACAAGTGTCACGTCTATGCATATATAATGAAAGAAGAATCAATTCCAATTGAAATTAATTAATCATTCGATTAGAATATTAGAGTGCCATTGGATTGTTGATTAAAGTGTGTTTTTTTTTTTTTTTTTGTAATCTGGGGTGTCCGGGTCAGCTTACGCGCACCACAACTAATCCCCGGACCCACTGAACACCCTGCAAGCCCAGTAGACAGATAAGACACCGCGGGGATAACAGGCGTGCACGTTGAGGCTCAAACCCATGTGACAGAGGCAAGGAAACCTTATCTCTGCCGCTAGGCCACAAGCCTCAGTGCTAAAGTGTGTCGTTTTGCTTAACGTATATGATAGATTCATACGGATATGAAGTATGCAGACTATTTTTTTATAATATTAACTTAATAAAATCTTATAAAAAAAATATGAAAATGTTATAAATAAAGAGCATATAAGAACATCAAATGAAGAATTAAAATTCAATTTACCCCCCCCCCCCAAACAGGAAAAAAAAAACAAATATATATATATATGTACACATACACACACACTACTAATTCTACAAAAAAAAAAAACTTATCTAACTTTGAAGGGTGTAGCTTAACTGGGCAGGCTCTAGAAGCTCCTTAAAAGTCACCAGTTCGAGTCTCACAAATTTCAAGGCCACTGGAGGTTTACATGGTTGTTAACTTCAAGACCTGTGGGATTAGTCGATGTGCGCACAAGCTGACCCGGACACCTACATTAATCAAAAAAAAAAATCCTATCTAGATTCATTTTCTTCAAAACATTTCAAGCATGATAATGAAAAGATTCACTAGCACGACCATGCCCTTCAGGAAAATCACTATACTTTTCTCATCTCATGATTCAAGATGGGATTCATGTATCTATCACATTCTCTATTCTTCACCCTTTACCCTTAAAAGAGAGGGGAAAAAACTATATGAAATAAGACAATGTAATTGACTTTAGAAGCCTCAGCCTCCAAGAGTTTGTGACTCTAGACGAATGACAAATGTTTCATTGGTCTGATTCTTCTTGTTGTCACAGAGTCGACAACTACCATTCTTTCCCTGTTTAGAATTTTCCAACTAAATAGAACAAACAGTCAATTACGGGTGCTGTTAACGCAGAGAAATATACTTTTTATGTCCTGTGAACTAATTAATGCCATTTTCCCAGATGGATAGTTAGTAAGCTGTTCAGTTTCATGGGAATCACCTTCATTTGCACCAGATTGAAGAGATTTCAGTTTACTTTTGCCCTGTTGGCCCAGTTTTTCTTGGAAAAAACATGCAAATTTCCATCTCGACAGTACACTATAGGTTCTGTCCAAAACCTGAAGCGGATACACTGTTCAGTTCCTTGTAAAATTTCACCGACGAATATGGCTACAGAATCATTCAGCTAAGAGATAATCAATATGAAGCATGGATGGTGCCAAATGGACTTCATTATATCCAAGAAGAAACTAAGAAGGACCCAGCACGCAATGCCTAGTGACCACGAATAAAGCCTGCACGCCTCCCTAATTTGTCTGTGCATGAGGTACTACGTACCCTATACGCTAGCAAAAAAAACATGTCATGTCTTTATTCCTGGAGAGGGAATGGATTAGAAACCGTGATTCAAAACTTTTGACACGGCCCAATTCAACAACTAGCCTGTCTACCTTCAATAATTTGAGACAAACCAAGCTGGAAACAAGAGCGTGTATCATCCCAGCAACACAGCCACTCAAGTATGAAGTCAACTTGTAGCTTCAGTCACGATCGTGAAAGAAATGAATCAATCCTTGGCCTTTTTAAAATGTTGAAAATGCAAATTTGTCACTTTGAAGAGAAAAAACACGAAGTTTCGCTCCAGCACAAGTTTTATGACTCGTGATACACGACAAAAGGCAAAGCAGTAATAGAAGAGAGAAGAAAAATGAAGCTGGAGGGTAAAACAGAGTCACTAAATTCTTTATCAGATTAAACATTGATGAAAATACAAGTGACTGTTCAATTGGGTATCACATCACTTCTCTCATTCTCAATCATTCAGCTGAAACAAGACACCTTAAGACTGAGATGAAAAGAAAGCCCACTTTTTCACTGGAACAAGCTCTGTGATAGCAGGCAAGCATTTTAGCAATATACAATTGACCGACAAATAAATGGATGCCCCTAGACATTGTCCTCGCCCTTTCACCAATTTTAAAAGGCAAAACTGACTTCAAACTTTTGTTTGTTCATTTACTAATTTAAGATAATCATGGCCTGCATTTCATATTGCCGAATTTGAGAGATCCTAACTCCACCTTCAACACATCTTTTCTCCAATGAAGAATAGCATTGACACAGAGGACCTAGCATCATTCGTTTAGTCTACAAATGAAGTTTTACCTATTATTCGTGATTTAAATATGGCCCCCATATAAATGAGAAATAGCTCTTGCCCTTCGGATGAATTATGCCAAGGAATCAACTGCAACACCAGAAGGGCTACATACTGCTGTTATTGAAATCCTACTAGTTGCCAAATAACTTCACCAATCATATTTGCAACTAATCAATATCTAGGCTTTCTGCATATTTCAAAAACATCCAAGCGAAAGATGTATAACCAGGGGCAGAGTGTATATTCCTACCCAGTGATTGGACCGGGCACAAGATACAATCAAGAAATTTTAAATGATTTTATCATCATAATCCAAATTATGAAACTTTTATTTGCAACACTCTGTACCACAACCAGCGGGAATGAACAGAAGAAAGCAACTTCAATCACATTTACAACACAAGTTAATTGAACACACAAGTCACCACTGAATTGCCAAGATCAGCAGAAATAAGTACTTCATTCTTCGATTAATCTACTATCTCTCAGCAGAAGAAAAGAACATACAACATGTATTAGCATCTAATCCCCTAACTGACACAACAGAACATCAAAGAAATCGAAAATACATTTATGTATGTCATACAAAAGCTTATGCAAGTAGAAGTAAAGAGAAAAGCATACCCTTTTCTTTTCTCTCTCTTTCTCTAATATTCAGAATCCGATGGTATATTTGAAACATCGATAGGAAAGGGATCTATAGGAAAATGTGAAGAAGCGGTAGGAAAAGGATCAATAGGTAATTGTGAAGAATTGGTAGGAAAGGGGTCGAAAGGTAAATGTGAAGTATCGGTAGGAAAAGGATCCATAGGTAATTGTGTAGAATTGGTAGGAAAAGGATCCATAGGTGATTGTGAAGAATCAGTAGGAAAAGGATCGATGGTGAATAGTGGGGATTCCGATGGCGCAAGAGCAGAAGTAGCCACAGAAGCAGCAGGTGCTGCCTCAGATTCCTCCTGCATCAACTTCTGCAATCCAGGTTTCAATTCCCTGTTACAAAACTCCTCGTACTCTCCTTTATCCCCTCCCTTCTTCTTAACCTCCACCACAACCAATTTCGGTGTCAACTCAAATATCTCAGCTGCAATTGTTAATGGGCCTTTCACACCTTCTCTAGACCCTTCCAAACTCACTCTACAATCCTTTTTCCTAACTGTAAAGCTTACAACTTTAGCAATCTCCTCCAATTTAGATATAATCTTCGTCACAGGAGCCCCAGAAACAAACCTTGCTCCCTCCCCACCCTCCTCAAACAACCCAGATAAATCAAACCCAGGCGAAAACGATATAATATCAAAAGCATTCAAACTTGCAGGTCTAGGCAAAGTGGTAACCCTTCTTCTAGTTTCGAATTCCGATTCCGATTCAGATAATGATTGATCAGAAGATGAACCCACATCATCCTCGTCTTGAACACTACAAACTTTATCATCTTCAATATAAAATTTAATATGTTTAAACCCCTTTTTGAACCACCTATTCTCCATAATCTCGGGGATTGTAATTCTTGTGACGGGGTTAGTATCAAGAAGTTTAGAAAGAAGCCTAACTAGTTCAGAAGAAAACCATCTAGGACATCTAAACTCACCCTTATAGATCTTTTTATACATAACCATAATATTTTGATCTTGAAATGGTAAATAACCAGCCATTAACACAAACAAAACAATCCCACAAGACCAAATATCAACCTTAGCAGCATCATACCCTTTTTTCGCAAGAACTTCAGGAGCAACGTAAGCAGGAGTCCCACAAAAAGTATGGAACAAACCATCTTGTCTAATCTGATCAGGCACTGCACTCAATCCGAAATCCGAAACTTTCAAGTTCCCATTCTCATCAAGCAACAAATTCTCTGGCTTCAAATCGCGATGAAACACACCTCTGGCATGACAGAAAGACACAGCAGATATCAATTGCTGGAAATATCTCCTGGCAACCTCTTCTTTTAACCTACCTTTGGCAACTTTATTGAACAATTCACCGCCTCGAACATATTCCATGACAAAGTAAATCTTGGCCTTTGTAGCCATGACTTCAAAAAGCTGGACAATATTGGGGTGGCGAACACGGCGAAGAATGGAGATTTCACGTTTGATATGAGCCATAAGACCAACCTTGAGGATCTTTTCTTTGTCAATAACTTTGATGGCAACACTTTCGTTGGTTTTAACGTTTCTAGCATGGTATACTTTAGCAAAAGTACCATGTCCAAGAAGTTTGCCGATCTCGTACCGACCGAGCAGAGGACTTTGGCTTTGGTTGCTAATGTTGTTTGGGGTTTTGCTGGTTGCCATGGAAATAGGAGAGATGAGATATGAGATGGTGAGATTTTTATTTTGTTTTTTAGGTTTGTTTTCTTTTGTGTTGTTGGTGTTTTTGTTTTAAGAAAGGAAAAGAGGAGGACGAGGAGCTAAATGGAAGGGTGGATGAAATTGCATTTTGGCTTTCATGATTAGACACGTGTCAGCGTGTTTTCTTTTTCTTTTTCTTTTTTTTTCAATTTGTAAAGGTGAGAAAAGATAGGATTTTGTAAGGAAAGGGTATATGCTCTTTACTTCTTGTGTTTTTTAAGTGAAAAGAAAACAGATCATCAGAATTGTCTGGACGTAGCTGTACTTATTACTTCTATTTATGTGCTTTTTTTCCTCGGAGTTTGAATTATGTGATGTAATGATATATATTTCACAGTGATTATTTATTTATCATATTTAGTTGATGATAAATAAAATTTATTTTTAATATATTTAAAAAAAACTAGTTAGATATTTTTTATATTTTAGTGTATATTGATGGTTGAAATTAATAATATTATAATAATACTAGTTATAAAACTCGACCTGACCTGACCACTCGACTTAAAACCTGATCAACTTAGAGCCTAGAACAGTCCATGTTTAAGAGAAAATAAAGGAACAATTGATTCGATCAAAAACTTTGATCGACCTGTGACCTGGTTGATGAAGGGTAAAACTCGAGTCAAAACTTGTTAATTTTTTTTATCAAAATGATGTGGTTTTGGTTTTTAAAAAAAAAAATTGGGTAAACCTGGGTTGAACCTGTCAACCTATAATTCAAATCTTGTTCTGAATTGACCTTCTAATAAATTTTAAAAGTATAATAAGAATCATTTCAATCATAGCATGTTTTATTTGTACAAGTTATATTTGTCTTGGAATCTATAAGTTATATAAGGAAATATTGTTGTTGATTGACACAAGCGTTTCTCCAAGTAATTGACAATAAAGATAATAAATCTCAATCAAAATCTTAACTACAACAATCAAAATCTTAACTACAACAACATGGATGTGTAAAGAAATAAATTAAAAGTAGCGTTATATTTTTCAAAATAAAACTATTAAATCAACTCTTTAAATAATAAGCTCACTAATTGTGGTAACATGAATTTGAGTTCCACAAAAATCTAGCATCAAATGGTTGAACTTCTTTTCTTTCTTTTTTTCAAAGAAAAAAAAAGAAAATTCATCCAAATAATTAATATTTTTTTAAAAAAAAAACAATAGTGGTAATTACCTAATTATAAGTATCAATTGGGTGTAAAAACAGGGAAAATAGTCTCTCTTTTTTTCTTTTTCTTTTTCTTTTTTTTTTGCCTATTTTAAGTTAAAATTAAGTTATATTTCAATAAATATAGGGTGCTTGAAAGTGTTGTAGCAATTGTTTTTAAAATGTTTTTTTATTTAGAAATGCATTAAAATATTATTTTTTTTATTTTTAAAACAAATATTTTTAACATCAGCACATTAAAATAATCTAAAAACATAAAAAATTAATCTTAAACAAAATATTTTTTAAAATTTCATGAAATGTCTTTTAAAACACAATTTCAAACAACATCTATATTGAATCAGTGTATTAAGATGACTTGTAACTTTATATCTCTATTTTTTTTTTAATTTTGAGATAATAATTTTTTATTTGAAAGAGTAACTAAACTATATAATAAATTGAAGAAAAGTAATGGCTAAAGAGATTTTGAAAATCTAAATCTAGAGAAGAAAAGAAGGAGAGTAGTTTTTAAGGCAAATACGCAATAACAGATTTGCCTCCCACCTCACATTCACACGTGCCACCACGTGTAGTCTAGCCACTTGTTGCTTGCGTGTATTGATGGCCACGATTTTATGATCAACGGTTTCAAGGGATGGAGTACGTGGCAAGGAGAGGGATTTATGGTGTTGTGGTTTTATCTATGATGATAAGGTTGATGATAAGTCAGCTTAATGTCGGTGATCGGTGTTCACCACCTCCACAATCCACGTATCAAAATTTAAAAAATGTTGACCTGGCTATTACTTAGATAATTGCCGAGGACTCCGCCGCGAGGTGGAGGATGAAACAGCAAGATCAATTTTAATTATGATATGTATATTAAATAAAATAAGTTGAGAATCATGAGCAATGATAATAATATAGAACGAATTCTTATTAATTTTACTAACTTAATTATATGGTAGTAATCATTTTACAAGAAGAGTAATAATTAAAATTTCATTGAAATAAAATAATTTATTAATAAAAGTTTTTTCTTTTTTCATTAATATTTTTACAGGTTGTTTGGAAGTGCGGTTAGATTTTACTTTTCTAAATTTTTTAATATTTTTAAAAAGCTTCAAATTAATATTTTTTTTATTAATATTTGTTGTCGTTTTGATGTGCTAATGTTAAAAACATTTTAAAAAATAAAAAAATTATTTTAACGTATTTTTTATCAAAAAAACACTTTGAAAAGTAATTTTTATCACACTCTTAAACAAACACTTAATATATAAAAAATATAACATTTTTTTATATGTCATTTATTTAATAAAAATAAAAAGCATCAAGAATACATAAAAAAAAGACTATTTAACTAAGGATAAAAAAGATATCTCTCAAATCAAAACTTCGTTGCCTAATTTCTCACTAAAATTATTCGAGGTAAATGGAATCGCGAGCTATTATCTTTAATATTCACTGACTCTGGAGTCAAGAATATTAATCTTCAATATTCACAAATGTCAGAGTCAAGAATATTAAATTTCAAACAATATCCACCAATACTAGAATTATAAATAACCTTAGCCTAATATTCATTGAAAATAAAGCCATGAAAATCATACTTTCTTTATACAATACTTATTAACACTATAATTAGAAGTATTTTTAGTTGAGTATTCACTAACGCGAGAGTCAGGAATATTATAGGTAGATCATAAAAACACAACACAACATACCCCTAGTAATTTATGACAAAACTAACAATGCATCATACCTCAGGTAAGACACTTTAGGGGTGATAATATCTTATATTTAGTGTAACCAGTCTCGTATCATAGATCTTTATTGACTAGTTAGGGTTCCTAATGACCACAATATTGTTGGTCATACATTTATGTTTTTTATATATATTTTAATGATAACAATAATATAAAAATTGAACTAATAATATGCTTGATTGAAAATAAGTTTTAAATAGGTTTATACAAACATTATATCAACAACCATGAAAGATTTCACGAAGAAATCAAGAAGAAGTCCAAGAAGGAAACATATTAATGACTTAGGAAACAAGTATTCATTTTAGTACTTTAAGTAAAATCTTATATCTTATATTGAGAGCACAAAATTAAAATGAATGCAGACACTTTACTATGCATATATTTAAAAATATTGATAAAACGTTTCTAAGAATTCATCTAGGTTAAAACTGATAAATCTGAAATTCTGCATGAATCGATCGACCGTTTGACTTGACCAAATAAACCAGTATACTGCCTGTTCATCCATGATGAACACCTAAGAATTTTGCAGGAACCATTCAATTGATTCGTTTTACCAATTTGAACCGGTCAACCATTTTAACTTTAGTGGAACTGTAACGGCTATAAACAACTAGTTTTTGCAATACACACACACACATGTCTAATTGTAAAATTAAGAAGAGAATATAAACATATATGATATACAAGCTATTTCAAGTGCAAAAACACATCAAATTCATCGATCATTGGTTATACTTTAGTTGAGGCTATTAAACCTTTATATTCTAACACAAGAGTATTTAATCACATACTTACTACACTCAAACACCTTCAAATCCTTTAATTACTATCTTGTCAGATATAAAAATATCATAACTTTGAATTGTATTATCTACTCTATTGAAAGAGTTAATTGTGATAACAAAATTATTCTTTTAAACATTTAATAGTTAGGTAAAAACTCTTGAAATTGGTTAGATGTTTTCACTAAGAGGAAATCAATCTTGAAGAGGGCATATTTTTATGTAGGAGAAAAATCTTGAAGAGGACATATTTTTAAGTAGGAGAAAATTTTTGAAGAGATAATATCTTCAAGTGGTGTAAAAAGCTTGGTGCAAATTCATCAAATGATAATTGTACTCTTGAAATTGGACTAGTGAAGAAATACAATACTCAAGATCAATTTGGTACTTGACGTATGGATGTATGCTTGTTGAATCACGTTAAAAATCGAGTTTACAAATTCTCTGCATTACCTATTTATTTTTAGCATTTTAATTATATTGTTGGTTATTGTGTTTAATTGAATTAAATTGTATTATTTGTTAATATTAGTGTAACATGTAATTTACCCCCAGGTGTTATTATTGCCTTAATCTTAGAATAAAAAATAATATATGACTACTCCTTAAACAATACATTTTCTCTTTAAAGAACAAGATGACATATATTTGTTCTTTTTCTTTTTCAATGGTCATTTAACTTTTATTTTGGTGTCTATAAATAGAAACTTAGTGGATCTAGTTTTCACATTCAATGTCATTAAATAAGTATATTAGGATTCAAAAAATAATAATTTCATATTTTATTTTGAATTTCTAGACCAATTAAAATGTGTTTTCTTATTGATATTAGGGTTTTAAAGGTCCATACAATATTTTTTCACATTCTGTTTTATTTTGGATGAAACAAACATAATCAAAACCACTCGTTTCCTTTTTTTGTGTTATTTTAAAACTCTAATACTTGATTTCAAAACAAAATCTTTCTTGGATTTTATTTTCTTTCTTTTGATTTTTCATGAGCATTGGATTATGTGTGACAATAATTTTTAGTAAAGGTTTTTCTATAATATTTGAAAGTTATGCAATTGAATTCATGGAGAAGTTAATTTACAAGGAAAGGTAAGGCAATTATTACATAGTGAAGAACAAGGAGTGAAAGGGAACAAAGTCTCTCCTAAAAGCACATTTTAGAGAAATTCAACAAAGAGAGAGAATTCATGTAAAGTTTTTAATTTAACACTAGCCTGACATTTAGTAATTTTCACACTAGTCTCTCCTAAAAGCACTTTCACCTTGTCGTACTTTTGAAGCCTGATATTTAGTAATTTTCATTGTTCTCAAGCGTGACAAGATAGTTATCACGCTTTATAAGAGCGATAACTTAACATGTTGCATTTCAGAAACGCAACATATCGTGAAATTTAAACCCCTCCCCGGATTAAAGAGCATAGATAGATGTAACTCCTTTTCTCTAAAAAAAACTGATGTCCATATCCTTCCTCTCTCTCTAAAACACTCACCAAACTCTTGTTTGGTTGCCCTTAAAACATCCAAAAATCAAACCCATCTTAGTCTTTAAGCATCCTAAGATGTTTTTCTCTTTAAAATCCATCGTTGTAGCCTCTGCCCCTAATGCCCCAGCCCTATTTCTAGTCCTACAAGTAAGGTGAACATATTACATTGCTATGAATTTATCTTTAGTTTAGTTAAAATCAAATCATTGTTTAGGGTTTAGATTGAATTTAAGGTTTTTGAATTAATGATAAATTAGCTATGAATACCATCAATTAGAGTTGATTTGGTATAGATGAACATGAAAATAAGTTAAATTAATTACAAATTAATTATTTCAATTAATTATGCATTGTGTTGAATTAGAGGTTTTGTGTGGATTGTTGGAAACAAATAATAATGTTATCAACTATGCTTAATGATTTCATGCAATAAAGCATGAATGCAGTAGAATTATGAGAAATCACATGTTACATTGAATTGTGCATAAGTTGCTGAATTTGATATTTTCTTTGAATTGTTTTAACTTGCTATGAATTTAGGTTTGATTTAATGCAATTGAGCATGAAAATATTAATTAGATTTGATATCATGAATTATGTTTAATTTTGGTCAAGTATGCTTTTGAATTAAATTTTAGAAATTTGATTAAATTTGCTATGAATTTTACCAATCAGGGTTGAGATAATTCAATTTAGTTAAAATTACATCCAATTGACTAGAATTTAATTTTTTTTATAAAATCTCTTATAACATATTTATATTATGTCATTATGAGGACACTATTATTTCTGATATAAATAATAGTATCACATGTAATGGCGAGAGTAGTTCTTTTTGTTAAATAAGAATTTAGGCATGTCATATGAGAAAATAAAACTATTTGTAATGGATTTTTGTGGAATTATAATGATATTCATGTTGAAATAACTTAGGTGTCAAATTAATAAACATCAATATTATGTTACACCAATTGTATGTGATGATAATTTTAAGACAATGATTGATTTCTTTATCCAAAATGGATTGAACATAATGGTATTATATGTGAATAGTCAACCTAAATCTTTGTGTATCCTAAATTCTACCAGTCTTTAAAAGTCAATTAGTAGAGGTAAAAATAGTTTAATATCAGATGATTTGCTACAAAGAATTCATGCTATTATGTTTGACAATTCATTTGTTAATCAATATAAATTTGACTATTCTAAACCTAGTGACAATAAAGATGATGAGATGCTCAACCCAAATGTGAAAGTAAATGTTGATGATAAAATAATACCTTATGTTTCTAAATTTAGAGATGTATCTGGTTATAGTTTTGTTGTTTCTCACAATTAGGCACTTAATCATAAATGTATGTTAAGAGGGTTTGATTTGGAGATTGAACAAACATTTAGAAGCATGATTGTCAATTCCATTCCAGTTGGCATTTTGTTTTTTTAATTGAAATTGTATGTTTTAGTTTTGGAGCATTTCAGGGTTGTATTGTTCTTACACACACACACACACACACACACACACACACACACACATAACTTAAAATATTAATTTAACAAACAAAATTTCAATTCAAATTTGAAGATAATCACCTTGAAATTATGGAATTCAAATTTCAAACACAAGTAAAAAAAATAAAAGTTGAACTTATATGACCCAATCGACTTTGAAGGGTCCAAAGACAACCTGGACGATTGGTAAAAATATAGTTTAACTTAAAAAAAAATCAAGACAACATCGTTTTTAAAAAACAATTGATACAACAACATATTGGATCAACTAGGATCAATCTAGGATAACTTTTCAAATCCGTGACCTAAGTCATGAGACTATGATAACCCCAAACAAACAAATAAGAATAAATTATAAAGCTCAATTTCTAATAAATCCATTGTTGAATGATAAAATTGAAAAAAATTCAGTCTATAAAAAAGACACAATAAAATAACCTAAGTTTACTAGGTTAATTCATGAAACCCGTGACTTGAGTTATGAGACCAGGATAATTTTATAGACTCGGGTTAACTGGGTTAACCTGTTAAACCCGTGACATAGATAATGAGACTGAGATAGTCATAAAAAAAGCAAACCATAATAAATTATAAAGTCTAATATCCAATAAACCAAGTGTTGAAGGATGAAATTAGAGAAAAAACATAAATTGTTTTTTAAAAAAGAAAAAGAAAAACATTATTTGGTTGGAATAAAACAGAAACGTTTCGGATGGAATTTGGGCAAAATTTTTGGAACGAACTAAGATTCTGAGTGAGATGAAATATGTTCTAGTTTGTTCCGTTTCTTGAACTGAAATAAGATATACCAACCATTCCAAGTGAAACAAAACTTGATTGACAACCTTGTTCAGAAGTACAAATAAATTGGTTAATGTAACTAAGCAATGACACAATGCACTTTCGGTTGAATATTGAGTTCAATGGTCAAACTTGATATTTTTTTTAATTACAATGTATGCAAACATTTGAATGTAAGTGATATTTGAATAGGAGGTATCTTAAAAAGTTAGATTCATTTAAGATAACAAAGTTAAAAGAGCCATATACATATGTTTTGACCTTTGTCCAAAAAGACCATCATCAGCTCGATGCAAATTTTATTGCTAATGCTATATCAACCCTTGTATGAATAAACTTTGAATTACAGTTACAAGCATACAAGATGAGATAAAATTGCATTATAAGTATAAAATGTCATATGGCAAAGCATGAGTTACAAAACAGAAGTGCTTGGACATCTTTTTCGTTCATATGAGGAGTGTTTTAAAAACATTACCAAAGTTGTTATTGGTAATAAAAGAATTAAATCCTGAAACAGTTGTTGATTGGACACAAAAAGAAAATCTTGATGATAGAATAATGGTTTTTCGAAGAGTTTTTTTGGTCATTTGAAGCTTGTATTGAAGGTTTCATTATTGTAGATCATCTATCAGTGTTGATGAGACATATTTGTATAGGTAATATGATGGAAAGTTATTGATTGGAGTTTTTTTTAAGCAAATAATGAGGTATTCATATTGGCTTGTGCAATTGTTGATGAAGAAAATAATTCTAATTAGAGATGGTTTTTGCTTTACTTAAAAAGATACATTATCAGTGATAAAACATGTAAATGTATACTATTAGATAGACATACAAGCATAAAAAACAAAGTAGCATAAATTTGGTGTGAACATATAGGATACCATCGGTATTGTGCCCGACATTTTATTAGCAACTTCAATCATAAATTCAAAGACCCATCTATAAAAAAAGATTTGATGAGGATTTGTCATGAACCTTTAAGGTGCAAATTTAATTTGTGATATGAAAAAATATGTAAATTGGACCCAACATATCAAGAATGGCTTGAAAGGGAACCAAAAGAAAAATAGGTATTATGTTATGATTACGGCCACCGGTATGGTAATATGACCACACCAAACATGGATACTCTTACATAGGATGCCACACACACGAGGTAACAAATCTTCTTCTCATGTTGAGTGGCTATATAATAACAATGATATTCTCGTAGAGCATGACGATGACATCCACAAAGAGCATAACTATTTTCATGGAGAGTTTGAGTCACAGTGCATGTTTATCGAATCCGATGACACTTTGTCATACGACTGTAGGATAGACATCGATCGAAGGATATTTCACCGGGATTGTAGGAATATTTAATTTCAATAATTTTTTCATTACTTAACATTAAAGGTTTTATATATTTATGTAATTATATTTTAAATTATTATGTAGGATGAGACCATAATTTAATTTCAGACATATATATGGATGAAACTACATGAGTAGATTCAACCATAAGTGTTCTAGGCTAGTTTATTATACATCATTTATCTAAAGCACATCAAGCTTGACCATGGATTGATCCAGCATTAATTAAGCGATGTAGATGTGAGACACACACATTTCATCTTAGGTATAGGGAGATGCACCGACACTACAGGATGTGGTAATGTTTTTTGGACTTCCTATTAATAGATGAGACGTCACATCTTCAGGCGTGCATAATCAAATTATGTTATGCAAGTGTGCATTTAGATTAACACCCCTTTATTCTGAATTAAAAGGGGGGTAGCATACATCTTAAATGGAATGAGGAGATATTTACCACACCACTAGATGATGCTAACAACGAGGTCTTGTAGAGGTATTAATTAAATTATTATTTGAAAGTGTTGATTATTTGTTAAGTTGGTATGAATTAGTATGATAATTTTAATGTGTTATTTAGGTATGCTAGAGCATATATATTGTTTCTGTTTGATAGTGTATTATTCATAGACCCTACAGAGAAACATGTACCATTAATTTATCTGATGCTCCTGAATGATTTTAATGGTACTCCCATTTATAGCTGGGGATCTGCTATCTTGGCATGCCTATACAGACATTTATGTCTTGAATGCATGAAGGAGGCCGAACAAGTTGAGGGATGTTTGTTACTCTTATAAGTATGAATCAAAGAATTTAAAATAACTATTTATATTATAAATGTTTATTGTTAACACGAAATAAATAACTTGTTTTTTATTTAATAAAAATTATGGTCTTGGGAACATTTTTATGTAGGCCAACCCTAAATGGCCAGATTATAATTTATGACTGTCCAGACTATGGAGGTTACATTTTAGCTCCTACTAAGATGCAAGTATTGCAATGTTATTTTACAGTTATATGCATTTATATTGTGTAACTGTAACTTTAAAAATACAATTAAATTGACATATTTGTAAAGTCAAGTGGTGTGCTAGTAGAGTATTTTATAATAATCCAACACGTGTTATCATTTGATCGGAACGAGTTAGATAAACAACATGCTATCCATGTATTTTTTGAATAACTTAACTTCACTGAATTTTTATTGTGTAATCTTAAGAAACTTATCTTCTACAAGTCATATGGACACCTTATTTGAATGAAAGAGTGATAGTTGCTCTAGCTATTTATACTATTGGAATGAATATATGAACATCAGTGATCCCATTGATATTTTTTTTTGAGATGATTAAGCTACATTGCCCAAATAGGGTAATATAATAGTTCAGCTACAAACAACACATTTTAGTCGACATTAAGGTGAATGATGCGTTACAAGTTATAAATTATTGGGGGTAAAGATGATGGTTACGATTGGTTAAGTCGTCATGCAGCTTATGTATCATATTGAGATGCATATAGGAATGAGATATTTATAAAAATGTATCATGTGATTACAGAAGAGGAGTATTTGATTTAGTGCATAAGTATCACATGTCAGATCATTACACCAGATCCTAAGCAAGTTCCTCCACCTGTATATATATGTGCAACATAAACAACATGCACAACAGATTCAAAATATCATAAGTAATCAATATATTTTAAATGTTGGGTTTTATTTATTAATCTTTAAGTTTAACATTAATGTTTTATTAATATTAGATTGACTTGTTGCTACAGGAGGTCGAGAGGCCATATTCTTGCTTTGTAAAAGTGATGAAGAAAACCAAGGATATACCTATGTGTCTCGGTAGTTCAATGTTTGTTGTAATGGACTTGATATAATTAGAGAAAGGTTAACATTTGATTATGTCATGACAGAGAATGAGGCTACTCAGGCAGGAGCAGGAGTAAGAAGCAATAATGTTATTGATGAGTCCAGGTCATCTAGTAGATGACATAGACATAGATGGATAGATAAGTTATATTGACATATTTTGATATTTCAATTATTATAATGTTTTATTATTTAAGTATTTGAGATTTATTTTGTGTGTATATATGTTTATTTATTTGCATTCATAAGGCTATTTATGATTATGAAATGTGAGAATTTATTGTGTTTGATTATTGTGATTTTTTACAGATATTTTTTAGTGAGATAAAATTTTAGGTATAGTTTCTAAATATAAGAAACTCTACCCAAATGTTATTAAAATGAAAAATTTTATATTCACTAAAATCATTAACTAAATGTAAGATTAACAAACTAAATAATAAATATCATAATTTTATTTTTGTTGTTGGAGTTTTCATGGAATGACCGAAATAATTACTAGAATTTAATTAATGTTGTGATTTAGAATCTTGATATTTAATTAATATTGTGGTTTTGAATTAAAATATTTAAAAGTGTTCTATTTCACCAAAGTATTTTTGTGTAATGTTAATTCACTATTTGTTTTTAATCTGTATGCTAATTACTGAATTTGTCCCTTTCTTTTCTGATTAACGGCGTCGACAAAATTTGCCCAGGCCTAAAACAATGGCCAATGGGCTTGCTTCAAATCTGAACACGATCATCTGTGACCCTAAGCCCAAATCTTGATTTGAGGCAATTATACAGACAGAACACACACTGCTTGTCGTGTTTCGAGACTTGGATTTTGAAGGGTTCGGATCTTGTTTCTCGTTTCGTCGCCGTCGCCGTCGCCGTCGCCGTCGGCAAAGGTATATATCCTTAAGTTTCTTTCTTCGATTTTGCTTTTATTTCTTCAATTTCACTGCTCTGGACAATTTTCTGGTATAGTGTTAATGTTAGCTTTAGTGTAATTTAGGACTTCAACCTGCTCGATAAAATGCCTCAACCAAACTTTACTTCATTTTGGCTTTATTTTTTGCACTCAAGAGAAGTTTTTGTGCTCTTTTTTATTTCGAGGATCACTGATATCGAATGTTATTTAACCTTTGTTTTGTGTATAATGTCTGTGGTGTGTATTTTTGAAAGGGAATTTGATTGAAGTAAGAAGCAAATATGGCAGAACTAAACATGGGTATTCTTATAGATATTGTGGACGAGGAATGGATGAGAGACACTTTGCCTGATGATGGTATCGTCATTTTTATTCATGTGCTAATTATCCAATGCAGCTTTCTTTTTTTAAAAGTAACTTTAATTTCCCAAAGTTTGGAATTATGCTTGTGTTAACTGAATGCAGATCTTGCTTTACCACCAGTGATGGTTGTGAGGACTGATGATGCTGAAGATTCAAGTATGTCTCACAAACTTTGTTTTAGTGTTTTTTAAACTTTGGGGAAATTTATCTCCTTTCTTTGTTCAATTGGATGCCCATCTTTATAATTGTTGTTTCTGTAATGTCACATGTCACTGGAGGTGAAACTCAGTCTGTTTTTTTTTTTTTTAATACCATCTTTTAGTAATTTTAATATTCGGTCAGTCTACAAAGACCATTTAGTTGGTTTGCTCAACACAGACTGAGTTTCTGGAATAGTTTTTCCCTTTACATATTTTTGCTTGTTTATTTTTAGAAATGATGAGAGCTGTTTGGTTGGGTGGTTCTAGTCAATCCTTCGCTGTTTAGAAACGCGGGCACTGGTGTTTCTGTAGATCAATTTTTTTTTGTCATGTTATGTTTCAATCAATGCTGCTAGTCCGTTTGTAACCCATATTCGAGTTTGCTCTTGTTTTCAGATCAGGATACTCAACATGTTGATGCAGATGCTTGGCATGATTTGGCCTTAGGCAATCAGTAAAGTTTTCTGGTGCCCAGGGTTTTGTTTTTCTGTTGTGGATTCTGTCAAAGATAGTTGGACCTTTGTTTGTGAGACTTTATTTTCCTAATGATCTGAAATCCAGACCTGTCCTACCCTGTTTGTTCAGAAAAACAATTACTCTTTTATGTAATTCAGTTGTGTAAAATGGTTCCCACATGCTCATATCCTTCGAAATGTGTTGAGGTTTTGCCCCATTTATCAGATGTCTCATAATTTCTCCCTGAGACTTTCTTCTCCTATCCCAAGGCTTCAAGTCCTTTTGCTTCTTTCTTTTTAGCCTCTTAATATGTATAGGAAAATTAATACAGGATCAAAATCCATTTCATGCAAAATATCCCATGGAATTTGTATCATTAGTCTAAGTATGATCACATGTTATTTAAGCACGAATCGTACTCAATATTCATAGCCTAAATATACTTGAATTGCAATGTTCAATCCCTATGACAGCATGGAAGGGTTTTTGGCTTTCCTTCCACTTGAATGCCAAATTCCTTGGAAGAACTCTGTGAACCCTTTTCTTCTCTCTTTCTAGTTACAGAACTCTCATAATGTTCTCTTTTTTTTGGACTCCTTTAATGTTCTTTTTTGGTTTTACGGGAGATAACTTCCCTACCCATGCTTCTATTACATGGGATCATGGCCCAAGTTGACCCATGGGTGAGACATGGATCTGTGATCCATTTCTTTTATCTTCCACTCACGCATGATGGAATTAACTCTCGTATTTACACTACAATATTCATACTTGAAAAAATAAGTTGTGTAACTAAGCATGCTTTTTGAGAGCTCAATTGCTTTATATCTTTTAGAATTATATAGCTTAATGGGATTTAAAGTAGATGATGTACGCGACATCCTAGATCATTCATTACACTTTTGTATTTGTAATTATTTCTTATTACATGGATATATATATATAATTGATTGACCAATAAATACAAGTTATTGTGATATGCTAAATATGATTTTCCTCTTTTCTTGATTCCTTTTGACTTTTTAACTCGTTTTTCTAGTAGTGTCTCAATGGATCGAATCATCCATAATTTTTGATAATATACTGAGGTTACAAACATTTAATCCATGTCTTGAGAAATAGATGAGATTCATAAGAGTACAAGTAAAGATTTTTAATAATCTTTAGCCTCACACAATATCAAATTGAGATTTTGATGCAAACCCATTGAGTAAAGACTCTTGAACTCATAACGAAGTAGATGATAAACTTGAAAAGCTAAAAATCAGATTGCAAAAAGAATCTTATCCAAAAATTACTTGAATTACATAACCAAGTATTGTAATTAATTTGGATTGTTGAATATATGATTCAAAAACCTCAAGTATAGAAAGAATGTTGCACGGTTGATTATACTTTGATAAGTTTGGTTTTTTTTTTTTTTTGTTAAATAAAAAAGATAGATGTTGCTTTCAAGCAAACACACCAATTTTATTCAAAATAACAAGGTTGTCAAAATTTACAGCATACAAATACTTATATAATCTCCGCCTTCAATGTTGAACATGGCTCGATATCAATATATAAAAACTAATATATAGATCAAAATAATATCTTATAAAACTTGTATCATTAATCTAAGCATGGTAACATGTTATTTGAACACAAACCATACTTAATATTCACAACCTAAATGTGCTCAGATTGCGTTGTTCAATCTTTTTGAGAGCATAAAAGAGTTTTTTATTTTATTTTCCCTCCTCTTGAATACTAAATCCCTTAAGAAAAACTCTATCAACCCTTTCGTTCTCTCTTTCGTTCTTAGTTACAAAACTCTCACAATGCTTTCTCTTTTCCTTAACTGCCCTAGTGCTCAACAAAAACTTTTGTTTTTCTTTTAGAAGTAGGGAGTTAAGCCTCGTTTGTTTGCTGGAAAATAGTTTCCTTTTGAAAAGTAAATTCCAAGAAAGTAAATTATGGGAAAGTGAATTATTTTCCGATGTTTGGTAGTGTAATGGAAAATAAGTTGGAAAACATTTTCCAGTATTTGATTATGTCATGGAAAATGAGCTGGAAAATAACTTATTAATGTTTTATTTTTCTCAAGTTTATTAAAATAATGAGAAACAAATCTTACAAATTAAAAGGTTGAATAAGAATGAAATTGAAAAAAAAATTCATAAATATCTCAAATAAAATAAATAATAATCAAAATAATAAAGATCAAATCTAAAAAATAAAAAAAAAAATAAAAGATGAAGAAATTAAAATAATAATAAATAATATTTCAAATAAAATAAATAACGATCAAAAGAATAAGGATCAAATTTGATAGATAAAAAATTTCAATAAAAAAATAATAAGGGAAAAGCAAATAATAATTATAAAAATGAGAACCAAAGTTAATATAAAAATTTACTTTTAAGAGATGAAATTGAAAAATAAATATTCAAAACAAAATATATATAACAATCAAAAGTTTGAGGACCAAATTGATATAATCAGCAAATAATATTACATTTCTAAATTTTTCACAACTTCCAGAAAGTGTTTTCCGTCTAAATTTTTTAAAAAAACACTTTCCTGGAAATCAAGTTAATTTTTTTTTTAACTGGAAAGTATTTTCTGTTGATCAACTTTTTTAATAACAAATAAACATAAAAAAAATCTGAAAGTGATTGAAAACTTTTAGGTAGAGAATTATATACAATCTTAAATCTTAGTTGTCATTCCGTTGGAATCTTGGTTTGGATTTATGCGGATTAGGTGATGCCATATCCACTTAACTTGAGCCTCAAAACTATTCAGAAATATTTTACTCTCAAAACGAGGAAGAACTAAAAGTCACGTGATGGAGCAGGTGAATTACTTGCCCACTAACAAGCTGTGGAGCAAGTTTGCCAGCCACCTTCCAACCCCACGAGGGAATGTTTTTTGGAGCTGCAATGGGAAGCAGCATTGCCCTGCGAGAGAGGCCTTGTTGACCAAGGTGAAAGGTTTGATGCTTAGTCAAGCTTGTTGAACCTAGACATGACATTAGTGCCAAATTGTACTTGAATCATCCAAGAAAAAACGTCCACTCTTTAGAGGTATAGTTAAGCCATTAAAGTTTTGAATTTATTCTTTAAATATTACCGGTTTGAATGTAATAAATCTTAAAATTATTAAAAATTTATATAATCGTTAATTTTAGAATCTCGAAAGATTCATTAAGATATACATAAACTGATACATACACTCTCGGAAAAAAAAGTTCCACTACCAGTATTTGTTCACATGACCGGTTTCGTAAAAAAGAGCACAAAAACTTGACTGTGGCAGCCTTGAACAGAAATATAATCAATTTCCTCACGGTTTGATGTAATCCATTGATTCGAGGAGGGTATATTATATATCTCTCCCTTCAATAAAAACTGGGTAATTTCGTGTGGTGGTGTGGGGATTTATTGTGGAAAGAGCCGTAGCTTTTGAAGGTACAGGCACCTTTTTGCCAGCAGCATTATTTTGAGGACAAACAGAAGTGGAACTGAGATTTTTCGTCAGTGAAATGCGATGAGTTTATAATAAAATATACTTTCGAAGTTGTAATTTCAACTTCTAGCAACTGCAAATGCAACTTCAATCTTTCAGTTCACATCTCTCTCTCTCTCTCTCTCTCTCTCTCTCTCTCTCTCTTAATATTTCCACCTTCATAATTTTATTTAATTCATAGTGCGCCTTTAGATTCCGGAGATCAAACATCATTTACCGGGGTCCATCTGATGTGATTGACTCAACATCACAGATGGGTAGAACCGAGCCCATAAAATCTCTCATATAGCTGCATGCCATGCTATCAACCAGTGCCCCTAGGCAGGAGTAATTTGAAGGGCACCGTATTTTTATAATTCATTAAGGAGGTGAAGGACATTTATGGTGCTGAAGAAGTTAGAGAGAAGAGTCAACCATACCACAACCTTGCTGCCTACCACAAATCTACTTTCTTTCTTCTTCTTTTTTTATAGCTATCCCAGCTGATGTCTGAGGTAAGAACAAATAATAGCAGAGAAACAAAGGAAAAAAACAGTCAAAGATCAAAACTTTCAACCTCGTAAATCTCAGTATGACTGTAAAATTACATTTCTTCAGCAATCACCGCAGCACTATTCGGGTAATTTTTAGATTTTTTTCTAGTCAAAAAACACTTTAATAATTTTAAGTGAAGAGGTAGATTATCTTAATAGGTTTTGAATTTATTCGAGTTGAATCATCTCTGGATCACTGAAGATTTACATTGTTGTTAATTTCAAAACATAAACTGGTCCGAACAACCACATTAATAAAAAAAAAAATTCATTGTTTTTTTATGGATAAAATCCAATCTATTTTCATATATTTAAAAATATATTTTTTAAAGTAAAAAACAATAAACCCATTCTTCTTCTCAAGTTTCAACACGCTGTTAACTGTCCCGTTACCAACTTTTAACGCCATTACTTCCTACTTCACTAACAAAGAAAACTCTCTACCTTTTCTCTTACTCCATTAACAAAATCAGTAAAAACCAAGACAGAAGGAAGGGCCTTAGCATAGCCTTCTTTCTTTACTTATCATTCTCTCCAGATCTTTTCTGCCCTCTCCATGTATGGGAAATAGGAGTGATAGGGGTTGGTGCTTGATACTTTGAAGCGAGAAAATGGAAGTGTTTTGCAGGTTTTTGCTTGTTGTTTCGCTGTTTGTGTTTGTAGAATCTACATGCAACAGTACAGACCAAGAACTGGTCTCAAAGGCTTTTGGCTCTGTCTCTGGCTTCAATCTTTCTTGGTTTCAACATGCTGGCTCGACTTCAAACTGTTCTCATCCTTCTGTAACAGAAATAAGGCTTCCTTCGAGAAACTTGACTGGCAGCATTTCTTGGCATTATCTCAAGAACATGTCTCAACTGCACATAATCGATCTCTCCAGCAATTCTCTTCGAGGTCAGGTGCCAGCTTGGTTTTGGTCTATAAAGAGCTTGAGTGATGTCAATCTGTCCAAGAATAGGCTTGGAGGGAGCATTGGGTTTGGAATTAATAGTTCATCTTCGTCAATGATTAAAGTTCTCAATCTCTCAACCAACAGGTTCACCAACTTGGTTAAACTCTCTGGTTTTGCAAATTTAGAGGTTCTTGATATCTCTCATAATGATATAGGTTCTTTGCCTTCTGGGTTTCCTAACTTGACCAAGCTAGAGTCGCTTAACATTTCAAGCTGCAAAATTTTAGGCAACATAAGAGTCATTTCAGGTCTCCAATCATTGAAGTATCTAGATGTCTCGAATAACAACATGAGTGGTAAATTCCCTTCTGATTTCCCTCCTCTAGATGGCCTCATGTTCCTGAATGTTTCACTAAACAACTTCTCTGGACTCGTTGGCTTAGACAAGTACAGGAAATTTGGAAAATCTGCTTTTAGTCATGGTGGTAGTTTGATTTTCAATACCTCAAAAATCCCAACTAATCCCATCAAGAAGCCACGTTTAAATCAAACCCAACTTCACAAGAAAACCATAAAAAAATACCCACCAATTTACTTACACGCCAAAAAGACCAAGCCCAAATCAAAAACCAAAACCCTGGTTATTTGTGTCTCAGCAACATCATCACTTGTTGTCGTTTCAATTGCCATTTGCGTCTTTTGCATGCACAGAAGACGAAAGATTGCAACGAGAAACAAATGGGCAATCTCTAAACCTGTCCACCTCACTTTCAAGATGGAAAAATCAGGGCCGTTCAGCTTTGAAACCGAGTCAGGTTCATCATGGGTGGCAGACATTAAAGAGCCAACATCAGCACCAGTGATCATGCCATCTAAGCCATTGATGAATTTGACTTTTAAGGACTTGATTGTTTCCACCTCCCACTTTGGCACAGACTCTCTCCTAGCAGAGGGCAGGTGTGGACCCCTCTACAGAGCTGTCCTACCTGGAGATCTCCACGTGGCAATCAAGGTTTTGGAGAATGCAAGAGACCTTGATCATGATGATGCTGTGGCTCTTTTTGAAGATATTTCCAGACTTAAACACCCCAACCTCCTGCCGCTATGTGGGTACTGCATTGCAGGTAGTAACTGCTCTTCTTCTTTTTTTAATGTTTTTTTATCTTTGATTTAGCAGTGGCTATTTATTGTTCTCACGGGTTGTCATTAAGTTCTAGGGTTCTGAGTTTTTGGTGTCGTACTGTGTCGTTTCTATTGTAGGCCCCGGTCACTTCAAATCTAAAAACATAGAAAAAAATTAAAATAAAAAAATCGAATTTTAGCCCATCTACCCAAACAGAGGCTTACGAATGTTTGGTTGTTACTTGTTTCAGCGTGTTTTTTGAATTTTTTTTTAAATAATAATTTTAACATGGTAATATCAAAATAAAAAAATATATTATTTATTTTTGCATTTAAAAAAAAAACGGCTCCAGGCATACCATTATCTCTATCTCTGTCAAGGATGGAATGATTATGACCATTGGGGAGCCCTTTCCTGCTGCTGAGATTGTGTTCTAGTTTACTTTAAAAATTGTTTTTTTTTTAAGTTTTTTATATTTGGAATTATATTAAAATAATATTTTTTATTTTTAAAAATTTATTTTTAATATAAAATATTAAAATAATCTGAAAATACAAAGTTTCAAACCAATGGTTTATTTCTACATATATCGATTTGTACGTTTAATATTTACTCTAATCATTATTCAAATACATTAATTAATAATTTGCAGTTTGAATAATGTTAGGATTCCTACTAAGATCATTCTTCGTCCAATGGAAACACACTTCAGTCGTTTCCATTTTCTTGTGTCTAATGTTTTTTTCTTTTACTTGACAAAATCTTTGTACTTTATTTATTTATTTATTAACTTTTCGATTCGTAATTTTAATACCAGGTAAAGAGAAGCTCGTACTGTACGAGTTCATGTTCAACGGGGATCTCCACCGTTGGCTCCACGAGCTTCCCACACTCAAAACCAACGTAGAGGACTGGAGCACTGACACGTGGGAGAATCAAAACGTCCATAGGTTCCACGTTGCTTCCCCCGAAGAAAAAACTAACTGGCTCACGCGCCACCAAATCGCCGTCGGAGTGGCTCGTGGAGTTGCCTATCTCCACCATGCGGGATCTACTCATGGCCAACTCGTCGCGTCCAACATCCTCCTCTCCGATTCTCTCGAACCTCGAGTTGCCGATTTTGGACTTAGAAATGTCGGCTCAAGTAACAAGAGTGTCGGTTTGGAAAAACAAGATTGTGGGTTTGAGCTTGACGTGTATTGTTTTGGTGTTGTGTTGATAGAGTTAATGACGGGTAAGCAAGGGAGTGAAGGGAATGTGGAGTGGGTTAGGCGGCTGGTGAGAGAGGGGCGTGGTGGTGATGCGCTTGACTCGAGACTGAGACTCGGTGGCGACTCAGTGAGCGAGATGGTCGAGTGTCTGCGAGTTGGATACCTTTGTACGGCTGAGCTGCCTGAGAAGAGACCCACCATGCAGCAAGTCTTGGGTTTGCTCAAAGACATACATCCCGTGTTGAGTTGAAGCACCGACTCTGGTTGAAGTGTTACCTCACGCGCTGAGGATAACTATGACAATGAGGCCACACGAAACTTTGGCGATCATAGCGTTTTGATGATTGAAAAATCAAGTGATGTTCACGCGCTATGAAGTGAAATGGGGTTGGAATTTAAGCGAATTTGGACAGACCTTCTTGCTTGTTGCTATCTCTCTCAAGAATTCTAGCTTTTTTTTATGTTTTATTACTAATTCTTTTACACGTGTTGAATTAATTTTTCTGAACATGAAAAAAATATATTCTAAGTATTGATAATGTTTTTCTATTAAAAAATTATTTTTAAATACAACTTAATTAATTTTTTAATTAATTTAACAAGTTCAAAAATAATCTGAATAATCAATAAAAATATAATGACTCAAAAAAATTTAAGAAAATATTCTTTTAAAAAAAATGTATATTTAATTGGCAATGTCGTGTCGTGGGTGCACATGGTAAAATGTCGAGATCAAAGTCTTCTAAGTATGCTAGTTTTATTAGAAATTCTAAGTATAATGGACTAGATATGGCTAGGGAGGTATTAGCATCTTAAAGTCTCTTGTTTTTTTTTTTTTTATGATTTGGTTCTTAGTTTTGAATTTCTTCAATCAAACTTCTAATTGACTATCAAACTTTAATTTTTTTACAATTAAGCCTCCAATTTGACTAATTAAACTTTTTAAATTTCAATTTCAGTTTCTAAACTTCGATTTCTTTCAATTAACATCTAAATTGACTCCAAAAAAATAATTTTTCTTGTAAGTAAGTCCTCAATAAAATTAATTAAGCCTTCCAAAATCCTTCTTGAGTTCTTACTCATTCAAATTTGTAATTTTTTTACCTCAAATAAAAATATTTTCACCAAATGGATCTTTTGTCAATCAGAATTGGGTAGCTAATTAAATTTGTTAATCTTGTAAATTGTGGTCCTTTAACTTTTTCACTTATCATTTTGGTCATTCACCACCAATTTAGACATTCTTCTAGGCTTTCTCCAAGTGTATCCTCTTTTATTTTTGGATTTTATTTTTCTTGATTTTTTATGAGGAAAAAAATAGGTAACAACATGTAATATATTAGATCGATCTAGGTTAACCTGTTAAATTCATGACTCGAATCATGAAACTATGATAACCCCAAATAAAGCAAATTAAAACAAATTATAAAGCTCAATTCTTAATCAACTCAATGTTGAAGAATGTAATTAAAAATAGAAAATAAATACATGAGTTAACTTGTTAAACTCGTAACTCGAGTTATGAGACCAGGATAAATTCATAGAAAGTAAACAAAAAAATAATTCGATTCAACTCGGGTTAACCTGTCAAAACTACGACCTAGGTCATGAGACTATGATAATCTCATAGAAAGCAAATCAAAATAAATTATAAAGCTTAATTTTCAATAAACCCATTGTTGAATGATGAAATTAAAAAAATCAATCTACAAATAGTACATGATAAACTGACCTGAGTTAACATAGGTTAACCTACAAAACACGTGACTCAGGTCATTAAATCGGGATAACCTTATAGAAAACAAACTGAAACAAATCATAGAGTCAAATTCATAATCAACCAAATGTTGAAGGATGAAATTAAAAAAATTTCAATTAAAAAAGACAAAACAAATCAAGTTAATTGGGTTAACCTGCCAAACCTGCGATCTGAGTCATGAGACTGAGATAACTTCATAGAAAGAAACCCAAAATAAATTATGAAACCTAATTTCTAATAAACTCAATATTGAAGAATAAAATTAAAAAAAATACCAATTAAAAAAAGACAAAAAAAACTTGAGTCAATCGGGTTAACTCATGACACTGGTTATGAGACCGAGCTAATTATATAGAAAACAAACTATAATAAATCATGAAATTCAATCTCTAATAAACCAAATATTAAAGGAAAAAATTAGAGGAAAAAACATAAATTTTGAATGGAAAAAAATTCAAAAGAAAAAAGAAACACTATTAAAGTAAATAGTGTTTTGTGAGGTGATGTGCCATAAAAACACCATTATTTTTAGTTTTTGTTTTTTTTTTTAATTTTTGTCATGTATAGACAAGAATTTAAAGAAAAAATAAAGTTTTTAAAGAGAAAAGGAAGGGAAAAAAAGGGATATGGGGTTAAGGTAAAGGAAAGGCAATGGTGGGAGAGATTTATTATTATTATTATTATTTCTTTTTGGTTGAAGATGTTGATCTTGTTGAGTTGAACACTAATCGATTGCCTGTTCTTGGAGGGTTACAATCATCAATCCTTAATAAACCATAAGTTTTTGATCTCTTTGTTCAGGTCTTGTTGGTTAAAGATCGAATAAAGGGGACTAAGAAATATATATATATATATATATATATATATATATATATATATATATATTTCTTAGTCCCCTTTATTCGATCTTTAATTGTTTTATATTTTTCTTTTGCTTCTTTTGATATTGGATTTTCCTTTTTGTTTTTTGCAAAGGAAAAAACAAAAGGGATGCCCCATGCACGTCCCTTTTTCAAGTTACGTGGTTAGGCTGCCCACCAGCCTAGAATAAGCAGATGAAGGAGGGACCAGCTTATGGGCGGATGGTGCATAATAAAATTGCTTAGTTAACAAGTTGGAAATTATCGATTTTAAACCGTTTGGGAATGCGGTGATAAAATTGCTTAGTTAACACGTTGGAAATTATTGATTTTAAACCGTTTGGAAATGCTGTTTGCACCGTGTTTTTTAAAAATTCAATTTTTTACTAAAATTTAATATATTTTGTATGTTTTGGATCGTTTTGATGTGCTAATATCAAAAATGATTTTTAAAAAAATAAAAAATCATCATTGACATGCATTTTGACACGAAAAGTTATTTGAAAAGCAACCGCAACCACACTGTGGCAAACACTTTTATTGCACTTTTCAGTCAACGCCCACTTGATAGAAGCCAAAATACCATTGATTTTTCCGATCACAGTCATAATATTGAACTGCCGATATTTTCTTGATGAAGTATCCAGAGCGCCTGAGCGGAGTAGTTCAAGCTTTCAATCCCTAGATTGTTTCAATCACTATGAACGCTTCGGAGGAAAGATGGCAAATTTGAGTTTGCATGGGGTTAGATAAGAAAAGGTGATTTAGAGTTCCTAGCTAGAGCTAAAATGATTCCATATAACTTCAAGATTAAAAACGATTCTTAATTTATTTTAGGTAAGAAAAAAGCATCCGCAGGGATGCTTCCAAGGCTAAAGTGACAATGTCGCAAGATGGAGAAGATGCAGACAAAGTAAGATATCGCAGGCGCGCGCGCGGTTGGTACAATTTTCTTTGTTTTTTAGTGCTTGTAGGATCAAAGAATCCAATGTGATCACGAGATACCGCCCTAACATATTTTAGGAATAATATGTGAGAATTATCAGAACAATACAAGGATTCATGAACTTCAGAGATGTCCATAAAAACTTTAAAAATCTCTCAATTTAATAATTTAAATTATTAAATTAAGATTATTCTTTGGTATGATTTCAAAATTTAAATGACTAAACAGTTACGAGTTCGAATCTCATTATTTTTATTTATTTGATAAAAAGTTATTGGGTTGAAATGGTTCTTTGACATGGTATCAGAGTTTTGATAATCGAACGGTCACGAGTTCGAATCTCATCATTCTCATTTATTTGATAAAAATTAAATATAAGGTAACGTGAATCTGTGCAAGTTTCAAGATCAAAGTGTTTTTATTTGAGAGGATATATTGAAAAATAATATAATTAAGATCTTACTTAGCCGTTTAAATTATTGGATCGAGATTGTTTTTTTATAAAAGAAAAGAAAAAAAATTATGAGCGGCCAGTTTTGATCGAGCGTGTTTGGGAGTGTGGTTGCGGTTGTTTTTTAAGGTGTTTTTCACTCGGAAATGTATGAAAATAATATTTTTTTTATTTTTTACATCAGCGCATCAAAATGATCTAAAAACATCAAAAAATATTATTTTAAAGTGAAGAAAAAAATAAAAAATATAATTTTTTTTAAAATACTTTTAAAACGCGAAACAAAACAGGAGAAGTATCTTTAGCCCAGAGTCAAAAGAGATAGAGAGATCCATGACGTGGTCGTTCTCAAAGAAAATGAAGATAATCCAGTGCTAATAGCTTTTTGCACAGACACTTCGATCAGAGCAGCACTGAATCTTCGAAAGATAGACATTTCAAAAGGTGGGTTGGAAATGCATATGGTAAGCGACATGTCATCGTCATCAAAGATATGGAGAGCTAAAGCAAAAGCAGCCTCACTCTGAGAGTCTGAGACCCATCTGCAAGCCACCTCTTTATTCCCAGAAAAGTAAAAGGAGAAGAAAGTGATATGTGGGTCCATCACCAATTTGTAAAAAAAAAAAAAAAAAATTACTCAATATCTGTAGCAAGATCGGTTGGTAACGTTCTTACTTTCCAACCGATTTTCAACGGTTGATGGGCCATGTAAAATTTTACCAGTTAAAAAAACGGTTGGTAGAAATTTACCAATCACCGCGGTTAGTCGCTATATAGTTATTTTACTTTGCTACATAGCTATTTTACCCCTGTTTCATTGCAGTTTCAATGTGTTTTTTAGTAAAACAGATAAAATAAATATATTGGTTTCTCCGTCGTGTTTTTTTAACAAAAAAAATCCTAAGCATAAATTGAAAAATTTATACATAAATTTATTTAGATAAATTAAGAATTATTTGTATGAATAAATATAAAAAATAGTTTTAATATGTCTATTCAACTCGGATCGAATAATTTGTTTCTAATGTAAAAGAATGAGCATGCAAGTGTTGTAAATATATTTTTTAACACCGAGAAAAAAATATAACTATAAATAAAAAAATCAGTGTTCACATATAGTAAAATATATGTGAGAATCACATGCTCACACTCCGTTGCAATCTAGGTTATGAGATCGTAATAATCTTGTAAAAAGCAAATCAGAACAAATTAATCATATAGAAACAAACATAAAACATATAATAAAACCCAATTCAAAATAAATCAAATGTTTTTAAAAAATTACATATGACACCTTTTTTTAAAAAAAATATGGAAACAATAATCTATTGATTGACATGGGCTTTACAATTCAACCCGTCAAATATGTAACTCGAGTTATGAATTTCATTGGGTTTAATAAGAAAGTTATTTGTTTTTTTTGCTAAATATATAACAATAATTTTTTTAAAAAAATAATAATAAAAAAGAGAAATTAAAGAAAAATAAAAAGAGCAAGCTCAGCACACTCGGGCTTTTAAAAACCCATCTTGTGTGTTTGAGCTTGTTTATTTCTTTTTAATTTATAAGGAATGAATAACCTGTTGTCCGCTACTTTTTCCAAAAAAAAAAAGTTAGGTAAACGACATGTTATTTACCAGTCTAAAAATAAAAAATTAGCCCATAAAATTATTTCCTCTAATAACCCATAGTTCAACCCATTCGCTTAAAAACACATAATAAACATTCCTAGAACATGAAAAAAAAAATCTCATATATTATCCCAAAAGAACAAAAAATGGCTCAAAATATCAAATAAAGTTGGGTAAGAATTTTCTTTCTTGATCTATATTTATTTTTTTAGGCAACATTGAGACTCAAAACAATCATCATCAAATTTCTTTGATCAAATGAAATTTATTAATACTATGCTTGATATTTTTCATGGTCACAAATAGTGTCAATCATATATATATATATATTTTATTATATCAAAATCTAGTGACTCTCTCTCTCTTTCCTCTCTCTAGCATATGAAATGAAAACAAGAAAAATAAAATTTTATACTGAAAGAGAATTTAAAAAATATATAGGGATAAAAAATATAACACTGAGAAAGTATAACGACTAATGTTAACTTTTTCACAAACTTTCTAACCACTATCCATTTTTATTTTGGTTTTTTATCTTTTGATTTTGTTTTCCCTTGACAATTTAACTTAAAATGATTCTTAATTAAGTCTAGAAAGGGTAAAATTAAAAAAAAAATTTGAAATAAAAAAACATTATAAATAGTGAGTCTACAATGTTTTGTAAGAGAATTCACAATATAATTTTGTATAATGAATCTTCCATGTATTTTTAGAGTATTGTTAATATTTAGCAATAGCCTCCAAGAAAATGGCAATATCATCAACCATAGCGGAACAGTTGGTAATAATTCCAGATGCACATGTACGTGCATGCTTTTTTTTTTTTATTATTATTAATGTGGATATCCGGGTCAGTTTGTGCGTACTTTAACTAATTTTATGGATCCTGAAACTAACGATCATGTAGGCCTCTAGTAACCCTGAAATTTATGGGACTCGAACTAGTGATTTTTAGGGAACAAACTTAAAACCTGACCAGTTGAGCTATACCATTTAGGATGTGCATGCATATTTTTAACCATGTGTTTGGTTGCAAATTTCTTGGAATATTAGGTTTTTAGGAAAACTATTTTAATTCTAAGTGGCTCTAAATTTTTTCAACTGAAGTTTTTGTTTTATTTTGATGTATCTAAGATAATTAATTAATTGTATCAGTACAAATAGTAAACAACATAGAAAAGTAAGAGCTTAGAAAAAACTTAAGATTGTAATATATAATAG
This sequence comes from Populus trichocarpa, assembly GCF_000002775.5. NCBI lineage: Eukaryota > Viridiplantae > Streptophyta > Magnoliopsida > Malpighiales > Salicaceae > Populus > Populus trichocarpa. The sequence goes on from NC_037295.2 coordinate 5,939,539, forward strand.
CACTATCTAAAAAAAAAAAAAAAGCTCTCTTCACACAAAGACAAATTTAAATATAATACGATTTCTTTTCCAAAACACTACAATTTGTTAAATGCAACAAAAAAAAATTTCAAACCTTTTAATTACATTTTTCTCTTACTTAAGTTAATAAAGTATAAAAAAGAAGTGTAGTGAAACTTGAGATGAATATATAAGAAGGAAAGTCTTTAAATATGTGTAGAGATGTTATGGAAACATCTTAGCAATCTTGTTATGTGAAAGAAAAAAGAAAACCACCATAAAATGTTGATTGATTTTTATAATGAAAATACGTATAATGCATACATGCTTATACTTCTTCTAAACTAAATACATTTATTAGAGGTAAAAATTTCTAAGATAGTGATTTGGGGCTTCGGCTAATAACAAAACCTAATCCTCACTTTTATTTTATTATGATTCAAAATAATAATTAACTAAGAGTCGAGTTTCGAATTGTTTCCGTTAATTACCCAATTTTTATTAACCTACCATAAGTTAATTATTTTACCAAGTATTTTCATTATAAATAACCACAAATATCTCATCTAACTTATTTGATAGACATTGTCATAACTTATTTCTGAGTTATTCCCCATATTCATCTTTTTTTCTTTCCAAAAAATAAATAAATAAAATAAAGACTAGCATTTTGGCAAAAGCAAGCCGAGAGGATTTTACATGTTGAAAAAAATCAAGCTGTAATTTTAGATGGAATTGGAAGCCTAATTGTACCCCTGTTTTACCCAAAACTAGAGAAACAATATAAACTCAATGTACCCCCGTTTTACCCAAAACTAGAGAAACAATATAAACTCAATGTCAAATTATATGATTATTAGACGAATCAGAATAAAAATTAAATCTAGGGACATAATTAGATTTTTAATAGGTCAATTTGATTTAATCATGGGCCAAATTAAAGTATAATTATATTTAAGAATTAATTGGGTTCAATTGAAGGATTTAATTAGGTGCAAGGACTTAGTTATACTTTAATTATGTAAAATTAATATTATTAGGTTGAGAGCCTAATTTGGGCTTACTTAAGAAGATTAGTATTTTAAAAGACCAATTTTAATTTTTTTCAAAGTCAATTGATTCAAATAAGGGGTAAAATCACAATTAAGGGCTAAATTGAAAAAATTTGCAGCCAATGATCATTTTGAAAAAGGCGCCGAACTCTAGGGATAAAATTGAATGAAATCAGGGGTGAAATTGAAGAGAATCGAAAGTTTAATGCTCATTTGAGGGTCAAATTGCATAAATCTAAAATCAATGATCAAAATAAAAAAGGCATTGAAATCCAGGGCTGATAATGAAGTTTGACAAAGGCATAATTGTATAAAATTGGAAATTTAGGGTTAATTAGGGGTACAATTGAAAGAAATTAAAATATGGAAGATCAAATTGAACTTTTACCAAAACCCTAAATCCCTAAAATGACGCCGTTTTGATATTATATATTAAAAAAGAAGACCAGATGATGCATTGTCTAGTGAATGTTCATCTTCTTCTTCATTTTGCTAGAAAAAGCTACTCGAGTGGCCTCTTTCCACAAGACATTTAACGATTCATCTCTTCACCAAATTTGACAAAACTTACACGTAAACGATGGCCTGACATCTGACTACACTCCAATGTGATCTTTTCTGGTCAATTGATGCCATGGTAGTATTGGCACCACCTAAAAATGGTCAGCCCGACCAGTCCTTTCTGCAGTAACTTTTCCAGGCCATAATAGCAACTTTAAGCCAATGGTTGAGATCCTTTTGGGTTGAATCAAGGGCCAAGATTAGACACCATTATAGAAAAAATATCTTTTTTCCACCTACTTAAACACCATTATTGAAAAAATATCCTTTTTCCACCTTTATAAGTAGGGGTGGATTCCATGGTCTGAGGGAGGGGAAATCAGAGGCCACAGTTGGAAAAAAAACCAACCTTCACCCTCAGTTTTACTCCTTTTCTATCATTATCATTTTTTTTTCTTCTTCACAGCCATAACTTTGGTTTCTTTAACCACCACCACCTCACTAATAATGTGATCATCGGTGGCCTAGCACCCTTATTACCCCATTTCCATGCCAACAACAGGAGTAGCCACCACAGGCTTCTCTCCCTCTTCTCTGCAAGATTCTTTTTCTTCCTCCAAGACCAGCAACAACCCCTGCAACTTTGACCTCTACTCATCGACAACAGTGGCAACAACTCTAGTAGATTGATAATTGCCACCATTTCAATTTCTTTCTTCTCCAGCGTCGGTAGCAACAACAATTCCAATCATGCCATCAAAGTTAGATAATTTTTTGAATTGGTCTCATATTTTAACGCCATCATGTCAAAGTGTTTTTTCTTCAAATAAATAATTATTAATCAATATCAATAAAAATAACACATTGATAAACTTATCACTAAAAATTCTTGATAACATAACAAAAGAAAATTAAAAAAAGATCAAGCTCTCTCTCTCTCTCTCTCTCTCTCTCTCTCACTCATAAGCTCGATCTAATTGAGCTCTTTTGGATCACCTCAATTTAGTATTCTAGAATAATATCATTTCTACATGGTATTATTCATTATTGTTCATGAATATTACTTTTTCAACCCAACCGAGCTCTGGTTGGGCTTGGTTTGGCCTAGCTATAAATGTAACTCGGCTTACTATTCCATCATACTTTTCAGCAAAAGTTACTAGTGAAAGTTACCAAAAAAATAGAATTACCACCTTGAGCAGCTCCAAATATTTTTCTAAATATTTTCTAAGGTTATATATTCTCAGGTTGAGTGAGAGAGAGAGAGAGAGAAAGAGAGAGAATAGATCTTAACAATAATATAACACATCTCCATTACATAAAGAGCACATTCAATGAAATAGAGAACACACAAATCTCTCCTCTACAAAAAAAAAAAAACATCATTTTCATCTTCTTGAATTTATACATGTTCATCGCTTCAAAAAAATAAAAGACCCTCAAATATTGACTTAAGTATCAAAATGTTCTTTGTTTCACTAGGTACTTATTTTACAAGTAGAACACAAGCCCAAAACTTATTAGGCAGGGAAAGTCCATTATTTTTGTGAAGTTTTTCCATGATTTCATAAATAATGTTGTTTGTGGAAAACTGAACAAAAAGTCAAATCATTCCTTTTCACTTTTTCCCAAAAACTTTTCATGGTTGACGAGGGTCAAATATAGGGAGGACTGGTTGATCTCCTTACCGGGACTCCAACTCTTCTATAGCTCTAATAAATCTACAACAAGGTTCAATTACTCAACGATGTTGCTACAGAGATGCTACTACATTTTAGCACTCTTTTTTCTACTTAACAACAAGCTCTTGTACATGTATTAAATATGCATAGACAACTTCAGTTCCTTGAAAAAACAATGAAGAATGACATATAAATGAGTAACACTCACACTGCTACACTTAAAAGGAGCTACATACCTCATTCTTACATGAAACACTTCAAATAGTCCAGTCACCATTTATCTCTATGGCCTCACTTATACATTAGAAAAAAACCTAGGTAAGAGACAACCTTCATGACTCCACGAGTCTGTGAGCTAAAACATAGTGCCCATCAAATGGAAAATTCTCTATTTTATCACAAAATGTTACACACTCAACACTTCAAAGACTGTGTCTCTACTCAAGCTGGTGTAGGTGACTATGAGGGACTTAAAGACCCTCGGGAGAACATACAAAATGTAAGAAGTATCCTAAAACTTGACACACAAGACACTGATCTTATGTGCAAAGTTCTTCCCACAAAACTTCATGGATATACAAGTGCATAGTATCATAGTCTAAAGCTTGACTCTATTCTCCACTTTCATGATCTCAACTCCAAAATAATCTTTCATTTTAGCATAAAAATCCTTGAAAAAAAAAAAGGTACCACTTCGTAGTCACACAACAAGATGATAAAAGCATGAGGGCATATATCTAAAGATTAAACTAGAAAATGCTAAGTATGGATAATATGATTGAACTTATGACCACCAAAACCTTGATCAATGGAGTCTATAAATATTCCATCTAGAAAAAATTATACACCTTTCTTGATAAAAATCTCCTCGGTGTGAAACATGTAATGGAGAAATACATCAAGATGGGAAAAGCTAGAGTGACCAAATAAGGTCACCTACATTTCCAAGAATATCTACCATGTTATTAATCTCTAATAAGAGCATAAAAAAAAAAAAAACACCAAAGGGAATATTTATGATGGTCTGACATTCCCCGAGCTCATGACCATACCTCTTATAATGACATGTTTTGAGGCGTTGGCCACCATAAAAGGAAAGAACTTTTTATAATACTCATCTCCAATAAAAAATGGTTCAAACACAAGGAGTCTCAATAAGTTGTCTCTTTCACCATGATAAAAGGTAAGACATTGATGAGTGCTACACACTAAAAAAAGAGATAGAATGATTGATAGTTAGAGGTCACCTCTACTAGTTTATGACAAAAGAAAAGCAGTTGAAGCATTGGTGCACTTTATCGCGCTGCCTAAGATCAAATAATTCATTAATTTTCTCCAAATATTTGAATTTCCATCTTTTAAGTTTTTCAATGAAATAGTATATCAATTTTTTCCGGGTCATAATGACCACTATCTCTAGGTCCCCGTAACCACTATCTTCAGGTCCTAATGACCAATATCTTTAGGTTTTTGTGACCACTTATCTCCAGGTCCCATAACCACCGTCTAGGTCCTTGTGATTAATTTTCTCTAGGTCTCTATGACCACTTGTCTCCAGGTCCTAGTGACCACCATCTCTAGGTCCCTATGACCAACTTTCTCCAGGTCAATCTCGCGGCCAATTATCTCTAAAAAGTCATAGATCTTTCTTAATGAAATATTGACAAAAATCTCTCATGGATTCAAAAAATAGACAAACACTCAAAGGTATGATGCCTACACAAGTAACATTTTTGTGCAAATATGACCATATAGATAAACTTTTACACTGTAAGTATTTCTCCATGTATGTTTACAAGACTTTAGGGGGCAAATGATATTACAGAAAATAGCTTGGCCCAACCGAGCTCACTCTTTCTCCTTTCTCACCCTCTTTCCCCCCTCTCCTCTCTCTTCCATTGGATTGGTCTAACCGAGCTATTCTAGTTTAGTTAGGTTTACTATTTATGAATAGTACTATTTCTACATGGTACTATTCATTACTTTCATGAATAATAAGTTTTCAACCCAACCGAGCTCTAGTTACTCTGTTTGGCCGAGCTACAAATGTAGCTCAGTTTAATATTCCATCATACTTTTTAACTAGAATTGCTAGTGGAAATTATTACAAAATAGAACTACTACCTTGAGTAGCTTTAGAAAGTTTTCTAGATATTTTTTAGATGTTTTTTAGATATTTTTCAATGTTATATATTTTCAGGTTTTGAGAGGGGGAGAGAAATGATGGATCTTAACAACAATACAACTAGGGGTGTTTAAAAAAACCGAATAACCAAAAAAACCGATGGAAATTAACCGAGAAAACCGAACCGAGATGAAAAACCGATTACTAAAACCCAAAAATCTTTCCGGTTCGGTTCGATTCCGGTTTTACCACCAAAACCGGTGAACCGAACCGGCTACCCATAAAAATAAAGCCAGAAAGGCAGAAACGACCTAGTATAAATACTAAATGGTATAGTAAAGTGTAAACCTAAACCTAAATGACATTACAATTTACTTCTGCAGCCGCCGCCCACACCAGACCAGCCTTCTTCCTTTCCCCTTTAATTTTCATCTTCTCTGCCTCTTGCCCCCTGCATCTCTGCATCTGTCTCTTGACTCTCTTCTCTAGCTGATCAATAAGTAAATAACCCAAATCTCTGCATCCATCTAGTAGACTTGCAGTGGAAAAAAAACCCGAACAAAACCCCTTGACGTCTCTCTTCACCCGTAGCAGAAAGAGTCAAAAAAGTAAAGTTTACTGTTTATCCATGTGTTCATTCTCGTGTGCTTGTAAGTTTTACTTGTAAGTTATAACATTTGTTCCATTAGAGATCTTTGACCTCTGCGTCTCTCTTCAGTCCTAGCTTATGCACTGATGTGAAAGTAAAGTGTTTGAATTGAAATAGGCAATATAAGCATCATGTGGCATGTCATGTTTCTTTTACAGGGATACCATTCCCTGCAATCCTATAGAGTAGCACATGTTTTGTGGAACCAAGGACGGACAGTACTGGCCTTGGCATTGCAAAGTCGAATCAGCGAGGTAGTTGGAAGATAATCTGTACTATTCTTTTCTTTCCATTTTTCTTATGGGTTGATGTTTTCTTTTTTTCTTCTCATAATTTCATAATTACTCTGTCCAGGTTTTTGGCATTGACATACATCCAGGTATGTTTATATATTTATTTATTACATGTTCCATGTCATTGTATTCTATAATACCTTGTTACTTAATTCTGGAAAAATCAGGGTGGGAAATTTTACTTAAGAGAGAGATATACTTTTGTTTGAAATTATCTAGAAAGCATGTTAGCATATTCAGGCAGTATATTAATGTTCCATTGCTGCAAAAGCAATTGTTGATAAATCATACTTCTTGAGGAATTTATTCTTGGAAGATGTTTTGCGCCTTTTTATTCATATCAAATAATAAAGATATTGTTTCTGACTGCTTGTAAGCCCAATATTTGACCTTTTTCATTCACTGGGCAGCTTCCAGAATTGGAGAGGGCATATTATTGGATCATGGGACGGGTGTGGTTGTCGGTGAAACTGCTGTCATTGGAAACAGAGTCTCGTTAATGCATGTAAGCCACCCTGATCCTTCCCTTCTACTGTTATTTAATGTAAGAATTAATCTGGGTACTATTATATTGGTACCTGGCTTAATTGGGTGTATTGTGTTGTTAAGTTCTGCTACTAGTTACAGCACCAATTTTCCCACTCTCCTGAGAGTTTTCTATTTTATTTCCATGATTCTTGTTTACAGTTTTTCTCTTATTTTTATGTTGTTTGAGGTCTTGCTTGATAAGTTGCTGTAAATTATATTGGGAAATGTCAAGATATTTTATATGGTTTACTTGTAAATTTGATTTGGTTATGTTACCACTTTTTTAGAGGACAAATTTTTCCAAGCATTGCCAAGTTTCAAAAGCTTTAGTTGCCTTGCACTGAATAGTAAAACCGTGTATTGAAAATTGTATCTGACTAATAAAGATGATTTAATATTTCAATAGATGGAGGAATGGATTCTGTAAAGGACAATGTGCATGGGACGCCTTGTTTATGGAACAGATTAAGTAGTCCCAGTTCATCCATATCCCAATATTGCAAATTCGGTTTAGAATATGTAGAAATTTGATGTTAGGACAGAAGCACCTGTTGGAAAAGAAGTATGCATCTAATGTATTTGAATGTACATTTGTACTGACCTTTTAAATAGGAATGAAAATTGAAAGTTCATATTGTGGTCAATGTTGGGACAATCTGATTTTTGCCACACGTTTATATCTTTTATTCTTTACAGATGCTAGCAAAGAATTCTTTGAACATGTGGCCGTCACTTTTAGAGATGGAAGATCCAGTCATAACTGGTGAGCACCACCTTTCTGTTTTTGTTTTTCATATTGTTTTACTGTAATTACGAACAACTAATCTGGAATTTTTGGATGCTGGTGTTGCTGGGTTTTTTTTTTCAAAGTTCAAATTATGCCGGATGTTTATGATAATTTATTGCTGGTTGCTAATGTATTCGCTTGTTAATGTTAACTTTTCTAGTGCGAACAGACTTTTAATTTGAGGTTTTAAAATTTAATTATGCATTTTGCATATTGCATTAATTTAGCACTTTGGGAAGTATATTAAAAGTTAGCTAATTTGCATCTCTGTGGGATTTTAATTAATGCCCAAATTCATGTCCAGATTTTAATTCATATTGAAAGTTAGTCAATTCATATTAAAAGTTAGCCATGTAAATTAGTTTAACATTATAAATGTTTAAAACCGAACATCAGTTTGCTTTAAATTTAAAAGCTTAATTTAATGTAAGGCAAAATCCATTTTCTTTGAAGTGAATTCCTGCCTTTTGGGATATTTTGTAATGAATGAAAGACTAAATCTGCCCAAACCGTAAGCCAATTTAAAAAAAACCAAAAAAACCCAAGGGATCATGTTTTGTAGATACAACATAGGCCTAAAACTCACCGGTCAGGGAAAATTTCCCATTATTTCTGTAAAGTTTTTAAATGACTTCATCAATTCTATTACAAGAAAAAGAGATATGTTCGCAACTTTCTTCAACATGTTGTTCACCTAGGTCAAACTACCTCCACGTCATCGTTAGTGGGAAATGTCAAAAGATTGGAAGAAATTGACCGATGCGATCTTACCAGCTTCCTTTTCCTATAATAATTAGGAAGAGAAATGTAAAACAAACAATTAAAATTTAAGGTATTTTTATTTTTAAGCATATTATTTGATGTTTATAAGATGCAAATAGCACTGACCCTCTCGTGTGATTACTTATTATACGAGCTCTTCAATTTTAGATTCTGGTGGTGAATCTCTTGTTCAATTTTGGAGTGCTCCGATACTCCAAAAAAAAATAATCTATTTCCCTTTGGAATGGATTTCCATCCAAGCAATTCATAAAATATCGATAGTGTTTCTATCTTTCAACGCCTCCTTCTCCCCTCGTTGGCCTAAAATCGAATAAAGCATATTGATGTGTATTGGAGTAGAAAAATACATAACAAAATGGTTGGAAAAACACTCTAGCTTGGTATAAGATACACCAGGTCCAATTAAAAGAATATCCGGAAGATCCAATCGTCTTATGGGTCTCAAAGAAATAAACATTTAATCGATTGGGCTTTCGCTACACTTGAGACCCAAAATCTAACCTCCAAAGTTAAAAACCCCAAGCCCGCCGGTCCGGTTAATCACATGCTCTGTTACTCCTTCATTATTCACGGTCACCGTCTCAGATTAAAAAAATAAGAAGAAAAATTGCCTAACATCGTCTTCCTCTTTCAACCAATTTGAAGAAAACCCTAACCCTAAAAGTTCAATCATGGCGTCAAGAAAGAAACATTTAGAAGGAATCGCATTACTCTCAATGTACAACGACGACGAAGAAGACGATGATGAAGAAATGGAAGATCTCGAACACCAACCAAACCAATCTAACGACATGGAGCAAGATACTCTGCACGACGATAACGCCATGCTTACCGAAGAATTCCAGGATACAGAAGAAGCAGAAGCAGCTACCGCTAGTCGGAATTCAACTCCCGAAGGAAGTCTTTTAAGGCCTTTGACGCCGCTGCAGCAGCAGCTGCAACAAGGAGGGACTATTAATTTGGAGACGAAGAGAAGTAGTAGTAGGAGAGGGAGACTTGCTATTGTTGATTATGGTCACGATGAAGTTGCCATGTCCCCTGAACCTGAGGTAATTCCTTTGGCTTTTAAGATCGTCTGTCCTTGTACTGGTTTTCTGCTACTTTTCTTGCTATCCTGTTTCTGTTGTGGGATTGACTGGGTTCTTGCTTTTGCAGGAAGGGGAGTTCGAAGAGGAGCTTCAAAGTGCCAATGGTATGCATTGCTCGTATTTTGGCTATTTATGGATCAATCTTTAACCGTTTTGTTTGTAATAAACCATTATAGTTTATTCCCCTGTTGATTGCGTGCAGTTATGCAGTTTGTTTTAAGTGTGATTTTGCTTGTTGCTAATGTGAATTTGTATTATCTGTGTTCAACAATTGTGAAGCTAAAGTGGGATTGAGATCAATGTTGTTGAAATATGTTTGTGATTGTTCTGAAGGAGGAAGTTAGGCCTGTTATTATTGTATAAAGACTTGATAGGACAATTAACATCGTGGCTTATGTCTTTAAGTTAGTGATTTTCCTCTTCTGTTGCATATGATTTGATGGCATTTTACTTTGGAAACAAGTGTTGTTGAGTGTTCTCAGAAATTGATGTAAAGAGGAATGAGTGCGTCTACAGGCAATATAAAGCTCCTGCTCATACTGCATTTTTTTGGACTACTGCTTTGTAATTTGCGTGCGATTACAATGAAATAAGGCAAATTCAAAGTTCTTATTGTTTCATAGTTAGAATGCTCAAGCTGATTATTGGTTAAACATCCATGTAACAGGTGCTATCCAAGAAAAATCTTCTCCAGCAACTGCTCAGATTTTATCTCCTAGTGTTCGAGCAACTCCACAGTCATCTGAACATCTAGAACCATCGCAACCTGGTGAAATAAATGATACCACTAAGGAATCAGAAGCTTTCAATGCTGAAGGTGCTAATGAGGTTCCTGCAGAGGGTGTTGATCTGTTGGATAAATTTCTTTCCCCACCACCTAAAGAGAAGTGCCCAGAGGACCTGCAAGTGAGTTTCTTTTATATCTGTTGTCAATAAGTGCTTTATAAATTTGCTACGTCTGGTGCTTCTGTCAACTTTGTTTACAAAGTACCCCTGTTATAAAATACACTACTTTCTGTGTTTCAAGAGATTTTTTTTCTTTTTTGAGCAAGTGTGAGTTGGGGACATC